>NC_134119.1:8109166-8448333 GCF_040939455.1 Microcebus murinus | reverse complement strand
CTAGGGAAAAGGCCAGCAAATTTTTTTTTAATAAAAAGCCAGATAGTAAATATTTTCAGCTTTTCTAGCCACTACTGGTCTCCAATAGAGTGTGAAGCAGCCATAGACAATATGTGAACAAATGAGTGGGGCTGTGTTCTAATAAATCTTTATTTATAAAAACAGGCAGCATGGCCAGATTTGTCCTGGAGGCTATAACTCACCAGCTCCTGACCAAGAGTATCTGGCACACTATTTTACAGCCATTGCCTTCTTAATACTTAAGCAATTCTATTAAGAATCATAAAACGATTCTTATGTTTTGATCCAGTAATTTCATATCACATAATCTAGTCCTAAGAAAGTCTTTAGATTTGCACATATAAGTTTTTACAAAAGATATTCACTGTCATAATACTTATAATAATGAAAATTTAGAAGCTATTTTATTGGCCAAAAACAGGGCATCAGAGAAATCAGAGTGATGAATATTGGGCCGTCTTTAAAAGTGACCATTCCAAGAAGCTTTCATGATGTTAAGTCAAGAAAAAGTAACATAGAAATTGTGCAAAACAGTTTGATCTCAATTAGATTTAAATCTACATATGCATAGAAAAAGAAAAGGAAATATACCAAATTTTTAAGTGTGGTTGTCTCTGAATGGTGAGATTATGGAGTGATTTTTCTTGTCAAAGACAGAGGCTCAGAGAGCTTAAGTAACCTTCTAATGGTCACCTGCCCAGCCAGTTAATAGCAAAGCAAAATCTGTCAGATGCCAAACACTTGCGCTCTTTTAATAATTCCACACTGGGATTGTTGGGATGATTAAATAACCTTATATACATGAAACATCCAGCAGAATGCTCGTAACATAGTAGGTACCGAACAAAGGGTAGCTGTTAATATCATTATTCTTTGTTCTAAGCAGTTCTGTATCTTGGTGGTGTGGTGGTTACACAAATCTATGCAAGGGATAAAACATCACAGAACTACACGTACACGTACACACACACACACACACACACACACACACACACACACAAATGAAGACATTGTGAAAACTAAGGTCTGAAGCCCAGTTAACAGTATTGGGCCACTGTCAATGTCCTGGCTTTGATACTGCGCTCCAACTATTTAAGATTGACGACTCCACTGGGAGAAACTAGGAGAATGTTACACGGGACTCTACTATTTTTATAGCTTCCTGTGAGTCCATAATTATTTCAAAGGAAATAGTTTTTAAAAATACAGTAGAACTTTTTAAAAATGCCAACTGCTTCCATAATTTGCATCCCATCCATTCAGGTAAGGCAGGAAAAGGTAGGGATGGTTTGTTACGGTTTATATAAAAGGTAAAACTGAAATGCTGTGGACTAATTGCTCTTCTCCAGGTCAATCAAAAAATAAATAGAAATAGAAAAATCAAGTCACTGGACATCCAGGATTCTTTCTTACCGGTTGCTGGCCCTACTGCAAAAGTTGTCCCATGTTTAATGGGGTTTATGTTCCCCTGACAAGGAACATGGCCCCTGCAGTTTAGGGATAGACCCGCCATCTCATCCTTTAGGCAGATGTGTATTCTCTGGACGAGAATCTAGAATTCCATGAGCAGATGTCCCCAGTTGACGTTTGCAATAAGGGGAAGCAAGGAACAAACAACACTCTCCAGGAAAATGATATTTACTCAAGTGTTTTCATGTTCTTATTAGTTTTATTATTTTTACATGTACTACTTGAAGCTAAAAATAAGTTTTATATAAATTAAGAAAGCTGGCTTAAGGCTGGTACAGTTATAGTTCTCCTTGCAAAAACTCAACTCACGAATTCACCAAATATTTGTTGAACGTCCATAGGAGCAGGCACTGTTCTAGATGCTGGAGATGAGGTCGTGCACTGGACCAATCCAGTTCCTACCCTTGAGGAATGTGGTTTAAGGTCAAAAAACAATTGGTTGTAGCCTGAATTTTTCCACTTGCTTGCTATTTGCCTTTAAAAGCTACCTGGGGCCTTAATCTCCTCTTCTTGGCCTTTTAGAGTGATGATAAATGCATGTGCTCACCAACTCCACTCGTGTATTCAACGCAAACATCACTAGCAAATCATGGCATTCTTTTCCGAGTTTCAAGGAAGACACACACTTGGAAGCCTTTAGAACAAATTGACTCTATTGTCATTCGGGGCTGGGTGCTTCTTTGCTGTGGAAGGCCGTCTAGCTCATTGCAGGATGTTTAGCATCACCCCGGCATCTGCCCTCTAGATACCAGCAGCACATTCTCACTCTGCCCCACATCTTAGTTGTGACAACCAGTGTCTCCAGGCATTGTCAAATGTCCCCTGGGAGAGGGGTAATGACCCCCACTGAAAACTACTGCTCTAACTATTGCTACCAATGATTAGAGTTAACAGCTAACCAAAACGAATTGCCATCTCAGGGTCAGATAATGTCTTCAGGTCTCTTCTGGTTCTTATACCCTGCAATGCCATCAGTTTGGGAAAAATGATCTGCATTGTTTCTCTTTTAATTATCTAGAAATAGAAGAAGGTTCTTGATAAGGAAACTGAGGCTCAAAAAGGTTAAATAACTCACCCAGGTTGCATAGTTATTAGGGGCAAGGCTGAAACGCAAATACACAACTTCCGAGTCCAGTGTGCCCTTCCCCTCTGGACTCTGGGCCTCTCTCAAACGACTCTGCCTGAAAATGCAGTTTTTTATAGCAGACAATCAATCCACAAGGCATTCAGGAGCTTGGACTCATGCTGAAGCATTTGACTTCCAGTCACTGTCCTGGGTTCCTTCTGTGTTTTTTTTTTTTTTTTTTTTTTTGAGACAGAGTCTCGCTTTGTTGCCCGGGCTAGAGTGAGTGCCATGGCGTCAGCCTAGCTCACAGCAACCTCAAACTCCTGGGCTCGAGTGATCCTTCTGCCTCAGCCTCCCGGGTAGCTGGGACTACAGGCATGTGCCACCATGCCCGGCTAATTTTTTATATATATATCAGTTGGCCAATTAATTTCTTTCTATTTATAGTAGAGACGGGGTCTCACTCTTGCTCAGGCTGGTTTCGAACTCCTGACCTTGAGCAATCCGCCCGCCTCGGCCTCCCAAGAGCTAGGATTACAGGCGTGAGCCACAGCGCCCGGCCTCCTTCTGTGTTTTTTAAACTTTCGATCATACCTGAGTGAATGGGAACATTTTCTTGGATGAGAAGTGGAAAAATCAGCATTATGGGCTCAAGAAACCAATCAGGAGCAAGGCCTTATGGGTAACATGAATAAAAATGAGGCCCAAACCCTGCCTTCGGGAAGCTGACAGTATGTAGTGTTGAGGGTGTGGGAATACACACATAAATTTTCATACAAACATCAATTCATTAAGGCTGGGCCAGTTTAACATGGGTGTTGTACGCAGGAGAAATGCCCATCCAAAACATAAAGATATTTGCAACACACTGTACATCTTTACTGGGGGCATCTGTTCATTAAAAACTGCTCTTCAATCTTCTTTACCCTCCCATGTCCCTCAAAGCTCCACTCCACATGACATCCCAGCTGTCCCTGACAACTCACCGAAAGAATGATCCAAAGTCCCCTCCAAACCCAGCCTCCACTGGCTCTGTTGCCCTTTGCCACTTCCCACTCACCTCTGTCTCGCCTTCCCACGCCTCCGCTCTTTCACGGTGAATGGATCAAGGCAGCATTAGCCCCAGGACCGCTCTCACCCATTTCCCTGATTTAAACACCAAGGCCTAGGTGTTGTGCTAGTGGCAAAGCAAAGTTCTCTCCAGTATGTGGGGAAGGTAGAGAACCTTTAAATTGAGGGAAGGGGAGTTCATTCATAAAAAAAAAAATAGGAGGTGAAGTGATATAAAGACTAAGGATAGACCACATCCAACCAGACCAATGGAACAATGTCCAAGTGAGAAAGCACTTCAAAACGTGCATGGCATAATATAGACTGTACTGGAGGCACAGTTTCTGGAGTAAGAAAAAAGTGACTTTTAACTTAAATTAATGGAATCCGCACCTGTGGGACTGGAGGTGATGAGTGAGCAAAGCAGAAGGAAGCCCGGATGGCCGCCCAGCGGGCCCGAGGACTCCGTGCAGGGAAGGGTCGGGTGTGCTCAAGGAGCCGGGATCAGTCGCTCAACTGAGGCTCCTTAAGTTTATTTCCTGTCTCGGGCATTCTGTGACACATTTCCAAATGGAAAAATCATTCCCCATCGAGCTAGCCAAATATCTTGAATAAATAATGCAGAAATTATTAAGACATTTTCCAGAGGGCCCCAGCATTTCCTGTCTTGACAATGGGGCTGGATTTGACATCGGCTAATTCATGAGGTTAAAAAGAACAGCTTGGCCAATGCAAGCTTCCCTTCCAAGTGTTTTTCGATAATGTGAGATTGTGTTGTGAGAGGATGCTTGTGATCGGTTTTTTCCAAACCATCTCAACATCTTTGATTAAGTCACGAGCATGGCCATATGGATGTGCCATTGGCCGATTGCTGGCCTGGGCTGTGGGAATGGGGAGGAACATTGAAATGAATTATGGCTTCACTGGTCAAGTTATAGAATATTAAAATAAAAGAAAAGAAAGGAGATATCTCAACAGCATGCAAGATGATTTTGTGTTAATGGGAGAGACACACATTGGAAGGTTTTAAGGTTCCTAAAAGGGAAAAATACAAAAATATCAGCTCATACGTATATAGTGGTTCTCATGTACCAGCTGTTAATCTAAGCTCTTTACACAGTTTATTCCTGACAATGACCCTGAAAGGGGCAGGTACTTATTCCCATTATACAGATGAAGAAACTGAAGCACAAAATGTTAAGTAACTTTCTCAGGGTCACGCAATGTGTACTGTCTCTCTAAGGAGCCTTTAGAGACAAAGACCAAGAGAAAAATGCCGATTCTTCTTACAATCCTATCAGTAAAATGAGAGAGAGAGAAAGCTTAGAAAATCCCACTCAAATCTCTAAAAATTACAGAAGTAATAATGCAACCACCTCATCATATCGTATCCAAGAACACTGGTTGACTTGTCCCAGATCAAGTGGAGGTAAACCCAGTGCTTGAATACAGTTCTTTTCACTCCCAGGAATCAAACAGGCTCCTGAGAATCAGTTTTCTCATCTGTACAATGGACAGCAAAATACCTACTTATGAAATGATAGATTATTTATCCAAGCTCTTCAGGAAGTAATAGCACGAGTAAAATATATTTTATCATTAGGAGTATCTGAAGTCAGACAAACTGATTGGAGTGAGTACTACCAATTATTATAGGTTGTATCCATGGGCAATCTAGATAGCTACCTAATTATCAGGTTTTTCACCTGTAAAGTGGCAATAATAATAATAATAATATTTCATGGGGTTCTAGTGAAGATTAAATAATATTATGCATGCAAGGCATGGCATGCACCGAGCCCTACCCCTTGCTCATAGTAAATGCTCAATAAATATTGGATAATAATAAAGAAATCATAGCTACAGCATGTGTTATGCTATGTTAATTACAACAAGATTGCAATACCTATTTTGATGAACCAGAGCATTATAGCTTGAGTAAGAAATAAAATAAATATGCAAACTACAGAACTTTAACCTAATAACGTGACCACTCCCGAAGTTTAGCATATTACTGGAAATCGCTAATGGAGCACTGCCCATTATTCATGATAGAGCAGTGAGGAATCATGCATAATGGAACAGAGTCCCTGCTAACAGCAGATTCACGCACGATAATTTAAACTTGTTTGTATGGAAATAAAGGACGAATCTTTGAAGTGAGCCTTAATGAGATTCTGCTTGATCTTCAGTGTATCCTGGGAGAGAGAGTTCAATTTTTCCTCCAGCACCCGACTCATGTTGGTAGCGTGTAGGAAAGAAAGGGCCGACTTAAATTATGAATGGCCCTTCTTGTCTTTGTGATAGCAGGTACGGAGTGGGGGCGCTCATCTGGGGGGCACCGGGGAGATGGAGGGAGACAACCACGGTTCTCCAAGGTGGCTTCTGGAGCCGAAACTTACAGGAAGACTCGGTGAGCTGGGGCCTCCACAGGCCTTCATCCTGGACCTTCCAGGACCAAAATTAGCCAGTGGGCCTGGCAGGGGATGCGGGGCGTGTCAGCGTGGCCCTGCACCTCTGCAAATTCTGCTCGTGCACGAAAGGGCTCTTTCCCACGCCTGTGCCGGGGTAGACCTGGCAAACAGCCACCTTGTCAATGATTGCTGGGCTGGCTACTGCCAAACTCTGAAAGGATCTGGTGGCTGGGCAACTTGGCCTGGCCGTCAGAAGGTTCCAGAAAGTGGATGTGCTTTGGTTGGCAGGTGAAGACAGTATGATAGTGGAGTTTCTTAAATCAATTCAAGCCATGGGCAAGGTCTACCTCATTAAGTGACCATTAAGTTCATGATAAGAAGATGATGACTATGGAATGCTGAGGCAATGCTGGCCACACACTGTAGAGTGCTGAGCCTGGGCTGGCCATACACTGTAGAGTGCTGAGCCTGGGCTGGCCACACATTGTAGAGTGCTGAGCTTGGGCTGGCCACACACTGTAGAGTGCTGAGCCTGGGCTGGCCACACAGTGTAGAGTGCTGAGTCTGGGCTGGCCACGCACTGTAGAGTGCTGAGCCTGGGTTGGCCACACACTATAGAGTGCTGAGCCCGGGCTGGCCTCACACTATAGAGTGCTGAGCACAGGGTGGGCCACACACTGTAGAGTGCTGAGCCCGGGCTGGCCACACACTGTAGAGTGCTGAGCCCGGGCTGGCCACGCACTGTAGAGTGCTGAGCCTAGGCTGGCCACACACTGTAGAGTACTGAGCCTGGGCTGGCCACACACTGTAGAGTACTGAGCACGGGGTGGGCCACACACTGTAGAGTGCTGAGCCCGGGCTGGCCACACACTGTAGAGAGCTGAGCCCGGGCTGGCCACACACTGTAGAGAGCTGAGCCTGGGTTGGCCACACACTGTAGAGAGCTGAGCCTGGGCTGGCCACACAGTGTAGAGTGCTGAGTCTGGGCTGGCCACGCACTGTAGAGTGCTGAGCACGGGGTGGGCCACATGCTGCAGAGCCCTCAATGCATGGGAGATGCCATTTCGTTTTTCTTTTTACCTGTATCACTTTGAGGGCTTTTTCGAGTCTGTGGCCTTTCAGGCTCAATTAACTGTAACTCAGCCTCTGAGACGAAGTGTGTGTTGAAGGAGACACAGCCTAACTCAGAGTCGTGAGGAACGACGTGTGTGGCAACTGTCGCTGTGCCGGGCTCCTTGCTCAGGACTCTCCCTACGCGACCCCATTTAATCCTCACCACAGCCTGTGAGGATGAAAATGCTGTTTAAGTTCATTTGACAGATAAGAAAACTGAGGCCCGTAA
The DNA here is from genome assembly GCF_040939455.1 of Microcebus murinus. Classification (NCBI taxonomy): domain Eukaryota; kingdom Metazoa; phylum Chordata; class Mammalia; order Primates; family Cheirogaleidae; genus Microcebus; species Microcebus murinus. Next base: position 8,440,970 of record NC_134119.1, on the reverse strand, counting down.
GGCGACGTTACTCGCCCACGCCAGCAAGTGGTGGGAACTGGGATTTGAACCCAGCAGCCATTTGAGTCCTGCCTCCACTTCCTTAATCGCACTCGACTGCCCGTCCCTCAACAGCGCCCCCTGTGGGAGAACCCTGGCCTGACCCAAGGAACACTAAGCCGCGCACGTGGGGCAGGGGACATCTCCACCCACCCCAGGTTACAGGTGTGTTATGTGACTCTGGGATGCTGACTCGTCCACCTCGGCTGCCCCCCCCCCACAGACGCAAGAATCCCATTCCCAACCTCTTTCGCCTTGATTTTCTAAAGAAAAGCCTCTTTTTAAGCTAATGTGTACTGAGCATTATGTGAAGAGGGTTTCATGCACGTAATCATTTAGCTCCTAAAACTCTTGTTTCTGCTTTACGATGAGGCTACTGAAGCTCCCACAGGTGAAGGAAGCAGCCCAAGGGCACACGGCTGGGGGGCAGGGTCCCAGGACACATCGCCGCGCCACCCACCCAGATGAGCACGTGTCGGACGCTGTTCTCTTTAGGGGGGGCAGCAGTGAACAAGACAGAGGTGTCCTGTTCACCTCCTCAGGGAGCCTGCACTCCAGAGAGGAGAGACAGGCTACGAACAAATACATAAATCCAACAAGACAGACCTGTGCCAGAGAGTGACAGTCCCATGGACAGTGCACGCACACACAACAATGATCCTGTAACATACTGTAGCCCATGAGATCATACTGTATTTTCACAGTGTCTTTTCTGTGTTTAGATGTTTAAATATACAGACACCTCTGTGTCACAGCTGCCTACCGTATTCAGTACAGGAACGTGCCACACAGGGGTACAGCCCAGGAGCAGTGGGCTAGACCACGCAGGCTACGTGTGCAGTGGGCTCTGCCAGTTAGGTTCGTGTAAGGACACATAATGATGAAATCACCTAACAACGCATTTCTTAGAATGCGTCCCTGTTGCTCAACAACATACAACTACACAGAGGTCATTTCTAGGAAGAAGGCAGCAGAAAGAGGCGGAAGAAGGGACGAGAAGGAAAAGATGTGCGTGGGGGCTGCTAGTTCGGATAGGGTGGTCAGAGAAGGCAGCCTGAGAAGGTCATATTTGAACCACAACCTGAATGAGTGGAGGCAAGTGAGGGAAACACATTCCAGGCAGCAGGATTATCATGTGCAAAGGTCCTGGGGCAGGAACGAGTTTGGGAGGGGGGCATGAAGAAGGCCCTTCTGCCCCAAGTGGAGTGGAGGAAGTGAAGGAGTCCGATGGGTGGCCCACATACGGCCACGGCCAACTGAACTGACAGCCTGTGTCCTGTCCTCTCGCCCATATACTGTGCATCTCCCCCAGCTGCCTCAAAGAACATCAGCTCCTATCCTGACACCCGCTTTACCTGGGGCTCCTCCCCTCTGCCACGTCCCCAGTTCTCTCTTTCCTTATGTTTAGATGATTACCGGACGTGGATGCTCTGAAATCCATTCCCTTTCTAAATAATTGGAATTAAACCTGGGTAGAGGTCCGCCAAGATGAGCAACGAGCACTCTGTGAGCAGCCTCTCTGCACGGCCGCAGGTGCCTGGGCGCGGCACGAACACCACACAAAGGGGGGCCAGCGCGGCCGCCCCACGGACACGTTGCCGTCTCTGGAGCCGCAGCATCAGATGACGCGTCGGTATTTTTAATGCTGAAGCAGATCGACGGTCGCGTCGCCAAACTCGCTGCGTACTCAGGCGTGAGTCTCAAACGGCTCTAGCTGCAGGTCTGAGGCTCCGCCGGCATCGACGCTCCGTGACAGGGGACAGTCTCCTTTGGCCACTTCCTTCTGCTGAGTACGTGCGTGCTTTACACTTCTGATTACTAACCACGGCCGTGAGCCAAAACATTGCAGTTAAAAAAAAAAACAGATCGTGGGATGAGTCTTCAAGAAAAAAGCTGTCTTTTAACAATCAAAATCTTTATGCATTTTGTTTCGTTATTATGCTAAGATGTTGAGAGAACCGCATTTTCAGAATTTAACCTGGTGTCTGAACACAGAAAAAAAAAAAATTCCTCCATTTATTCTGGCCCCGACTTTGTATCTATTCAATTACAATTTCCAGTCAACCACCCCAGCATTTCAGGGATGGCCTTTTTTTTTTTCTTCTTTCTTTTTTTAAAAAAGCAGGACTAGAATTTCATTGTATTGAACATAAATGGGGAAAAGTACATTGCAGAATAAAACTTAAAATGCTTTTATGGAATTTTCATTATAAGACTGCCTGTAATGGAGTTGACCTCATATTCACCTAAGATTTCTCTGGCTCCGAGTTCAGATTTCATGCCAATTAACATGTTAATGACATATATCATTTAAAGAGCCCATCATAACTTTTATCACATCATGTTACATCTATTTCCTTGTAATTAAATCAGAATTACAGGGTGTAATTACTTTTCTTTTCCTGAATACCCATTCCTTTTCAGACATTTAAATTCAAGTGCAAGTACTAAAAGACACTTGAAAGTAACAACCTAATAAAAATATTATCAATTAATGAAAGTGTTGGGTTTCTCCTACTCTCTTGGTTTCTTTTTGACAAATTCCTATCTCCCCGTGTACTTTGCATGACATGTAATGATTGGTCGTATCCAGTCAAATGCTTTATAAGCTCTTTAAATCCTCCGGGCCCTAGTCTCTATTAATATGCAATGTTCTCACACATAAATATAATTACATACAATTATTAGCGGGAAAGGATCAGATAAGGTTTATTAAGGAAATATCCTATAATTACCCGAGTCCAAGACTTCCCTTTACATGTTAATTCAGCCAAGGGTTGGAGTCTATAATCATTCCACCTGCAAAACAGCTATTGACTTTGATTTCACTTCGGGAAACCGATCGCCGAGGGCAGGATCAAAAAAGGGGCACCCCTTTGTTTAAAAGACTTAACCATGGATAATTCTACGGAAATTCTGGACTCAGAAAAATCTGGCCACTTACGGTCTTGCACACTCTCCTCAACATCGGGCTTAAAACTTAAAGTTGTATCCTACTAAATTTTGAACCTCATTGTAACTTCAAGTAATATCTAAGCACATGCACGCGACCTAGAGGCACGTGCTCTGCTGTGACAGTCCATTAGAGTTGTGTGGACAAAGCCACCAAGGATTGACGCACAGTATTTGAGGAGCGAGGCACTGGAATGCGGGTAGTAAAGCAACTCCTTTGTTGCCAGAGAGTTCTACGTACATAGATCCATTCCATCACTCGTCTGGCAAATACTTACAGAGTGTGTATAATGGCTAGGTACTAGTCTTTTAGCCCTCGGCGATGAGCAGCACACGGTGGAGGTGACTGTTGCCCATGCACCAGCGTTCTAGGGAAAGAGAACAGACCGCAAACAGGTAAACAACAGAATGAACGAGAGAGGTGCAGCAGGTGATGAGAGCCAAGAGGGAAAGATAGCAGAACGAGGGGATGACAGAGATGGTAACGAGGGGATGACAGAGATGGTGGCGAGGTGGATTTCTCCAACAGCCACACAGGGTGGGCAGGGAAGGCATCTCGGAGGTGCCTGGTCTTTGAGCTGAGACCCGCGCGATGGGAAGGAGCGGGAGAGGCTCAGAGGGAAGTGAGCGTGATGTTTCGGAAGAGCAAAGGGCAGGTGAACAAAGGGAGCAAGATCTCGAAGAGGGCGGTGGAAAGATGGCGCCACTTACCTAGGCCCTGTGGACCCCCACAAGCATCACAGATTTTGTTCTAAGAGGGACAGGAAGCAGTGAGAGGGTTTTAAGCCAGGAGGCGACATTATCCAAATTACATTTTGAAAAGGATATTTTGCGGTGTGGAGGCTGGACTCGGCAGAGGCAGGGACGGAAGACACTGGGAGGCTGTTGGTGCCATCCAGGAGGTGAAGGCACCAGCCTGACCCACGGGGGAGCCCAGACAAAGGCAGAGCCCGTGATGTAGCAGGTGAATGAGCAGCAGCTGCTCCTCATGACTGTGGCTGCTTGTAAGAACCCCCATGTCCTCTGACCATTTGCTGAACAAGTGCATCTACTGTGTGCTAGCCATCGTGTTAAGCCTTGGAAATGTAAAAGTGAGCAAGGCAGACAACATCCCTGCCCTTGTGGACCTTAAATAAGGGAGAAGCACATCCAACCCATAACCAAATAATTACAGAATAGTAAGTCTGGCAATGGCAGGTATCTTGGAGAAAACAACACGGCATGGAGATTTGGAAGGACAGAGCAAGAGGGAGGGACAGCTACTTAAGATTCTGTGCCCAGGGAAGGTCATGTGGAAGAAGGTATGACATAGTCACAGACCTGGATAAGGTGACATCAAGATGTGACCCAAATGTCAGCTGTTCCCACATCTTCCTAATCCCAACATGTTGCTCTTATTTTCAACTGATCCCAACCCCAAACTCAACACCACTGCAAGTTCTCTCACCGAAGCACCAGTGAACAGTGGGGAGGTGGGGAAACTTTCAGGAGGAAAACACAGAAGTGGGGGTGAGACGACAGTGCCACAGCAGCACCTGACAAAGCCTCTCACACATTCCTCTAGAAAAATCCCAGATATGTCTTTTCTCCTTCCTCTGCGCACGATTCCCAGCTTTGTTCTTGAATTCTCTGGCCCTCGCAACGGCCAGTCTCCGCTTTCCTCTTCTAAGCAGAGCAATTCAGCTCAGCCCCAACTCTTCCCACCCGCCCTGCAGCACACCCCGCTAAACAAAGGTATCCCATGGAAAAGCAACTGCAGCCACCATTCTTGCCCTCTGGGACTTCACCTCCTCATTCCTATCCCAACTGGCTCCATACGGTATTTCTCCTTAAAATACTCAGTGCCCTCCCCAAGGGAAGTTCTGGTGAATTCTATTATCACCTTGCAAATGGATTGACATAGCTCACAAGTTCCCCATTTCTTGAGCCCAGGACATGGAATCTCATGGAAATGCACAGGATCATTATCCTATTGAAACCTACCTTTGCACAGATTCTTCCTGTCCATGTCTCCTATGTTTATGTTTTCTCTCCACATACATAGTCAGGATGAGATGAGATAGTGACGGAACCCTTGCCGTACATCTACGGACTTGGCCTAAGGCAGGGGTTGGCAAATTGACCAGTAGAAAGGTGTCATCAGAACACAACCACACCCTTGGCTTGCAAATGGCCCGTGGCTGCTTCTCCGCAGCTGTGCAGGGCGGAACCGCTGCCCAGCACAAAAGCAGCCCTGTCCCATGCGAATGGGTGTGGCCGTGTTCCAATACCGCTTTATTTCTGGACGCTGAAGTCTGACTTTCATGTAATTCTCACACATATCATGAAATATTCTTCTGCTTTTGATTTTTGTTCAACCCTTTGAAAACCTAAAAACAATTCTCAGCTTGCTGGCTTTACAAAAACAGGTGGCAGGATGGATTTGGCCTGCGGGTCACCGTCTGCCCCCCTGATGTGCGGGGTTGCTGACAACCTCAGGCTCTCTGGGTTCTTGGATCATCACTGCACCACCAGGGTCCTCCCAGGAAGAAAGCAGAGTTGGTGTCAGTGCCCGGCTGTGCCTGGACCTCCCCCTCCAGGTCGCCAGTTCCTAGAATGCCTATCCTCCCCCAGAATGTTCTCCCCTGCAGCCTTCCAAGCCTGGAGTCTGGGTGCCTTGAGACGGGGCCGCACACGCACCCCGATCTCCCCAGCATTCAGCCCAAGCCCAGCGCCACGCAGGTGCTCAAACCACATTAGCGGAGCGAAGAAACCAAGGAATACACGAGAGTCAGAGCATCTTTTGTGCGGTTCTCAAGCCCGTCTCTAACATCATTAATGCTTATGATGAGACGAAACCATTACTTACTAGCAAAATGAATAATTCACCACCATTTCTCAAAACCTACTGGGATGAGAAACAAGGAAGAAGAAAGGCAGCCGTGGGTACCTATGAGTGATACGTCTAAGCGACTCCTGGAGGCGCAGAGCCCACGGCCCCCGCGGCCCCCGCTCCGCACTGTCGCCATAGATTTCCAAAGGAGTGGAGGCCATTCCCTGGCAGCCTGGGGGAGAGGGGCCAAACCGTGAGGCTCCTGCTCGGCCTTCGGCGTTTTACAGTTAAGAGCTGGCCCCGTTTAAAGCCCAACCCGTCATTACCGCTACCAGTGAGATGGGACACTTCGATCCAAATGGAACCTGACTGCCCGAAACGACCCAAAGTTAAGCTGCTTCCGAAAGCATCTTTCACTCTGTGTGCCGGCCACGCCGGCTGACGCCTGTCTCGGCGGAGCGGCGGGTGGCGGGTGCCCGCCCGGCGACATCGCGGTGCAGAGCTGATGCTGCACGTGCTTTTCTGCTGCTGTGTCTTTTCCAGCTGACAGCTTAGCCCGCGCCCTCAGCCTGTCTGTTCAGCTCAGGGAGACGGTCACTGATTCCCTCTCTCCCGATCAGCCCGGGCAATGATTGGGATAATTTAGGGCTTGTGCCGCTTGATCATCTGTACAGTTACAACAAATAAAACATTTTAATGTGAGCAGTCACTGCGTGTTTACTGTATCATATTGCTGAGAGCTGAACGAATGCCAAGCGCTATAACAGAAGGGGGGATGCGAACTCCAGAATGATGACACTAATAAGGAAATTACAAAAGGCCCAACAAATGGCATTTGTGTTAAATCAATAATGTTCTGTTTGTTTTTTTTAATTCTAATCTTTCTTCGGAAAAAAAAAATTATCTTTCTAAACAGTTGGCGATTCCTATTCTTGTTCGTCTTCCTGAACATAATTAAAAACATGTTGTGGCGTCTACTTAAGACATCAACTTTCCCAAGGCTGTCTTGTCCACTGCGTTTTAAACAAAGACACTTGTTTTGGCATTGTGCCCTTAATTAATCATTTGAGGCTTTATTGCTGTACAAAAAAAAAATTGTCTTTGTTTAATGATTCATCACAAGCCCAATTTCTGTAGAACTTAATCAAATACAGAACCAACTTTCTAATCAGCTTGAATACCAAAAAAAAAAAAAAAAAAATTAATGTAGGCCTTGTTTTCAGGATGTTATTTGATAAAAGGAACCGGTGTATGACACTGTTACATAGGCTGCTTAGGAATTCTTTCGGAGAGATAGGATGGACCTTTGCTTTTGGATTCGAGAATGGACACTCATTGTTTATTAAGAAAACAGAACCTCTGATGGCCCAGTGAGTGTCATGTAGCACTTGGGCCTTGCAGAGCCGGGGACAAAGCCTTAAGAATTCACGTCTTGTCTTGCCATTTTCAGCGTCCACTCTGAGAATCAGACGGCGCAGAGCAGGACAAGGTGATTGCGGGCAGGGCCGAGCCGACTGCCGCCCACTGAGATCAGGCCTCGGGCTCTTCCCTCCTCCCGCTCGGCCCTGACTCCACCAGCTCACTAGCTTCTGCGTCAGACTGGCTTCCTCCGGGCCCCTCCCCGAGTAGCATTCACTTGGCAGTCCCCAATGCAGGAAAAAGCAGAACTGAGGCACCTGTGAGTCACACCAAGTCAGGTCTAGGATTTCAAAAAGGTCTCAATATAATAACAAAATCGCTGGAGGAGGAGGTAGAGCATTTGAATTAAATCAACTTATAAAATACATCACTCTCTGGGCTCGGGGTACATGACAGCCTAAGAAGAAGTTTGAGCATTCCGCTATTATTATCACTTTATTATTATTAACTTTGCTATATTTATGAGAATTTAAAATCCGTGGCATTGATCATGGGTACAGTTTTGAACACGCTTTCATATGAGCTGGAATTCAGAGCTCCCTAACTCCTGCTGTGGTTAGTCAAATACTGTGGCAGATGTTATTTACAGAGGGGAGCACTTTCCTATGCCAGGCACTATGTCCAGCACTTTGGGGGCACATTCCCCTATAAAATGGGAAGTACCGTCCTCATCTTACAGATGAGTAAACGGAGGCTTCATTTGACCTGAAGTTTTCCTACAACTGGGACCGTAGCCTCGACCTCCCTCCAGCTTCCTGATGTGATGTGGAGTCCCAGGGGACCCTCAAATCTCGATTCATCCCAGACTTGGCACTGACTGATGTAAAGCGAGGAAACCGAGCGCATTTCCCCAAAACTACAGCCAGCGTCGGGAGTCTGGGCTCCCGGGTGAGCAGTGTGTCTCGACTGGTGCCAATCAGGGTGCGGCGATTAAGAGTCGGGCTTTAGCATTTGACAAACCTGGCCCCCAATGCCAGCTCCTTCTGTGAGCCCCTAGGAGACTTACATAACCTCTCTGAACCTCAGGCTGCTCGCCTTGCAAGAGCGCCTACCTCACAGATGGGATTGAAGATGCCTTTTCAGATGCAAGCGCATCTAACAAAGAGCCCCTCGCGTAATAAGCATTGGATAAATGTTAAAACATGCAACCGCATGTTGAATAGGCATGTTGCCTGAAGGGTGATCAAAGCATCACTTTATTTCTTCCTCCATTTAAAATCTATTCAGAGGGAGTAAACACCCCTGCCCTTGGATAAAATCGTAGCCAGCTCGTGACTTTCCTGCTCCCTCTTAGGGAAGACAGGCCTGTGGGCGAGTTGAGACTCAACTCACAGGCTCAGGCCAGACTTAGGGGCGTCAGCTGGAGGTGTTCATTTGGCTTCGGGCTGGAGGTGCCCAGTGGGAAACTGAGGGAGGAATGAAGTCCCTCTCTGTCTGCCCCTCCTGTGTCCCCAGCCTGTAGACAGCAGCTTCAGGGCCAGCTGGGAGACGGGACGAGATAGGACCCATCCCGGAGCAAGGCTGACGGCTCTCGGTCTGTGCTCCAGGCAGGTGGTTCAAGCCCACTCATTGTTGACTTTATGCTTTTATTGTGATAAAATACACAAAATATTAAATTTACTCTTTTAACCATTTTTAAGTGAACAGTTCTGTGGCTTTGAGTGCATTCACATTGTTCTATAGCCATCACCACCCCCCATCTCCAAAACAATACAAACTCTGTCACCTGGGTGTCCACGGGTCCTGTGGCCAGCTCCCTCTGGGCCGTCTCTCCTCCAGGTCCCTGTTCCAGGAAGATGTCCCCCTCTCCCAGGGCGTGGACAGTGACTCTCTGCTCCACAGTGCCGGGGGTCCACGGGAGGCCCTGGCTAATGGTCAGCCCCTTTAAACACACCTCAGCACCACCACCCATGGGCTCTCTCCCCTGCATGTTCCCTGTTCCCCCTAGTGGGCCCAGAATAATCTCTGCCACACTTCCCTGGACAGACTCTCAGAGGCCAGGCTGATCCAGCAAACAGCTTCCTCTAAAGCCACAGGAACAGTCAGAAGCTCTCTGCTTCTGGGCAGAACTCAGACCACAGTCCACAGTTTGCCTGGTGTCCCCAGGCTCCCTGTCTCCCAAGGCCAGCCTGGACATCTTCCTAACCCATGCTCCCTGTCCCAGCGAGACTTGGGGTTTGTCCTGGTTCGGGTTCCCCCAGAAGCCTCCTCTGAAACAAGGACTCCGGCTCCCAGGAAACACTAGCAGGGGAGTGAGGAGGTGAGCCGGGGGGACGGAGGGCAGCCAGTGCAGGAAGCTCACCATGCAGGTTGTCTTTGTGAGTGACTGGCACAGGATCCCACGAAGAGCCCTGGGAGCTCGAGAGGACCACAGCCCTCAGAGAGAGCTGGGGTCTGTACCCACCAACCCTGCCAACTGCAGACAGCTGTGCGGTAGGTGAGCCCAGAGGCAGCGAGGGGCAGGGGGGTGTTAATTCACATTCATCCACTTCGCAGCAGATGTGCCCAGTGGTGCTGGTAGTCAGAGCCCTCAGAAAGCCACAGTAGACACGGGACATGCAGGGGCAAGGGAACAGGGCAGGCCACCGGTGTCGCTGCCTCCAAGCTGGAAGGTAGCCCCCTCCTCAGCCCACCTCCTATAGGAGGAAGACGGAGACTCAGGGCAGGATGACAGCTCTTTGTCCAAATAAAACTCCCCCACCTGCTCATGCGGTTCTTCCTCCCAGGCTCCCGTGGAGCCCCCTGCAGGAGAGCCCCTGCGAAGCAGAGAGAATGAGATCCACAGCGGGGTGGCCAACCTCCAGCCCAGCTGCACCCTCCATGAGCATAAGGACTGATGTCCCCCTCTGTGCCCCAGTGTCCTCACCAGTGAGACTGAGGACACTACAGAGTTCCGTGAAATGCTTCCCAGGCCTCCTCCCAAATGCGTTCAGACCCCCTGCTGGGCTCATTTCACACACGGTGCATTTCCTCCCTAGTGCATGGGGAAGAGAAACTCAACAGTCCTCTGTGAGCGTCTGATGAGGTTCCCCTATGTGATGGGGAGCTCCCAAGGGCCAGAACCGCACGGCACATTGATCTCATTCTCTACTTAGCTCCTTAGCACTTAGCACAAGGCCCGGCACATAGTACGTGCTCAGCAAATATTAGTGAAACACACATACCCACACGTATATGCATGCATGCATATACACATGCATACCCACATACATACGCCAATGCTACATGTCAAGAACCTGGAGCCCTGAACTCATATGCCTCCAGGAGCCAGGCAGGAATAAGTCAAAAGAGACAGTATGGGAGGCAACAGGGAAAGGTGGAGAGTGTGGCAAACTGCAGAGCACTGGCCCAGTCCAAGGGCATAGCAGCTACTCACTTGCATTTGGCTCCACAAAGTTACCGCTTGCCGGACCTTCCGATCTTTTTCTGAAGAGACTAGAAATCCATTATGTGAAATTTCCTGATTTTTGACACGTCAGCAGTCACTCCAGATTTTTAGAAAACACTCTTCAGGTAGAAAATACATGTATATCTTGTAGGCCAACCATAGCTCACCAACCAATAGATTGAGGTCTCTGTTATCAAGCGACATCTGAGATACAGGGTATTTCTCTTCTCCTATCTTCTCCTTCTATTTTATCTCTGTTCCCACAAAGACAGAGTTCCATGTGGTTGCACAGGTAGGTTTGGCCACCCAGAGGCAAGGGGAGGAATGACATGACCCCTGCCCATCTCCCACGTGTCAAAGGCTGTCCTTGTGTCTAGGCGCAGGGTGGCCCCTTTGGCAGCAGCCATCCTTCTCCACATCACCCTCTGCCTTCCCCACCTGCTTGTGCCATTCAGCTAATTAGTGTGACTCAACGGACATAAGAGGCTCAGGTGTCCTGCCAGGACTAAGCCTGGTATGAGTAATTGTGTGTGCCGGTAGGTTGCTAGGCAGCCAGCAAGAGCGACTTCTCCACTGGGGCGACACAGAAGAGAGCATGTGGGGTGGGCTCGTTCTGCCAGGTGATGAAATCAAGGCATTTTAAGTCACCCAAGATGAACCCGTTTCTCTTCCATCCAAAGGGGAGACACACTCACTCTTGACAAGAGCCTACTCCATTTAGCTCCAAACATTAACAAAGGAATTGACGATTTCGAAGATGAGCCCATGCACAGTTGGTGAGGGTAGCCTCTTTAAGAAGAAATTTGGCAATGTTAAGCATTCTTTCTCTTCCACCTGCAAGTTCATGGCTGGGAATTTATCTGCGGACGTATTGGGGCGTGTGTATAAGTTGGGTGCATAAGGGTCTCGCCTTTACCTGGAGGGGAATGGTTAAAGGGATACACTCTGGCGCCAGAGCTGCTAGGTTTGAATCTTAGCTCTACCCCTTGTGAGCTGTGTAATCTCAGGCAAATCACTTCACCTCCCTGGGTTTCAGTCTCCTCATCTGAGAAATGGGGCTATTAAAGCACCTATTTCATACGGTGGGCGGGAGATAAAATGACGTAATATAGGTAGAGCACTCAGAAGAATTCCCAGCACACAGCAAGTGAGATATCTGCCATCCACTGGAAATGCATAAACACGTTTTAGTTTTCCATTCCAGGAGTCTCAGTGCAATCTTTCAAAATAATGGAGCAAACCCCTCTGTGCAGATATAGAGCAATCTCGAGATTTATTATTTAGAGGAAATGTCATGTGTCTATAGCATTCACCTTAGTGTTCAAAATCATCTCTAAATGATACCCAATAAAGTTGTTTGTAAAAAAAATAATATGTACACGCACGCATACTTAATGTTTATGTAGAGAATGCTTCCGGAAAGATCGGAAATGAGCCCTCGGGTCAGAGGGGAACTTTTCATTTTTGTGGTGTTTGATTTTTTTTTATCAAGTTGTTGTGCTATTTTTTTCCCCAGTAAAATTTTCGTTTAAAAGAAAAAGTCAGGACCGAACTCAGTGGTCAATGGCACTGGATTTAAACCCAGGGCTGGTACAACCACATTTCCACGTGGATCTCTTTGGTCTCCCTTTGATAAAGCTGCCAGCTCCGTGAGGTGACCAGGCTCCTGAAGCAGCAGGCCTAGCTCTGCCACTTCCCAGCCGTGTGGCCTGAGACAGGCAATGTCACCTTTCTGTGCCTCACTCTTTCTTTTCTCAGAGAGGCAAGAGCAGCTTTTTCAGGGTTTTTAGAGGATTGATTGAGATAATGTTTGTAAAGTGCTGAGGACAGGGCCTGTCATATATAAATAGGGGTTATTATTATACATGGTAGCTGATTTCTAACTACCAGCTTTACAAAGGTGGCAGCGAATCAAGATATTCACTATTGTCGTTTATGCAAATGAAGACGACAACACCTAGAAAAGAAAATATCTTTCCTCCTTCTCTCTCTCTCTCTCTCTTGTTTGTCTTTAACATAAGCCATCACCAAAAAGCCTTAAGGTTTCTGTTGATAATTTACACAATAAACACATTAAAAATCAGCAAAACGCCACGTTGGCTATTGTCTAAGATTCATCTTTGTAGTCCGATGAACAGCTTGAGAAATGCCGATGGGGAAAAAAATTAAAATACGTGATGATAAAATTATCAATACAGTTGATTCCAGAGAAGCAGGCCCTGCGGCTTACCCTGCTGCGCCCTCCGCAGGCCCCAGGCCCTGCCGCAGCCTCCCGAGGGGTCTCACCCTCCCCTGCACCCAGCCCTCCCCACACAACCTCCTGCTTCACAGCCCTCCTGAGCATCCACGCTCTTGCCATCCTAAGCCTGTATTACAGATTATTTACCTGCCTATACCTACCCATACAGCCCCCCCATCTGAATATCCTAATTCCATAATACAAATAGTAAACAGAAAGTTCATTATAGTAAAATATGATGTAGTCTACATGTGTGAATATACATATTCCATAAGGGTTTATATATGTGTACATGCTTGTATTTGTGTGTTATGCATATACATGTTATTTATGTGTGTGTGTGTGTATATGTACATGCACATGTATTATCTATGCATGTATGTATATACACACACACACAGAGGCATGATGGTGTTAGGAGACATGAGAGTAAGAGTAAGACATGAGAGTAAGTAACATGATGATGTTAGGAGACATGGATTTAAGAAGACAATATTTAATGTATAATTATTTGTCCCTTTTCTTCATATGGACATTTTGAAATAAAAGGTAAATAGTGCGTGTAAATAGACATGTGTGTATACACATCATCGTGAACCCCGAAACCACCAGGAGAGCCAGGTGCTAAGAAAGGGTCTCAGCGGGGCTAACACAGTCAGACAGGGGATTAGGAAGGTTACCCTGGTGCACAGGTGAAGGGCAGGGGAGAGGGGAGAGGAGGCAGAGTGGACGGAAGGCGGGCATGTGAGTTCCCTGCTGTCACAGGCAGCTGGGAAGGGGATCAGAGGGACAAGAGAGAGCGAGGCTCTCGGTGGGCACAACACGGACCCAAGAGGGCGCTTTGGACATTGGCTGCAGGTGGCAGAAGTGGAGCAATAGAGATCCACCTATGGAAAGAACACATGCTTTGTTAGCAATACCTGGGGCACAGGGAATGATACCAATTATCCTGAAAACCTGCTCGTCTGGCCTCATTTCTTTGGACAGTAGTCAGGTGCTATTCACGTGTGCGTTTCCCCACGGGGCCGGGAGCTCCCTGAGAGTCTTTGTCCTGTTTGTCTCCATGGCCTCTACATCGGGAAAACGGACCGGCGTGCTAGGGCCAGTGGGCCAAATCCTCCACCTGTTTGTGCAAATACGGGCGCACGGCCGCACCCATTCACATCGCCGCCTTGCCGCTGCAGCGGCTCGGCTGCGGACTTGTCCAGTGAATTCTAAAATACTTACCATCTGGCCCTTGAAGACACTGTTCGCCAGCTCCATGATCTCATATCATCCCAAGAACAGAGCTGCTGCCCCATAAATATCTGTGCAATGTATAAGCGGGAGTCACAATGATAGGACGGCCTTCCGCCATACAGAGAAATAACCCATTGATTCCGCTTGATCGGCACACCCCTTGCATTGCATCCCCAAATGTGAAACTCTTTTTTAGCCCCCAAGTCACTCATGGTCTCAATTGGTCCAATCCTTTGGAGAATCCTTGAAGCAGGCCGGACTCAGGGGAGCCCTTGAAGACAGAAAACTGAACTATTTGGGGCAAGAGACGTTTTATCAAATTTGGCACTATTGGCATTTGGGGCAGAATAATTCCCTTGTGGGGGGCTGGCCTGTGCATTGTCGGACACCGAGCAGTGTCCCCGGCCTCCACCCACATTCCTTCCCTATAGGCGGTTAAAAATGTCTCCTGGGAGGCAAAACTTCCCCCCAGTAGAGCACCAGGGCTATAGAGAGAGAAACGGTGGCTAAGAACTCAGTACTGGGATCCACTTGTCAACATCCCTGAGGATATTCCTCTCGGTTTTTTAGAATACACAGGAGGAATTTGCACAGTCCATTCTAATCACTCTACTCAGCCTGTCAGGGGACTTCTGATGTCTAACCTGAGTCCTTTATGCTGCATTTGCCCCTCTTTTTTTTAATTCCGTCATTGATGAAAAAATTAAAAATAGAGAAGAGTTAGTGTCTACACCTGCCATAATAACCCTCCTACGGCAGTCTCTTTACAGAGAAAGCCAGGAAATACGTAATCCAGGTCATCACTCACTCAACAAATACCTGCTGAGCACCCGCTCACCTGGCCTGCTGAGGGTGCTGGAGATGGGACACGGAGCGGAGGTGAGCAGGGCCCTGGTTGCCAGAGCTACGTCCTAGTGCGAAGAACAAATAGGCAAAGAAATAAACAAGATGGTGCCAGTTACTGATGAGCGGTTGATGCCATAGGAGTGATGCCATAGGAGTGACGGGGTGGATCCTTAGCTGGGATGGTAAGGAAAGGCCTCACTGTGGACGGGACCTTTGAACAGAGGCCTAGAGAATTCAAAAGAGCAGCCCTGCCGAGAGAGAAGGGGTGAAATGCCTGGTTTCAACGTGTTCCCAGTTCCAAGATTTCAATCTGAAATGGGCGTGGGGTCTTGCTACCCTCTAGGGTTCCCTTCCTCCTGCTGTGGGGGAAGGGAGCCTCAAAGTGGGCTTGGGTTCCCTGAGCAGCTTCAAGAGGCAGCCCTCTCGATTAGCCCGAGGCTCTCTTATGGATTTCCTCAATGACTGTAGTAGTGCAAAAGTTAGGCACTCCCAGGTTCTCAAGGAGAGGAACCTACAGTCTTCTCCTTCCTACCCCTTCCCAGATCCGTCCAGGCCCCAGCGGCAGCAAGAGCAAGGCAGGCACGCAGGAGGGCGTGAGCGTGGTGAGGATGGGGTTTATGGGTGAGGCCCTCTGACCGACCCCAAAGCCAGAGTATGAATGTCTGGGCCCATGCCTGCTCTCTCCCCCAGCTTCCTCCATTCAGCTCTGTCTTTCTCCCAGAGGATGAGCCATCTTGTGCCATCTTGCTGGGTGAATAAGAACTTGAGTAAAAGCTAGAGGCATTGGGAAGCTGTAGCTCACTACTGGAATCATGGTGAAAAGTTATTTCAGGGCTTTAAGCTGCGTCACGTGCCATGTTGTTTTGCTCTACTTGTGGCCCCATCTCCCCGTTGCACTGTCTCAGACAGGCAGCTGGGGAGGGGTGAGAAGTGTCTGGGTGGGCTCTGGGGTCCTGCAAACGTGAGCTCAGATCTGGACCGTCCTTACTGACTGCCAGACTTTGGGGAAGCCACTTACACTCTTTGGACCTTCATTTCTTCATCTGCAAAACGGAGGGATCTACTTTGGAGGGTTGCTGTGAGGGTGAGAGATGAGCTCTGTCTTAGTAATAATAATGTAATAGTAATCATGCACTGAGTTTCTGCTGTGTATTTAACACCTTGCTGAATTCTGTATACAAATATCTCACCCTCACAACAGCCCTCAGTGGAGGATCCATTTATCACTGTCCCCACTTTACAGCTGAGAAGAGCGAGGCATAGAGGTGTTAAACATCATGCCTAAGTCTGCCCACTTTATAAAGAGCAGAGCCAGGATTTATTTGAACCCGGGTTCATAGAACCCAGATCCAGAGTCCTTAATCACAGGCCCTCTCTGCAGTGGGCAGACAATAAAAACCACTCGTTGCTGTGTTCTGGTTCTAACTGTAAGGAGAATCAGAGTGGCAACACATGGGAACTAAGCCACCCTCACTGCCCTGCTGGGCAGAAGGGGCATCTCGCTCCAAGTGACTTTGTTGTCACTTGTTGGTGCACACCGTCCCAGGGCCAGTGTGACACCACACTGGTGATCTCCTAATACATCCTGCCGAGCCTGATGGCTGATGTAATCACGTAGTACCCATCTGGCTCACTTAGTCCCTCTCTGTCTCTCTGCCCCATGTATAACGCAGGAATTCAGAAATTTACATATTTGTTGTTCAACTAACATTTATCAAGCGTCCACCAAGTGGCAGGCACTGCTCTCTACAGGAATGCATGAGAGGGACGTACATCCTGCCCTCTTGCAGCTCACACTCTGGGGGGAAAGAAAATGCAGAAAGTAAAATATACAGTATGTTTAGCATGCAGAAAGAATCACGTGTCTGCTGGGACAGGAAGGGAGACCAGGAACTGCCAGTGACAGAGAAGGGCTCATTTTGAAATAGGGCGGTCAGGGAAGGCCTCCCAGAGAAGATGGAAAATGTGAGAGAGCAAGCCATCCAGATATCTGGGAAAGAACGTTCCTGTCTGAGAAAAACAGCAAGAGCAATCAATGACCCAGAGGTGAGTCAGCCTCTTAGAGAAACGTTTCACAAATTCATTCATCAGAACACCAATCTCATGAGACATTCACTGAAAATAAGGTTATGGGGCCCAGTTAGTTTTGTAAATGCCACATGCCACATAGTCCACGTCTGGAGTTGGCATTACCCATTACCATAAGAAAAGACAGGCGATGCGATATTCCATAGTAGAGTCTTGTTCAACCCATCTCACCCAGGCACAACTGGCTACACAACTATTTCTTCACCTAACACCTGTTGGCATCCCACTGAGCTACATTTCCATGGAAACCAATTTGGGAAACTCTGGTTTAAACTTGGGGCCCTTTCTCTGGAATGATGAACAATTTCTTGATTCTCTTACCCTCATTGAGTCATTCAACAAACACTTATTGAACACCTCCTTACTAAAACATCAGATACCGAGCTAGATTTGATTGGAGATAGAGCAGAGAATAAGACCCCCATCTCCACTTTTAAAAAGTCAAGTCTGGGACGCCGCCATGCAGACCCACTTGCCACCAGCCACAGTCAATCCCGCCGTATTCAACATCGCCACGCACAATGGCAGTGGGCTCCGTCTCCTTCGAGCTGTTTGCAGACAAATTTCCAAAGACGGCAGAAAACTTTCATGCTCTGAGCACTGCAGAGAAAGAATTGGAGTATAAGGGTTCCTGCCTTCACAGAATTATTCCCGGGTTTGTGTGCCAGGGTGGGGACTTCACACACCATAATGGCAGTGGCCCAAAGTGCATCTACAGGGAGAAATGTATGATGTGAACTCCAGGCTGAGGCATACAGGTCCTGGCATCTTCGTGGCAAATGCTGGACCCAACACAAACAGTTCCCAGTTTTTCATCAGCATGGCCAGGACTGAGTGGCTGGGTGGCACGTGTGTGGTCCGTGGCACGCGTGTGGTCCGTGGCACATGTGTGGTCCGTGGCACGCGTGTGGTCAATGGCAAGGTGTAAGGGTGCATGAGTATCACAGAAGCCTTGGAGTGCTTTGGGCCCCGGAATGGCAAAACCAGCAAGATCATCATTGCCAACTGTGGGCAACTCATAAATTCGACTTATGTTTGTATCTTAACTACCAGACCAGTCCAGAAGATCACCCCTCCACCGCATTTGCTCACAGTGTGCGCTCGCTGCAGGTCTTTGGATTCCACATTTTCCTTATTCCCCTCCATGTCCAGCTGGATCACAGAGTTAAGTCTGTGATTGTGAAATAAAACTAAATAACAATGAAATAGTCACATGCACAAAGCAAGCGAATGCCTGCCAAGGAAGATGAGAGCGTGTGGATTCTGTGACCCAACTCTCCAAGGGACAGTCGTGGGAAATGAATGGTTAAGAAAGAGACTGAGTGCAAACCTGCCCTCTCATCTCTCGTGCTATTTCAGCTCCTGGTCTCGCCAGTATTAGGAGGGCACAAAAAAATGATTCTTACTGGATCCGTGAGGTTTGAAAGGAAAGAAGAGGTGGTTGCTTAGGGATAAGACAAAAAGAAAAACTCACAGCAATTTATACCTTCTCAACACCTTCTCAAGAAGAATGAAGTTGAAAAATCTCAGAACCACCCCCTGCAGATCCAATTTCAAACATATACCCACATACGACACCCCAACCTTAAGCAGCCTCTGAGTTAGAATAAATTGACTTCCAGCACCACGTATACACCCGCCAGCCAGCCCTCTCGTTTACCACCTGCACAGGATTAATTTTCAAAGGCTGAGCTTTTCTCATAACAATCTAGAGTCCAAAGGAAAGGAAGCAATGCTGGGTGGAGGGGAGAGAACAAAACCCTATTTATTCACTTGTAAAATATACCTATTTTAATCACTCCTGAATATACCGATGTTTAGTTCAAAATATTAGGTCCCCAATTTATAGTCAGGACTTCAGGAGCCACATGATGCAATGTTAAGAGCATAGAATGCAAATAATAATGCCCACATTTCACACTAGTAACTTGATTCCCTGCTTTGAGCCAGCTGCTATCAAGGGCTTACCTAACTCCTTACCACACACATTCTTACCCCCATTTTACAGATGAGCAAACAAAGGCCTACAAAGATGCAATAATTTGCCCAAGAATCATACAGAAAGGCATACTGCAAGATGTGTTGCCTCTTTGTGAAAAGTATATAATATTTAGACCTTGCAGTGCTTGAATTTCAGCCTCAGCACTTCAGGGGCAGGGCACCTTGCATGGATCTTTTTTTTTTTCTAAGTCTTAGCTTCCCTATCTGACCTCCCTCCAATACTGGTAAAGAGTGCCCACCTAGCTCAAGGTAGTGACTCAACAAATTCCATGCCCTTTCTTTCTTTCAAAGTTTCTCCTTCTAGACTGCCAACTGCTTTAAGAAAATCTCCCGGAATCAATATGTGCTAGAAACTGTTCTGAGAATGTACACACGTCACCTCACTCCACCCACTTAATCTAGACAGCATCACTGAAAGTTGCATTCTTTCACCCTCCCTTTGAAGGTTAGACAACTGATCCCTCAAGATGGTCAACAGCAGGTTCAAAATGACCAAACCATCAAGTAAGCAACTCGTAGTTTAAACCAGTGGTTCTCAACTAGGGGACTCATGCATGGTCTGGAGACATTTTTGGTTGTCGTGCCTTGCAGGGTGTGGGGTGGGGCGCTGCTAGTGCCTTCTGGGTACAGTCCAGAGACGCTGCTAAACACCCTACAATGCACAGGACAGCCTCCACCCCACGGCAAAGAATGACCCGGCCCGAATGTCAATAGCGCCAAGTTTGGGAAACCTTGGTTTATCTGACACCAAAGTCAGTAAACTATTTTGCTCCCTAACTGAGGGTTTCTAACCCTCAGCAGTGTTGCCATTTGGAGCCGGATAATTCTCAGTGTGGCAGCTGTCCCGTAGGATATTTGCAGGATCCGTGTGGGCTGCTCGCCAGCATCCCTGGTTTCTGCCCATCGGATGCCTGTGGCACCTCCCCCTAAATCGTGACAACCAAAAATGTCTCCAGACATTGCCAAATGTTGCCAGCCCCTCTCCTCCCCACCCTGGGGGGGGGGGGAAGTCACTCAGTTGAGAATCATTTTCCTAACCCACACGAAATCAGTTTAGCTATGAAATGGGACTAACAAAACTGCTCTGAAAAATATTATTAATGAGAGAACATTCTGGATGACCATGATTTACGTGTGTTTAAAGAAAGCAGATGTGTCTGTTTAAATGCATACACACAAACACACACATTTATGTGTGTGGGTATGCATTTATATACATTTATACACTTCTTTTAATATGTGGGCACATTTGGCAAGAAGAAATAGTGAACAGCCTCTTTCTTCATATCCCAGCATATGAAATGTTACTTCCAGCTACATTGGGTTTCAGGAACCATACACCAGATTAGAAATATAATACAATGTTCCCCTTTTTGTTGCTGTCAATGTTCTGCTGTTGGAGCCTCATTATTATTCCAAAATGAATTAGATCTCAACTTGAAACAATGCACCAAGGGAGAGGAGAGGCCATACCCGAGGCCCCATGTCTGACCTCACTTTCTCACTTGGACAAAGTGGTGTTGACTAATTGAGAATCTCCATAGCTGGGCAAATTAAGGCATAACCAAATTCTAGCAAATTTCCCATGATGATACAAAACAGGAGTCGGTAAACTTTTTCTGTAAAGGGCCAGATAGTAAATATTTCAGATTTGCATGTTGCACAACCTCAGTTGCAACTATTAGAGTCTGCCACTGTAGCCTCAAAATAGCCACAGACAATATGTAAATAATAGGCCTGGCCGTGTCCCAATAAAACATTATTTATGAACATTGAAATTTGAAGTTCAGGTAATTCTTATGTCATGAAATAGTATTGTTCTTTTCTCTCTTTTCCCAAACATTTAAAAATGTAAAGAACATTCTTAGCTCCTGGACCAGCCACACAAAAGGAAGGGGCAGTCTGGATTTGGCCTGTCCACGCCCTGCATAGAACATGACAAAAGAGAGAAAGCTTGCTCTCTCCAAAAAAGCCATAAATTCCCACTTTGCTATCCTTAAGACGAAGGAGATTACC
Organism: Microcebus murinus; assembly: GCF_040939455.1. Lineage (NCBI taxonomy): Eukaryota > Metazoa > Chordata > Mammalia > Primates > Cheirogaleidae > Microcebus > Microcebus murinus. Next base: position 8,419,931 of record NC_134119.1, on the reverse strand, counting down.
ACGGATATTTGGAAGTTGGTTAGATTAGCAGTACGGAAATTAATCTGCCAGTACCTGAACTTCTAGAATATTCAGTTTACATGGCCCTGGATAAACACTGAAGGATGCACTTGAAGTAACTTTGTGCTGGTTTTTTTCTTTTCCTGCTATAACTGCATGAAATAAGTGTTTGCAGTAGGCAGTAACCAATGAATTGGATGTCTCTAGGACCTCCTGGCTAAAAAACAAAATAGACGTTTGGGGGATGGACACGCATGAAGCTCTTACTCGAGGGGGGAGGGGGGCACGGGCAATATATGTAACCTTAACACTTGTACGCCCATAATACGCTAAAATAAAAAAAAGAGAGAGAGAGAGAGAGAGAGAGAAATAGAGAAAAAGAAAGATCTTCAAGTTCTAAATTTTGTAAACACAAAGCCTCAGGTCCTATGTGAAATTGGACATGAAAAATCTGCCTCCGATTTCTGTCCCCCCCACACACACACACAGTCAGTCGAGCATCCCGCCCTCAGGGGTGAGACCCTGGGCTCAGAACTTCTTAGTGGTTATAAATTCTTCAACAGTGGATTAAGTTTTTTAAAGGGATTTTTCTTCTTTTTCTTTTTCTTTTTTTCTTTTTCCTTAAGTTACGGTGATCACAATTTTCAGATTTCTGACTACTTACAAAACTTTTTTTTTTCCTCCCCCTCTTAACAGAAAAGGTCAGTCACTTTTAAGATATAAGAGAATTTGAGAACAGATTAATGACAAAGACAAATGATGATTTTTATTTTAGCGGAAGTTTCGGTGCGTTTTCTGGGTACTGATAATAAAGTGCACTCGACATATAACTGAGTAAGTTCTTTGCTTTAAAGTTCAACGATGGATCAAAAGAGTGAATTCTCTCTTTAACAAGAAATCTCCTGGAAGGAAAAATAAAAGGAAGTAGGGGGTGGGTAACGCTCCTCCATCCCTTTTGTCTTTTCCTCTTCTCTTTGTGGCCCAGAGACAGAGCATTGAGTGACTTCTTCAGAAAAGAGATCAGTGAAATTGTCAGTTGATTACTTCTCCTTGATTAGCATTTATAAGAGCCCTGTGATACAGTATTTGCATTCCTATTTAGCCGTGATTTTTGTGGGGCACCAATGATTAAACTTGTCACAGGGCTTGATTGACGGGGTCAGATCTTCACTTTCTACTCTTTTGAAATTAAAAACAAATGTGTCAGCTCCCTTCATGGGCCGGAGCAGCCGTGAAGCTCGCCTGCCTTGTCATTGCAGATAGGTCAGGAATGTTTTAATTTTAGGGATGGATTCTGCTTGTCAAGTAGAGTGTGATGGCGTGTGGTTCTGGAGATGAGATGTGAAGGGTGTAACACAAAGAAGGGGAAGAACAAAGACAAAGACACTCACATTATTAGACAGATTTAATTAGTCTGAATGGATATTATGCTAGATGAAGCAGTGAGCTGTGAAATTAACCCTTGATTACGGATTGGCGGATCATACTCATAAAGAGAATCAGACCTTTGTGGAGAGACGCGAGGTATGATTTCAGTTTCCTCTACGCTTCTGGGTTGCGTGCCAGATCTCCACCCCCGTCTACTCAAACACCAGGACCTGTAGGAGAAAAGCGTGCAAGTTCACCTTTCACTTGTGCGAGCAGGTGTACCTAGAAAACAAATTCCGCCTAGCTTTGCTCTCTTCGACTCGAGAGAAAGCAACAAGCCAACAGCGGTTGGATGTGCAGCTCAGGGGCTCACAAAGATGCAGGTGTCTGAATTCAAAACAGAGAACAGGAAAAGCTAAGTTTGCAGGAGAGGGTCACCTCCTTGGAGTGCTTGTCCTTGATGCAGCCTTCTCCCAATTTACGGCTACCTTTCTAGGGTCTTCTCCAGAGATCCCAGCTGCATCCTGACTCCCAAGAACTCCGAGCACATTGAGAGAGGGCTGGGAGGCCTAGACACCTGACCCAACACGGGTGCACAATTAAGCAAAATCCCTAATGGTCAGGACTTCAACAAGGAGTGGACACTTGTGAGCGACAGTGCACATAAGGAGGAATGTGGGTCTGAGATGATGTGGCCTTCTAGAAATCCTGTACTTTCCCCAAATCATCAAAAGGACATGAACTCTGCTGAGAAAGGTTTTGTCTAAGGCTTGCACCGACTGATGTCTCTGCTTTTACGTGACTCAGTCTAGAAGATCACTCCTCAGCACCAGTTCCGGGAATGGGAAGGCTCTGGTGGGTGTGACACGACAGAGGAGAGTCAGTTAGGCTGGCCCTGGTCATGCGCAAAGTCTGCAAATTAGGAACTGAGGAAATGGAGTTCTTGAACTTGCTTTGCAGTTCTTCCACAAACTCAGTGTTCTCACTGGCTAATGGGAAGTATAGCTTCTTCTTTAACACTTGTGCTGAGGATGGAGTCTGACCTGGAAGAGACATCGTGTGCTATTATCACAGCTCAGTGTAGAAAACACGGCACTAATTGGAAGTCACTTTTCTGGGTCTGTCCCTTTCTTATGGCAGTCTCTCACTTTGGAGTATAAGTGGCTCCAGTTTAGGGAGCTCCTGGTTGAGGAACTCCCTGAACCAACAGTTGTCCAATACAGTCTTGAGACGTTGGACCAATGGTAACGAACTGCAGATAATTTATTCCCAATCACTGCTGAAGGATGAGGGTGCTCAGTGAACTCACTGGCACTACACTACAATTTTCTGAATGGGGAAGACAAATGGAAATGGGAATCCTAACCCTGGCTCCATTTATGAGAATGTCATGCGTGTGAACAGGCGTCACAGGTCAGGGTGGGGAACATGTTGAGCATTTCTCTCTGCTCTGCTGGGAAATGCGAGGTCCCCTTTACTGGCATGTGCTTTGGGTGACCATCCTGTAGGGGTCACAGTGCTCCAGGTAGATGGTTGCATCTCAAATCTTTGGTTTATGGTCTCTGGAAAATAGGACTATTCCACAGATGAACCTGTGTTGAGGATTGCTTCCTTCCCGAAGATGATGTTTTTGTTTCTGAAGAAATTTTTTTCTTAGTCCTAAGTGATAAAAGAAATAACCCGCTGTCTCCAATTTGACTTCACTGAGGTTTACAGGAGAGGAAGGGAACTTAAGAAATCCTCTTATCAGGGGATTCCCAGCACTCAGTACCCTTGACCCCAAAGGGACCACACTGGGTGATTTACATGGTACGTGGGTGAACATTTTTTTTACGGTTATGTTTTTGTTTTAAAGCATATTCAAGTGCACGTGTCTGTGTGTGTGTGTGTGCGCGTGCCCATGCCAGGGTTTCTCAACATTGGCACTACTGACATTGTGGACTAAATGATTCTCTGTTGTAGGGCCATTCCCTGCACTGTAGGATGTGTAGCAGCTTCCTTGGGCTTCCACACCAGTACCATCAGCATTTTAGGGGGGACAACTAAAATGTCTCCAGACACTTCCAAATGTTCCCCCAAATCGCTCCCAGTTGAAGGCACTGATTCATATCTATGACTCCACAGACATTATTATTTAGGAGGATAAGGCTTTTAAATAATTACTGAAATTGAAGAAAGCCATTAGATAAAAGAAATTATAGAGAGAATGTAAGTGATAGTGATGCGGCAGAAATGAAGAAGGTTGTATGCAAGAGGAAGAAGTTTAGGAAACACTGATAGAGCTTTTCATCCGCATTTGACAGATGTAGAAAGCCGAAATCTAGAACAGAATACAGAATGGGCTTGACCAAAGTCACCCAGGTGCTGGGCCCTGTGCTAATCTCACCAAGATGATGCAAGAGAGGCATTTAGCACAGTGCCTGCACCCAGCAATAATAATCCCTGACATACATTGAGCACCTGCCATGTGACAGGTACTATTTTAAGCTCTTTACACATAGTAATTAATTTGATATTTACAAGTCTGTGAGGTAGGGATCATTGTTATTCCCATTTACACTTGCAGGAAGGGACAAGGAGACAAATCCATGGTTGGGGAGGAAGCTGATGAGCCATTTGGTGGAGCTGTGGGTGGGGGCGTGATCTATCATTTATGCTTTCGTACCTATTTTTAAATATTTCTCTTAGTGCCTGCCATGTGCCTAGCAATACAGGGCCTCTGGTCCAGAGAAAATATGTAATTCATGTCAGTTATTACTATCAGCTACTATTCCCACGGTTTCGCATGCTGTTACTGAGTTAGTAAAGGAAGCCTATAGCTGCTACTGCTTGCATATTATTCATGCAAGAATGAAGAATTTGTTTTTTTTCAGTTGGGCTTCCAAAGTTTGTTTTTCATTGAGAAAAAGCAGGAAGGTTAGAAGCTAGGAATGCTTTAGGCTGCAAATAAAAGACAACTTCACTTACAGTGATTTGAATAAATCGGGATTTGTTTTTTCCCACCATGATGACATCTGGAAGTAGACAACAATGGCAGTGGGCCAGTGCATTCATGATGCTAGAAGGTGTCTCTGTGAGTCTCTTGGTCACTGCCCATAGTTGCTGATGGATGCATCACATCCACATCCAAGGTAGGAAAAGGAGTGAAATAACTGTATCAGCCACCTCTGTCCCTCTTTGGGGGAAGCAGATCTTTCCCAGAAGCCCAGCAGACTTTTCCTGGAACCTCCTGAGCCAGAGCGATGCAATTTTGTCATCTCTAGCTGCAAGATCCTGTGAAGTATTTAGCTGGGCACATTGCCACCGAAAACAAAAACCAGGATTTTCTTAGCAAGAAAGAAAAGGGAAATGGATATTCAGTAGGCAGCTCACAGTATCTGTCCCAGGGACGGTTCCAGTAGCAAAGGTGTTTTCTGTCCTCTTCTTTCCAGCCACCACCCCCGCCCCCAGTTCCTTCTCATCCAGCGGCCAGCCATTGACTGGAGATCCATCTTCCTTTCTGAATGAGCACTCACCGGCCCCCAAATGTTGATTAGATAACTAGTGTTGGCCAAAAATTTCCTGAGTGCAATGGGCTACATACAAAGTATTAAGACTGTCACCATCATCATTACCACCGCCACCACCACCACAAAAATAACCTGCTGAGTATTTACCGTGATCGCTAAGGATTCCACATACATTATCTCATGGCGGCATCACAATGACCCCATACGTGTTACCATATTCACATTCTACAGAAGAGGAAATTTAGTTTTTGAAAGGCAAAGTGGTCTGTTCAAGGTCACCCAGCTTGGAAGGGGAAGATGTGGACCTTGAACCCAAGCCCACTGTCTTCACTTTTGAGATACTAAAGGTGCTACAAGGGAGCCAAGATGAATTCATGAGAAGTAGTTTACCAGTGCTGCAAAACAAAACAATAGTGTGAGTCCTAAGCTATGCAGTCCTGGAAATAAGTTTTGGAAGAACAACGAGGAAGTTGGTTTTCACAAAGGCCAGAGGTAGTCAAGAAAGACTCCTGAGTTGTCCCTTAGGACATGTTTGACTTTGTTTCCATGTGCAATAGTTATCAAGGCCAATGCTGGCCTCCCAACCACAGCAAACACACGGAACCAAACAGACCTTAGGAGGTCTGGACAGCCACAAAGCAAACAGAAACCACTAGACTCGGTGTAGATCTGTTTGGAGTTTGTGGGCACTTTTGAGGTCTCTCGGGGTCCACTGACAATCCTGCAACCATGTGCCTGGCACCAGGGACTTCGGTTGTTTGCAGTGCTGTGGCCAAGCTGCCAGCAGGCAGATTTGGAAGCCCAGCTGCCGAAGGCGCGCTTGTGAGCCGCCTCAGCTCCTCTTCTGTGTGTTCAGCCCGGCCTGCCTAAACCCACTCCAAAATCCCTCGGAGCCGAAAAAGGAGAGCATGTGCTTCCTTTTCACACAGTTTTTCTGAATGCCCATGAATATAAAAGAAAGGAAGCAAAACCAAAAAAGTCTAGGACACATGATATTCCCAAACGACAAAAAGACAGGAAGCTTTCTAAATCAGAAATCCGGCCCTGTCTTAAGGGATTTCCCTGTTTGTTTGGAGACCATGCTGGCTCTTAGCAAATTCAGATAAGGAACAACTGCAATTCAATGCATTCCAATTTAACCACTATTTTCTGAGTACCTATTGCATGCCAGGCCCTGCACAAGATTCTAGTGCAAGACGCTGATAGCTGCAAAGTCAAGTATGATCACGGAGGAAACTTTTGGCAGAGAAAGCGATAAAGACCTCACGGAGACCAGGAAAAGGGGTGATAGGAAGCCCTACTAAGATGATTCTTTCTTTCTCTGTTTTTTTTCCCCAGAGTCATGAGCACATAATGCAGAAAGAATTTTAAATAAAAGTTCAAAACTTAACCATGTGAAAAACAAAAATAAGGGAAGGCATGGTAGCAAATAACATTCATTTGGGAATCAGACTTATCTGAGCTCAAGGTCTAGCTCCTCTACCTGCTAGCTGTGTGACTCTGGGTGAGTCACTTTACTTCTCTGAGCCTCAGTTTCCTCATCTGTAAGATGGGTGTGGTAATACTCCCAACTTCAGAGGACTGAGATGATGCAAGAAAGGCACTTAGCACAGTGCCTGGTACATAGTAAGTGCTCCATTGATTTTTGTTTTCAATAATGATAATGATAACATAGCATTATCATCATTAACCTTAGTGCAGTGTTAGAAATATAATGAGCACTCAGTTATGATTTGCTATGGCTGGTTTTGTTGTCTCTGCTGTTGAATTATTTAACGCAGTGTCTGGAGACAACTGATGACTCGGTGAGCAAACTGGGACCCTTCTAAAGCCAGGGCTTAGCGTGTCAGTGTGGAACTCTTCCTACAGGACAGTCTCTGGGAGTCAGCCTACGGAATGCCTGTCTGTGATGAACCAGGGAAGATCATGTGTCTTCTTTTCTCTTACCTTTAAGAAACTACCCTAGTGGCCGGGCGCGGTGGCTCATGCCTGTAATCCTAGCACTTTGGGAGGCCGAGGCGGGCGGCGGATTGCTCAAGGTCAGGAGTTCGAAACCAGCCTGAGCAAGACCCCGTCTCTACCAAAAATAGAAATAAATTAATTGACCAACTAAAAATATATATACAAAAAATCAGCCGGGCATGGTGGCGCATGCCTGTCGTCCTAGCTACTCGGGAGGCTGAGGCATGAGGATCGCTTGAGCCCCGGAGATTGAGGTTGCTGTGAGCTAGGCTGACGCCACGGCACTCACTCTAGCCTGGGCAACAAAGTGAGACTCTGTCTCAAAAAAAAAGAAACTGCCCTAGTTGGCTCCATCCTGCCCAAAGTCACCATCAAGGTGAAATTCGCAAAGCAGAAGAGCTCAGAGACTGCCCTGGGAAAGATACACGCTGCCCCACGCCTGAGGCCGTGTCTGACCTACCTACACAGAAGACGCTCAGGCTTATTGCAGTTGGGTTTTGCTCTCCTCTTTTCTGTAGTCTTGGCCCCAGCAATTCCGTGCGATCCCAGTACAAGCCTCAGACTTTGCTTGAAATTTCATCTTCTCGCTCCGTTCTCCTCCTCACCTCTTCCCATACAAATCCTTCCCATGTATCAGAGTCCCGCTCAAACACTACCTCTTCTAGAAAGGCCCCCAGTCTCTCTTTCTTCTCCCAAGCCAGAAAAGGTCCTCCCTCCTCTGGGCACCACCAGAATATTCTCTGCACGTCCTGTGTGACATGCGTCAGTCTGGACCTTGGTTTATGGCCATGTATGTGTCAGGACTACGGACTGCACAGGACGGGAAATCCCCTCAAACCAGCTTAAGTGCAGAGGGATTTCTTTGGCTGGCTCCTGTGAAAGTCAAGAGTGTGACAGATTCAGGCACAACTGGATCTAGTGCTTAAACAGGAAATCTGGGCTTCTCAGCCTCTCAGTTCTCATTTACTCTGCAGTGGAAATGAAAATGTCATTTTCACGTGGTGGCTCAGAAACCAACAGCAGCCCCAGGCTGAGCCAACCCAAGGGAGCTCAACGAAAAGTGTTCCAGGAAAAAATCTTTCACTAGACTAACTAGGATCATGTGTCCATTCCTGGACCAATCACTGCCATGGCCAGGAGAATTGAATGTGCTGATTGGCTAGACTCAGGTCACATGCCCAGCCCTGTTGCTTGGTAGCGGGGTGAGCCCCCCACTCAAATCCTTGACCTGAGAATGAGAGAGCTGTGGTTTCCCAAAGGGAAACCAGGGTTGCAACCCAGAGGAAATAGCAATTATCTATGGCAGATATAAAATTCCTGCTGAATCATCTTTTGGTATCTCACTGTGCCTAGTATTTTGTTTCTCACAAAGTAGATGCTCAACAAAATTATCAAATAATTAAAAAAAAAAAAAGCAATGTGACCAAAGAACTTACCTGTTGATTTTCCGTATCTCCTCGTCTGACATTTAGTATTACTGTATTTGGCCAAGCAGAGATCACACATCAATTTGAGTGTTTCTCCAACTCTTTTAGGGAATATCTTAGTAAACCAGACATCACAGAGCCTTCCATCTGAAGTCAGAAATAACGCAGACAATACTGATGTTTAGTAATCCAAAGTGCCTAGCTTGCTAGGAAAAAAAAAAAATGTTTTTATCCTAATAAGAGAGAATTGGCCATGACCAAGTCCTTGACCTGTCTGTTTGAATCCTGTCTTTCTAGCCATTTCTGGTCATGAAAATTGGGCAGGATTTCTGGCATCCTTTATGCTTCTTTGTTATTAAAAGCAGGATCAGTTAATAAATAATTATGATGCTCAGTTTCTAGGGAACAAGGAGATAAGGGCAGGAACACTTGAGTCTTGCAAATTACATGCTATAGTATAGATTTTCACCCAGAGTGGAGAACAGCCTCGCTTTCTTTCTTCTTTCATTTTTTTTTTCCTGTGGCATAAATTGTTCTAATTATACGTGCAAGATCCTCTATTCCCAAAGATATGAGTTGGAAGCACTGTGTCTATTCTTTTAATTCCAAGAAGCATTTGCAGTTGCGCGTTCCCACCCCCCTTGTTTTCAAACTGAATTGTTTCAGTGGTAGCTTGGTGTGTCAGCTTGTAAGTCTATAAAACAGTTTTATACCAGCTGGAGATTCAACATGCTACATGAATACATAACAGTGCCTAACCAAGAAGGTTTGTAATTCAGTAATTAGCTGTAATTAATGAACACAAAGTGAAGACTCATTTACAGTTTAAATTATCACATTAGCTCCTGTCACCCTCTATGTACACAAAACAGCAGGAATTCAATTATTTTTATTCTTCAAAGCTAATTTAAAATTTAAGGGATGCCATTACATGAAATAATAGGTAGGAAATGTAATCGAAATCACTGGGAACAGTTGGCCGTCCTTAGAATAAAAAAAAAAAAAAATGTGATCACTGACGATTTGGAAATGTTTTTTCATCTGTGAACAGATGAAGGATTGAAATCTCTGCTCTTTTCAGTATATTTAATTTAAAAGGAGAAGCGAGTTTGGTGGCTGCAGAATCCTCGTGCAGGGAGAATCATCGTGCGTAATTGTAAAAGCAGCTGATAACTGATAGTGCTGTTGATAGTAACGAGGGGACGGCCTGAGAGATGCACATTCCATCATGCCTAATGGGAGCTGCGCCTCTTGCAACCGCAGGGGGTTCCTGGAATTGTCACCCGTTTGTGATGCACAATTTCAGCCTGTGTGACCTTACGTCATTGTCACTCCTCTGAGGCCCTTAATTCTTTGTACGTGTAGATGATAAGTATTCTTTCATTCATTCGTCATCTACCAGGTATCTTCTCGGTCTCAGGCACTATTCTAAGTTCCAGGGCCACGGCGGTGAGCAAGAGAGACCACACTCCTGGTCTCGCGGAACCAACGTCCCAGTGGGAAGAGGGACAATAGCCAGGGGTTCTGGAGCTTACATCCATGTCAGGCCTGGGCGTCAGTGTTTTTTTAATAGCTCTCTAGATGATTGAAATGCTCAGCCAGGATTGAGAACCGCTGTGATAAACTAATACATACAACAAATAAATTAGCATTCATTGGTGTTAGGTGCTGTGACAGAAACTAAACAAAAGAGTGTAGAAGGTAACTACAGGCTGCTCTAGACTCTGTTCAGGGAAAAGCAGCCCTGAGAAGACCTAAAAGAACGTTGTTCTTGTCCAGGGATCAGCAGAACTGCTACTGCTTTTTTTTCTCCTCCTTCTTCTTTCTCTCTCTCTCTCTTTTTCATTATAAACCTTTAAAAATGCAAACACATTTTTGCAGAAGGGCTATTCAAAAACAAGTTGCAAACTGAATTGGACCCACCCAAACCATGACCTGGAAAACAAGGTCAGCAAGTGCAAAGGCCCTGAGGCAGGTATCAGTTTAATGTTGAAGCAGAAAGAAGGCCTGCAGAGCTGGGGCTTAGTAGGGAAGGAGGAGAAGATGAGACCAGAGGAATGGGCAGGGATATATATTTTAGTTTATATGTGACAAAAAAAAAATCACTGAAAATTTGTAAGCAGGGAATGTATGAATGTGTGTGTGTGTGTGTATGCAAAGGAGACACTTACATGTCCCCCTTACCGCAGCATAGCTCCCTGCAACTGCCACTCATCTCCTTCTGTGGCAGTTCCAGGAAGAGAAAGAAAAGCAAAGCCCGTGTCTAAAGAATGCTGCGTCTGTTGCTTTGGACTCCTCTCTTCTGCACTCCCCCCCCTCCTCTTCTCATATTCATTTTTCTTTTGCCTTTAAATAGGCCACTCGAAGCTGCACTGTCTAATTTTTCATAGGTGATCGACTGCTGAGTGGGGGTTTAGGTAGACAGAGGGAAGGCGCTGATAAGCCGGAGCACAGATTCTATTAGGGAAATGCAGAGGTAATTAATGAATCCTGCCAGTAATTGGGAAGGTGTGAGTCCCCGTAATATCGTAATGATAGTCATCCGTCTGCGAGCCCCCCGTCACTGTGAGCCATCCCTCATCGCTCTCTGATCTCAGACTCTTAGCCATGCAAATCTCCCTGACAGGACGCTATGTCTCTGTCTCCCTAATTGGGCAGTATAGAGTTGTTTATGGATATTGTCGGCATTTAGGCCTCAGTTGGAGGTTGTTCAAAAATCGTTAGCAAACTTGCCTTAACAGCATTGTCAAGTGTGTATTCCCCCGTTTCGATATCTGTTTTTAAGCTGGCAGAGGTTTGTGATGAAAATAAGTGATGCATTGTGTGGACTGGAGCTCTGTGTGTGATTGGTATTAAACCGTTTTTGAAGTAAAAACCAATTTACGGTAATTTCTCATCCCACTTAAGATAAAACTTCAGTTTGTGTGCAGGAATGGGATGCTTTTTTAATAGCATGTCCTCGGTTCTATAAAGAACATTGAGTATGTTAATGCCATCCTGAGACACAACCATTTGCAAAGATTACAGTTTTGCATCGAGACCGGTTTCTAAACATCCATCACCATTTAATTCCAAAGGAGCACCTTTTCCAGAACCATCTGCCACATTTTCTTGCCGATATTTTTTTCTGGATGCAAATGGCCACCCTTTTGTCTCCCCCAAACTGGTGTGATGAATTGTTTGAAATGCCATGAAATAGATTTTTTTTTAAAAAAAAAAGCCCTTATAACTCTGGTAAGTAAGCAAACTTGATGTTTTTACCATGATGTTTAAGAAGGATCTTTTAAATATTTAGAAAACATAGGAAGTACATTTTAATATATAATCCACACACTCTAAAAGTATTCAAATATGAACAGTACAATTCAGACTGCATCTGTATCAATTCTAAATAGGAGAGAAATTTTCAAGAGCCTCTGGTCTCTATTTTCTTCCCCGTGAAGGATGAAAGGGATGTCAGTGCCAGGGCAACACAGAGGCGGACTTTAGCCTTGATTCTTCCGTTCACCAGCCTGTGTGGCCTTGATTAAATCACCCAGCCTCTTCCAGCTCCAGGCTTCTCATCTGTCTCACCAACACTCAAATGCAGTTCCCAGCCTTGACACTATGAGTGTACATAATTCATGGAGAGGCCTTTGCAGTAGGACCCAAGAAGCCCTGCTAGGAGAACATGGACAAATCAACCCCTCCCAGCCAGTTTCCCCATCTGTAAAATGGGCCAGTTAATACAAACTTTGTCGGGTAGACTGAGAAGCAGAGATGAGGAGTTGAAAGTACCGTGAGGGGCTTGAGACCTGGAAGTCGCTCTGCCGACGGTGGCTGCTGCCTGCTGAAGCCCACGGAGCGCCAGGCCTGGTGTGCACCTGGCACTGGGCAGACATCCACGGAGCGGAGGGAGGAGGCAGAAGCGCCGCAGCACTGAAGAGAGGACTGGGAGGAGGCAACACATCCCTGGGCATGTCACCATCCTAGTGTGCCTGAGACTGAGGGGTTTCCCAGGACAGGGGACTAACCCCAGGACAAGAGTTCATCCTAAGTTTTAAAAGCCCTCCTCTTCAGCCCAGGAATCTGACGGGTCGTGATTTACTGAAGTCCCAGGTTCTCAGAAAACCTTCTCCATCTTCCATTTCTGACTCTGTTTGTGGATTAGTCCCAGTTCTCCGTAGAACCATCTGGCACATTCCAGAAACTATCAAGAAACAGAAATGGCTGCCAGGCAACGCTCTCCCTCCACAGAGGCTCCACCTCAAGTCCTCCGGAAAGTTCCATGGGCTCTCCTGACAATGACTGGCGGCTGCCCCTCTCCCCAGCTGTGGCTGTATGCAGTGTGTGTTGGGGGGAGACGGGGTAACACAGGGGACAGGCAGGGAAAGGAGTGGTGGGTCCCGCAGCGCCAATGCGCCAACTGCTGGGCCTCGCGGGAGGGAGCCGAGAGAGGTCCAGGCTGTGGGCGGGGAGCCTGGGGGAGCTGGTTGGCAGGAGCTAAGCAGGAGAGCCCCGTCAGCATTTCAAGGACAGGCTCGCTCGTGTTTTCCCATCCACCCCTAAGCAAACATTTGGACCTCCTCAAGTGTCCAAACTCACTGAATCTTTCCTCCATGGACATCCTAGCCCTGGAATTCTCTGAGATATGTCCAAGTGTCCAAAAGCCCTATAACCTCTGGGGCTTTAATCACAAATCTCCTCCCAGGGTGGTCTGTTCGAACGGCCAGGACCTTCTTACCAAAGTCCTCATTCATCCCAAATGGCCGACCAGCTGGACCATCTTTAATTTAAAGGTTTTATTTTGCAACTTGGCCCCCCAGCCCAACCCTGGTTTTTCTAAATCGCCATCCCTTGCCCCTTTGGATCTGAATGAAGAGCCTGTAACACACATATCTTCTGGGAGGCTCTGTGATGAGTATTACGGCCAACGTGGTTCAGAAACCTGAAGCCTAGACTAGAATGACACACATGCCAGGGCGTCCACCCTGGGATACGAACGTGCTGGCATTTCCCATTATAAAAAACACAGGCGAGAGCGACGAGAGGGAGAAACTTGAAGTGTAAGGAACTTTCCCGAATGCAGCAACTGCCGACCCTGGATGCAAACTGCTGTGCAGAATAATTGTCAAATGCTTGCATAAACACATAAATAAGATAAATTTATTTTCATTATTCATATTTGGTGCTCCTTCCTTCCACTATTTATGCCCTAAACAACAGTTACAGTAAATATAACGATAAAAAAACATGCCTACAGTGGACAGAAAGATGATCAAGAAGCCCTGATACACAGCAATTCATGTTGCCTCTTCACAATCACTAACGAATCTTAACCGGAGCCATGTTCCGTTCCCATGTGAGTGATAAGCAATGATTTATTAGGAAGTGTCACGAAATCGGAATGCCATACAGTAAGACATGAGCTAGTGGAAAATGTTTTCCCTGCTTCCCAACCTCATTACTCAAAGATGCGGTGTCCCTTCACCAAGCCTAATTTAACTGACTTTTCTGAGCACGCTGCTCATTGGCAATGGAAATTGGCCAAGTTGAGGATGTCCAGGAAAGCCTGGTGCCTAAATGCCACAGCCCCGGTCCAGCTGGTACCAGCGCTGGCCAAGGACACTGGAACTCTGCGAAGTGGCCAGCCTCCAGAACTATGATCCCAACAGTGACCTCAGCTCTCTGCCCAAGTGGCAGGGATGCAGATGCACTCAGGAAATGAAACCCACCAAGGGAGAAGGACCCCAAAGAGCAACTCTGACAACTTTGGACCTTGCGTTAGCCATGTCATGCTGCCCTACTTGGAGCGCATGCCTGGATCACTTCGGGCCCATCGGATTGCATAAGGAAGGCAGCTGAACCTGGCTCAGTGCCAGCTCTGCCACCTACCGCCGCAACTGGTGGGGAAGATTGCGTGACAGTCCCAGGTTTTTACCTGCCTTGTATCTGTGTCCTGCACCATGGCACCTTGCAGTGTCTCTTGTTCAGATTCTAGGCTCAGATCTGACTTGCTTTGGCCAATCAGATGTCAGCAGGTATGATGCAAGCAATGCCTTGGAAAGAGCTTGCGCCTCTGCCATTGCTACTAGAACCTGCCCAGGCTAGCCTGCTGGGAGATGCAAGAGACACAGAGCAGAGCCACATCACTGTGGTCGTCCCAGCCTCAGGACAGGCAGGGAGCAGGGGGTCAGCTTTTCCACTTTTCTCTACTTCTTCTGCCTTCTTCTTCTAGGCCCCCTCTTTCTTGCATGGCTGTTGGATCTTGAGAGGAGGGTTGGCAGAATGGGGGACACATATTCATAAATTCTCCTATAAATGAACTGCTATTGCAACCCTCCCTGTCAGCAGATGTCCCATGTGGGGCAGGAGTGGGGTCCACAGAAGCCCAGTTCCTAGTATGGAAGATGTGCTCCATTCAGGATGTTTCTTTTTTGTTTCTTTATATAGAGCTGGGGTCTCACTATGTTATAGCTCAGGCTGGTCTCAAACTCTTGGCCTCAAGCAATTCTCCTGCCTCGGCCTCCCAAGTGCACAGATTACAGGCATGAGCCACGGCGCCCTGCCCACTCGTGGGTCACTTTTCATCCTCTTGCCACTAAGGGTCCCTGTCCCCTCTAGGGCTGGATGCCCGTAAGTAGCAGGACAGCTCTTGCCCTAATGAAAACATACACACCTTTTTCTTGCCAAAACACTGTAGAAGTTCAACCTCTCTGCCTCTTGTCCCCCCTCCCCCATCCTCCTGCAATAACCTCTGCTCCTTCTCAGCAGTCACAGAGTGTGGGTCACCGTCCGTTGCGTAAGCGCCACCCACCAGGCACTCAGAAGCCAATCTCCCCTTCCTGCTGCAGCCCAGTCCCTTTCTGTGTTTCCCATCGGGCCACCCTCCCGACTTCTGTGTGTCCCCTCCACAAATTCCTCCATGGGTTCTGGTGGTCTTCTTCTAGATGGGCTGCTGGCAGGAAGGACAAATGGTGACTGGTGGCCTATTCTGCTACCGCTCAATCAATCCCATGGGAATGAGTATGACAGCTCCCCCCTCCCCTTTTTTAAACTCTTTATTTTGAAATAATTTTAGACTTAGAGTTGCAAAATAGTACAGAGAGTTTATGAATACCCTTTACCCAGCTTCCTCTAAGGTGAATATCTTACCTAAGCATGATGCCATTGTCAAAACCAGGAAATTGACGCTGGTTCGATACCAGTGACCAAAGTACAGATCTTATTTGAATTTTACCACTTTTTTACCCGAATGTCCTTCTGCTGATCCAAGATCTAATTTAGGTTCTCACATTGAATTTAGTTGTTATGCCTCCTTCTCTTTCCATCTGTGACCATCCCTTGATCTCTCTGTGTCCTTTATGAACTTGACACTTCCGTAAACACTGGTCAGGTATTTTGTGGAATGTCTCCCACTTTGGGTTTGTCTGATGTCTTCTTATGGTTGGATCGACGTTGTGAATTTTCGGCAAAAATACCAATGCTGTGCCCCCATCAATGCCTTATAGCAGGGTTTTTGTGATGTTGGCAGGCCTCACTGCTGGTGATGTTACCTTTGATCATGTTGTTAGGTAGTGTCTGGCAGCTTCCTTTCAAATAGGAGGTATAGTCATCTAAGTACTTAACTCTGTGTCTTAAGCCAAAACATCATGAAACAGGAAAATATCACTCAGTATCCTGTTACGCTAACCGTGTGACTTGGAACATATGATTTGATCTTTCTCCAGACCACATACTCCTCGCCTGGGAAAGCAGAATAACAACAGGACCACCTTTAAGAATTACTGCAAAGACTAGTGATCATCTAGGCAAGAAGGCAAATGGCCCAGGAGACCCTCAAAAATCAATGCCTCTAAGAACACCTTGAAGAATTTGCATACATTATTGCCAACCTTCACCCAAAAAGTGGTGCACATAATCATCACCTATTTATGGAGAAGAAGCCTAGAACTTGAGGATGTAGGTGACTCGCCAAATCACGTCATTCCCCTGTGTCAGAGTCTCTGACTCACCAACCTCCGAACGCTTTGCTGTGGTCCTCCCCAGCTGGCCCCAGACTGCCCTTTTGAGATTAGCAACTGCTCCTAATCCCTGAAAGGCAGGGTCCCCTAGCAGTGAAATGTGTCAGAGAGCCCTTGGTTTAAATCCCAGGTAGGGTCCTTTGGGCGAGCTGTTTGGAGCCTCTCCTCCTTTCCAAAGGACCTAACTCGCCAGGTAGTTGTAAGGAGTAAACAAATAAATAAAGGTTTCCAGCATCGTGCATAGCACGTAGTAAGCATGCAAAATTACATGTGTAATCAACAAATATTTGTGAGGCACCCACTGTGTGCCAGGCGCTGTTGATGGCTCTGTCAGTAACCCCTGACCAAGGCAGAAATGTCCCTGTCCTCACTGAGTTTATATTACGATGGCTAAGACAGAAAAATAAGGAAACAAATAGTATACCATCACATCTCTTAAGCAATGTGCTGGTTGGTGGATTTACCAGCAATTCCCCAAATGAGCCTGTGTCCTTATGCCTGGCTGTCCCCTCGACATGGATTAACTGCCTGCTCCTCTGTCACATATTAAAATTCCACCCCCTTTTTCAAGGCCTAGCTCAGCTTCCATCTATTAGTTATTTTTTTCTTGATTCTTTAATTTGATCAATTACTTCCTTGTGGGATCTGCCTTCCCACCCCCACTAATGCTATTATTTGTGTACACATTAATCACTACCCCATGAGCTTCCAGAGCAGCCTTTGCTCTCCTTTGGCAACATTGATCTCCTTTTTGTTACATGGTCTGTGTTCTAGTTTCTTCACCAGACTAAGTCTGTTCCCTGAGATCCGAGACTACATCTGCCTAATATACTTATTGAGATCCCCTTATGGAGCCTGGGGCAGGTGCTCAAATGTTTGTTGATTGAACAAATACATCAACAAACGGACAGGTCTTAACCCTCTTGCTGAACAGTGATTCTTAGAAGGCAGCAGCCCTACCTTACTCATTTAATATTTGTGGGAATGAACTGAGACATAGCAGTATTGGACATATTTGCTCCACCAATTATTTTGCTTGTGTTTTTGGTCTGGTCTCTCTTTGGGGGAGACCTCTCCCTCTTTAAATACATCCTTCCCTTTTTGGAGAGTTTTTTGCTATGCTGCAGGAATTACGTGAAGGCAAAAGAAAGAATACACGGGAGGCATTTTTGTTGCCTTGGCAATGAAGTGCTTCAAAACTCTCAGGGATTGCTTTTTGTTGCCAGTATATAGTCCCTGACTTTTCTTGAACTCACGCAAAATCCACAAATGGGCCATCTGCCTTTATCCTATTATTGTTGATGATTTAATAAGGGATTATTACTAATTTTACTGGAAAGGAGACTCTAATGACCACATTTTTCTCTCCAGTACTCACACAGACTGCCAGGAAAAGAAAAACAAAAAGTACCAGTTGTGGTTTTAAAGGTTTATCCCCTCCCTACGAAGTCCTTCTCTTTTCTCCCAGTAACCCATTCTCCAGTCCCAGAAGCCAAAAAATAAAAAAAAGACCATGAGTCTTACTTTCCCAGCCTAAAATACACACTTTTGGAAAACAGATTGGAAAATCTTTCCGGTAAAAAGTTTGCTGAAACTCCAAACCAACAAGCCATATTGTTTATGTTGCTCATGAAGAATTTTTAAAATCTATTCTAGATAAAGAACAGCCTCAATTTTTTAAACAGCATACATGCAGGACAAGGATCGCCAGTGACGGTTCCTCTTTGTGATGAAATGCAATTTTCTCATTTTCACGTAACCATTTTGGTCTAAAGCTTGACTGATTAAAATACCTCATTGTACAACAGAGAATAAACCACTCATATTTTTATAAATCATATGTACCAAATCTGTTTAGGAAATCCTATCTACTAGATAAGCAATATGCTGGACTAAAGCAATAATTCTTTTGTTGAAAATGTCTGTGCTGACTTCAACGACCTAGAATACTTTGTTGTATCTTGTCTGTATAGCCCAACCACACTGGCTCTCTTTTAGTTTCTTTTCCGAGTCAAACTTCTTCCAGGCTCAGGGCCAAATATTTTGGGACTTCTCCTAAGAATTCTCTTTCCTCAATTCTTTAGCCATATGACTTAGTTTACCCAATTCCTCGGATGCTGGCATAAAAGACTCTCCTTACAGAAGCCTATTATGACACTGCCTCTTCTCTGAGACACACCCAAGCACACATGCAGACCAGGTCAGAACCCCCTGTCATTCTCCTCCTGCTCTTCCCCCCATCAAGTTTGCCTCCATTGTAATGTTTTTATTATTTCTGTGCACGTCTGCCCAAGTCAGTTTCCTCACTAGGCCATTCACTCCATAAAGCTAGGCATTGTTTCAGTCTTGATCATCACCTACTGCAGTAGGCACACAGTCAACATGCAATAGGTATTTGTGGAATGAATGAATTTGCTGGGAGGGTCTGGGAGAACCCAGGTGAGAAGAGCTTTAGGAAGCAGGTCAAGGTCAAACCTGAGGATGGACTGACTTAAAGCTCCTCAAGAAAGGGTGGCCTGCAAATAAGGATCCAAGTTATAGTCCAGAAAAATAGCCAAGGCTATAGCCAAGACAAGAGCATTCTCATCAACTGTAAAAAAAAAAAAAAAAAGTTCATGCGATGAGTCAAGGCAAGTGGTTTAGGGCTGAAACTAAACAGTGTGAGGGGCTTAGAGGACCGACTTTATGTAACCCAGGGTCCAGCCTTAGAGTTGAAAGGAGAGTCTTGAGCCCTAACACCATCCCTTATTAGCTACAAGAACTAGAAGAAAATCATTTTCTCTCTCTGAGCCTCGATGACTTGACCTGTAAAATGGGAATAGAACCCCTACGTCTACAATAGGGTAGTGTAGTATGAAAGAATATTATGTATATGAAGGTACATGTCATGCTTCTTCCAAGTTCTCCTACTCAGTTTTTCCAAAAAGCTTCTACTCAGAAATGTAGAAGCTTTTCTACAGAGTAGAAGCTCTACTTCCAGAGTAGAGTGGAAGCTCTGCTTTTTCTTTGTGTTTTTCTCAAGGCATGCTTGATTTGCTGTTAGATGTGGCTGCCTTATGCATGCTCCATAGACTGGAAGCTGCTTGAAGGGAAGAAACAGGTCTCACTCACCATAAATCTGTTGGACCCTTGGCGGCCCACAGGTTGAGCTGGGGATTAAAAATGCCTGGCCTTCAGGGGTCTGATGCATGAAAGAGGACTGTTGGATTATAAATCAGTTACCAGGCTACATGCCATCCCTCCACACGGATCCACTCCTTGGAAGCTATCTGACTTTATTTATCTACACAGCACAAACGAGACGCTTGATAAATACTGAATGAACGGACGGATGAATGAATGAATGCATTTGTCTTTGGTGAGGCATCGCAAGAAAGAAAAAGAAATTTAACTTTGTCTTCTAGACTTTGAATGCCTCTGCCAACAACTAAATATCTTCCAGGGAGGGCAGATGGCGGCCTGTACAATGAACAATTTAATCTTCAGAAAATGGAACAACTTTGCCAGCAAACTCCATTTTTCTCTACGAACACATTGTCAATAACATGTGCTCTCAAATATGTAGTGAAATTGATGACTGGGCCCTGATTTATGGAAACAACAACAAATTAAATGATTACCTTTCTTTTTCCTAGCTCAGGGTCCTTCAGACCAGCCATGATTTTTTTCCCTGTGCTCTAATAATAGAGGGGGTCTAATTAAAATACCTCATTGTGTGATTACGTGCGAGGAGTGGAGGAAAGAGAGCGGAATGTTCAGAGTATCTTAATTTAAAACTAGGAAGAGAAAAACCACTTATGTGATAATGAAGATTAACTTAGGAAGATTCACTTTCATTCCCCACATAAAAGCAAGTATTGAGGAAATCCTTCCTACAAACCCTTTTGTGGCCACTTATTTGGCCCCTTGCAGAAAACTTTTTTGGTTTTGGATAGACTTAAGGTTTTGGATTTGGGTGAGACTAGACCAGGGTCAGGGAGGGGTACTCAGAGAAATGGAATTCTCTAGACAGTAACCATGCTAGATATTTAGAACTATTCCTAAGAATTACAGCCTCTTTTGGAAGGAGTTCCTATCCTAAGACCTCTCCTTCTAGAATGGTGGTTCTGAGCTTGTATTTGGGTCAAGAACTTGTCTGAGAATCTGATGAGAGCTACAGATTCTCTCTCCAGGAAAAATAAGTGTGTATTTACAACTTCATAATCACACGTATACAGAAATACAAAATTGTGCTTAGTATCATCTCGTCTTTGCCATAAACTTGAACAACTTGAGTGACAAATGCTACTCTGCATTCCAGGCTTCACTAACCTGTCTGTGACACTCATCCAAGATTAAGACCTGCTTGACTTAGAGGACCCTTGGTTTCCTTGGGCCATGAAAGTTCTTCACCGTCTAAGGCTGTGGATCTTTCCAACCATCTGGTGAAGCCCATGGAGCCCTTCTCAAAACTCATGTTTTTAAAGACATGAAATAAAATACTTAGGGGCTGAAAAAAAATTATTGAAATGCAGTTATCAAATATTAAAGAAACCAATTTGTGATATAAAAATATATGAACTTCTTTATACACATTAAATAGCATGACCAGCACTACAGCTAATCACTGCTGTAATTTCAAAGTAATGATGAGCACACATAATCTTGCAAGATATATGCAACAACTATAATGTGACATTAAATATCTGTGACATTTAGGTTAAAATATTGGTGATAAAAATCACAATACCGCTACTACTATTGTGATTTGGTGTCTACATTCATAATTGAAGGAAACGCTGAATTTCAGTTAGAGGTTAATGCAATCAAATTAGATGCAATTTTCATTCCCACCCAAGTTCATGGATCCCCTGAATTCTGTGATGGATGCCAAGTGAAGGTTCCCTGCTAGGAGTTTCTCACAGTGTGGAAATGACCTTATGTGTGTTTGGCTTCCCCTCTCACTTCACCCTCAAGCCTGCTTCACTTCATCTTACTATTTACTGAAACAGCTCCTAACTTAAAGGGCATTAATATGAATAGGGCATATATTGACTCTGACGGTACAAATTAAACATCCTCCATGCCTATGGTGCAAAGGTAGTTAAGGACAAAAGAAGAAAGGGCTGTTTGGTGAAAACTTATTTGGCTGGAACATAAGCCAAAGAAAGCCATCCTGTTTCAGATTGAATATCCAACACCTAGCCCAGCATTGAGTGCCGGAAAATCTCTGGACACATAATTACTCAATTAAGGAATAAATATCAACAGTCAGTTAGCAAAGAGTAAGATAGACCATTCTCAAGTGTTTAATCCAAGGGCCTAACCGTGGGTGGATGTCTCTGCCTGGAGACGTTTCGAGGAGAAGGAACCCATGGCTAGCTAGAGAGAAGTCACTCCCATAGGTGTTGCACAGGTATTGGAAAAGAGCTATTTCCAAAGGCAGCAGGGGATAGAAACTGAAAACTTCTTCTGCAAAGAGCCAGACAGTTTCATACAGTGCAGACCATCCAGTCTCTGTCACAACTACTCAACTCCGCTGTTGTGGCATGAAGGCAGCCATGGATGTAAACAAATGCGCATGGCTGTGTGCCAATAAAACTTTATTAACAAACACTGACATTGAAATTTCATATCATTTTCACATGTCATGAAATATTATCCTTCTTTTGATTTTTTTCAACCCTTTAAAAATATAGAAACCCTTCTGAGCTCAGAGGCCATATAAAAATAGGCAACAGGTCAGATTTGACCCAAGGGGCATAGTTTGCCAACCTATACAATGGAGGTCACAGCTCTGGGTTGTTGGTGGGTTGGTTTGGACCAGTCTGGGCTGAGGCCCCCTCAGCGCTGGCTTTGATAATATTCCCTTCCATGGCCCGAACCCTTCCAACCACCTTTGGGGATTGGTACCTGTGGATGCTTTACCTGGGCATGCATTCCTCCAGGTCCCCACGTGCCTGTCCCTTTCTCATCTTTGAGGTCTTTATTCAAATGTCACCTCCTCAGAGAGGCCTCCTCCGGCCCCTTCTCCAACAGCCTTACTGATATTCACACCTGCACCACTCACTCCCCCCTGCCTGCTTTATGATCTTCACGCACTCACCTTACCTGGCACGGTCTTGACAACTCATTCGCATGCTGTCTTCTTGCCCTCTGGAATGCAGACTCCCTGGGGGCCGCGGTGCTGTCTCGTCCCCTGTGTCAAAACAGCAGAAAGTAGCAGGCATGAAGCAAATGCTTCCCCGATACTTGCTGAAAGAATTGAAGTGCTTACTGGTAAGGCAAGAGCAAAAAATGCACAGCAAAAAATTTTGCTACCTCCCCTGGCCTAGAGGTCATCAGCCATTATTATTATCACATAAAATTATAATGATAATTTTAGTAGTAACTGAATATGGTTTTCAAATAAAATTTCATGTGAAGCCCAATATATGAGAGATGAAAATGAAGTTGTTTTGCTTCAAGTGAAGGTAGAAAGTCCCAAAAAGACTCTCTCAGTTACACACCCCTGACCACTTCTGGAGATTTCCGCATCCTCTTCCCTTCTGAGGAGCTCTTTAAAAGTCCTTCTCTTGGTCTAAAAGTAATATTAGTTATTTCAACATTGCTAGGGAGCCAGTTTCTGCCTTTGGGATGTAAGTGAAAGAGTTAAGGAGTCAACAATTTGTAACAAACTCTTTTCGAACTGCCCAGGGGATAGCCCTCCCCAAACACATGTGTTGACCCTATTCAAAATGAAAGTCCAAGAGACAGCTGTGGAGCCACATGGGCCACCAAACTGCTTCATGATTTTGTGGAATCGTGCAGAGCCTCGATTTACTTTCTTGTCGTAAATGTCCTCAGTAACGCCTGCAGGCCCTTTCCTGCTCACAGAACAGGCAGGAGGGACACGGGAGGAGAGAGATGTGAAGACACTCTCCAGAATGCGGATGAACTCGCTCAAGGCCAGTGCGGCCAGTTCCAGGCTTTGGACACTGGCTGTCCCTTCCTGGCTGCAGCAGTCAGCTCCGGCTGCCCTAACAACACCCCACAGACTGGGCGGCTTAAACAGCAGCAGTCTATCCTCTTACAGTTCTGGAGGCTGGAAGTCCAAGATGAGGGTGGGGGAAGCGCTGGTTTCCTCTGAGGCCTTTCTCCTTGGCTCGCACACGGCCACCCTCTCGCTGCCTTTTCAAGTCGCCGTCCTCCTGCGCATGCGCACCCCGGCGTCTCTCTGCGCGCTCAGGCTCACGGTCTTATGAGAAATAAGACAGCCAATCCACCAGAGTGGGTTGGGGCCCGCCTTCACAGCCTCATTTTAACTTAATGACCTCCCTAAAGACCCGTCCCCGAGAAGCCACATTCTGAAGGAGTCGGGGTTAGGGCTTCCTCATAAGGACTTGGGGGGCACAATCCAGTCCGAGATCCTGGCTTCCGTGCTGTCTGTCAGCAAGCCCTCTGTCGCCACTGCTTTACTGCCAATGGCGCCTTCTCCTGCCCACGGGGCTGGCCCTGGAGCAGCTCGTCGCTCCGGGAACCTTGCACACCGGCTTCCCTTTAACTTCATTTATAGCTACGCCTGGAAGATCTGGAAGTTTTCTAGTAAATTTTGTAAGTGAGGCCTCAGGATGCCTGAGGCCATTCGCTTTCCTGTCTGTGATTCTACAAAGGTAGAACAATGGGCCCAGTCCAAAGAAAAGCTCTTGTTTCTTCACTTGTTTCTTCACTAACACCTGCGGGCCAGGCACCACCTGTGCCCTCCTAGAGCCTGAAGGTTGCAGAGACATGTTAAACCCGTGTCTACACAAACCAATATTATTATTCACAACAGGCGGGGGGCTAACAGAGGGCAAATCTGGGCACCTAAGCTAGATTCTGGGGTAAGGAAAGACCTTTTCGAGAATGTGCTATTGAAGCCAGAGGGTGAGCATGGAATGGAACCATCTTGACAGTTATGGAAAGGGCATTCCAGGTGGAGATACAACAGGAACACAAACTGTGAGGTGGGAAGGAGCTTGGCATTTTTGAGGAATTTTGTTTAAAATAAATATACACAGATTTTTTTAAAAAAATCTTTTTTTCTCAGAGCCTGAGGGACTCGGATATCTCCACAACGTACTTTGGGAAACGCTGGTGGAGTCAGATGAGACTAGGTTTGGGATCCAACAAACCTTGATTTCATTCCTGCTCCCCTGGGAAACAGCTGTGTGGATGGAGGGGAGAGCTTAGCCTCTTGAAATTTTGTTAGTAAAGGGAAAGAAATAACTCACATTTTGCCACTTCTTGTAAATACTGGTAATCATTGGTAACAAGTCGGTAAAGGGGAATAGTTACTATCAGGAAGCAGCTTGGTACTCTGTTGACAGAGGAACCTGAGTTCAAATCGCACTTCTACCACTTCCCAGGCCTGTGATCTTGGTGCTGTTGCTTAAAGCTCTGTCCCAACGTGCTCTGATCTCTAAAAAAGGGAGTTCATAAGAGCAACCGTTGGGGATTGGTGTATGAATTAAACAAAACAGCAGCAGTCCAGCTTCAGGCAAAGGGTAGGCACCCAATAAATGGAAACTATCATTAAAGTGAATGCAAACTCTCAGAAAGCAGAGTTTGCCTGAATAATGTGTGATCCAACCCACTAACCCCCTTTTCCAGTGTAGACACAACTGCAAACAGCACTGCTTAGACACATCATCACAGTGGTTTAAAAAAAAAAAAAAACAAGTCTGCCTGTTTCTTTTCCATACTGGGAGGGCATACCATTCGTCCTAAATGCCAACAACCCACGTTTTAGGCAGCAGTAAAGTCTCCTAGCTGTGTCCACACAGTGAATCTCGTTTGGCTGTAAGTTAGCAGCAATAAATAACCTCGGCTCTGTGCTCCACTTAGGGAAGATGGGTTCCATTGTGAATCACGTCGGTGGCGGTTTGGACTTTAAGCTGTCCGGGTTGTTTATGGTGGTGTTTGCCAGCGTGTAGACCTCTTTCAAACAATTTAAGTGCTCTTTTGGAGTATATGAATGTGGCCAATAAAAATGGGTACAGGGAAATGGCTTCCTTTCTCTCTTCTATGGCCATGCACCCAAAGCAACCATATAAGACAATTGTCAAGTGTTAAATACATAATTGCTGAACATGAAATTATAATTAACATTGAAACCACCAGGGACGTTTTCCCTTTCCATTGTCAGGATGTTGTCCTGATCTTTGCCATCCTTTTAATTTATCTTTTGAAAGGATGACAACAGCTAGACAGTTTTTCAATCCTTATCATTTTTCATTACATATATTTTTCATTTTCATTGCTTTACTGAGCAGTGTGCCTTTAGAAGATTCTAGTTCGTTCCAATGACAGCAATAAATACTGGTTAGAGAACAGGCTTTGAAGTCAGACAGACCTAAGCCCGAAGGCTGCTCTCCCACTTGCCAACTATCTGACCTTGATTAAGTTTCTTAGCCAATCCAAGCCTCTGTTTCCTCATCAATAAATAGGAACAATGAGATCTACTGTCAGGTAGTTTTCCAAAGTGCAGAGCTTATAATGAGCACTTAATAAAATGGTAGGTATTATGACTGATTTTGCTTTCTTCTTCTTAATATCCACATCAAATGTTTTGAAATGCTATTTTATCCTTTTTTTTAAGAAAAGGGGAAAACTTTTCTTAGCTTCACATCTGAATTGACAACTGATTTCTTTTCAACATTTGTTTAATGCAGCAACTAAAAAGCCTCTCTTCTACTTAGTTTTTTAAATTTCCAGAAGGGAAGAGTAATCAATTTTCCAAGACGTGATGACTACTTATTTCTAGCACATAAGCAGAATTTTATGTATGTATTTTTTAAATTTATTCTACATCTAATTCCACAGCATTTTTAAGGTACTATACTATACGTGATGCAACAAAATCATAAAAGAAATGGAAATAATTAAAGAAATCTACATTTTATTGAGCACTTACTGTATGCAAGGGAACATTTGTGGAAGGTACTATTATTATCTTGATTTTGCAGATGTGGAAATTTAGATTCAGAAGAGGTAAGTCATTTCCTCCGATGTCACACAGCTAGTAAATGGCAGAGCCAAACTATTAACAAATAAGCCAAAGGAAAACAGAGAGAGAAGCTGGGTGAGGTGGCTCATGCCTGTAATCCTAGCACTCTGGGAGGCCGAGGCGGGAGGATGGCTTGAGCCCAGGAGTTTGAGGTTGCAGTGAGCTAGGCTGATGTCATGGCACTCTATCCGGAGCAACAGAGTGACACTCTGCCTCAAAAAAAAAAGAAAAGAAAATGGAGAGCGACTATGGAGAGAAGTTTATAGGTATAAACTGTAGCATTTTTCTTTTCTTTTTTTTTTGAGACAGAGTCTTACTCTGTTGCCCAGGCTAGAGTGAGTGTCATGGCATCAGCCTAGCTCACAGCAACCTCAATCTCCTGGGCTCAAGTGATCCTCCTGCCTCACCCTCCCGAGTAGCTGGAGCATTCGCCACCATGCCACGCTCATTTTTTGTATATATATTTTTAGTTGGTCAATTAATTTCTTTCTATTTTTAGTAGAGACGGGGTCTCGCTCAGGCTGGTTTCGAACTCCTGACCTCGAGCAATCCGCCCACCTCGGCCTCCCAGAGTGCTAGGATTACAGGTGTAAGCCACCGCGCCGGCCTAAACTGTAGCCTTAAGAGGCTACAATTGTTTAAATTGGGCCACCAATTGACTCTGAGCTTCTTGGTAGGTGAAAGCAAAAATGCAAACATGATCCGTCCCAAAAATGCCCTTTTCCATAAGGAAAATGTATACTAGGGTTTAAGAATAAGCAAAGCCTCTCCTAAAGATGTTTCTTGCATGGCTTTTGGGATACAGTAGAGTACAGTAAAGATGACAGGAGGCTCCCATGATAGAACCAAATATTTAAAGCTGAAAGAAATCAGTCTTTCTGTAAAAAAAAAAAAAGTAAACCATTTCTCCCTGCAAAAATATGTTTTCCTTAACACTGGGCTTCATCTCTTTTTTGATAATTATTCAATCCAAGCATCATACTGAGAACAGATACATGTTAAAAAAGCAAGTGGAGGAAGGAAGAGGAGATAGCAGAGACTGCCTCTCTGCCTTATCATTTTTATTTAGATTGACATACCTTTGATTATAATTAGGGCTAACTGTTCAGCAGTTAAGACTCCATAATCCCATCATTAGTTGTCAAGAGATTTTCATAGGGCAAATTCTCATGCCATTTCTTTTATTTCTGTTTCTTAACTACTTGGGTAGCCTACAGTTGAAGAATGTGCTTTAAGGACAAGCTTTTCTGCTGCTATTGAAATCTTCTAAGCTGACACACAGTAAGGACACAAATGAAGCCTAGTGACAGTGTTCAAGCCACTCTTGCGAGGCTCTGTGTCTTCTTGCCAGACATTTTTGTTGTTCTTGTCCAAGATGTCCACCCTGTTTCTGCTGGTTTCATTCAACAGCCATTTTGCACACAGGGCCTGGTGAAGAGACCCCAAACCACTTCAAGGGTTGCCCGTAGAATAGAGAAAAATGAAACATTTTGAAAATTATTTCCAATTTGCTCACTCGGTTAGACACTCAAAGTTGGTGATCTAAGGTAGAGGTCAGTGTAGAAGATATTGGCTCTGGCACTGATTTAAAAGAGAAAAAAAAACTCATAGAAAAACTCTCCTCCAAATCGACAGCTGTAGGCAGTTGGTTGGTTTGTGTCATGAATGCATATATCACACATTTGAGACACATAGTTGATTTATGACAAGTTGTGCTTTAAAAGAGGAAGTTCAAAAGTTGAGACTTTCCAACGCATTGATTATGACCTGCATGCCATCTATATTTAAATGTTCCCACAAGACTATCAAGATTAATAACAGTATCACCTCCTTATTCTTCAAGAGTCTGATGAAAAGTCTCTTTGACAAACAATTAATGGTCCAACTGGTACGGATCCAACCAACATCAGGGACAATTAGTTCAATGGTTAAGGGTAAAGGCTCTCAAATCAAGGAGATACTGAGCATGGTGGCTCACACCTGTAATCCTAGCACTCTGAGCAGCCCAGGTGGGAGGATTGCTTGAGACCAGCCTGAGCAAGAGCAAGACCCCATCTCTACAAAAAACAGAAAAATTAGCTGGGCGTGGTGGCGTGTACCTGTAGCCCAGCTCAGCTGCCTGGGAGGCTGAGGCAGGAGGATCACTTGAGCCCAGGAGTTTGAGGTTGCAGTGAGCGATGATGATGCCACTGTACTCTAGCCTGGGTGACAGAGTGAGACCCTGTCTCAAAAAATAAGAAAGATGAAATCAAGAAAATATATATTCCAATTAAATACTGGAATATTCAGTTCTACTTACAATCATATGTATGTCACTTCAACTATCTGAATCTCAGTTTTTTTCTCTGTAATACTGGGTACCTCATTGGATTGTTGTTATGATTAATGGAAATAATGCATATGCATTGGGTCTAAAATTGACAGTCACGACCCTGATGTTGCTAGTATACAACTTTTAAATATTTTCATTGACTCTGTCACCATTTGGAAGCTCAGCCACTTAGTTCTATCTAGTTTATTTTGTGACCTCCCTTCCCAAGAGCAATTAGTCTTTGTCTCTGTTTTCAATGCTGGGAAAACTACATGGAAGAAAGGAATTAAGAAAGGACAAAAATATATTAGATAATGTTTTAAAACATCACCCGCCTACCCACATGAAGCTATGTCTGCCATATCAAAAGTTTTCAATACATTTAAGCAATTATCTGTATTTTATTCACGTTAAGAATTGAAATTTGTCCACCAGAATTTAAGGGTTTCTTCACACAGAGATTTCTCTTAGGAAAAGGTAAAATGAAGCACTAATGATGAAATTCAGCAATGTAGGTAGGTCAATTTGGATTTTCAAATTGTAAATCAGTTTGAAAACGTGAGCTGCAGGTTTCTCACAGGATTATACTGATGAAAATCATATCTCCATTGCTACTTTGCTTCTTTGTCGCTGTGGGGTTTTTTTTAAATAACATTTTATATATTTTTAGCATTTATATTTCACTTTTTTTTTTTCATTTTCAACCAAACACCTTTAAGAAGTCCTAAATTGGGAGGCAGGTATCCTGACCCCATCATTTATTTACCATGAGAGCAAATTATTTAAACTCCTTCAGCTTCAACCTCATTATCTTTGGGGTACTAAAGATATATCTAGCCAATATATTTCAGAAAAGAATATATATATATACACACACACACACGCCTAATTATTTTCCTCAAATAATCTCAATTACAATTAATACACTAACAAATAAAGCTCATATGTGTATATAATGCGCTTTGAAAAAATGTAAATTATTTCAAAATGGCAGACTGAATTATTCTTTGGAGTTGAAAGTACCAAATAGATGGCAAAACTTCTTGGTGTCCATTTGTGTTTCCTTGGACTATTTTTCCAGTCTCCTCTCTTGTCTGTACATGTTCTAAGTTGTCTCTTTCATAGAATTAGAGAAGTAGGAGTCCAGGTAAATCTATGTGTTTTTTCTTTTGTATTGTTTTAGTAATAAATACTTTAAAATCTCTATCCTTTTCGATGTTGGAAGAGATGGGCTTCAAATCATTATCTTCAGGGCTTCATTCATGCAACAAATATTTATCAAGTACCTACCACATGACAAACATTGAATTTTATGCTTGGGACTGTGCCATGATTGAAATGCACACAGCCCCCACCTTCCTGAAGTTTACACGGGCAGACACTAAACTAAAAACTACCTATATAACGTGTTCATAGACTGCAGTAAGTACCCTAAGGATAGCATAAAAGTCTGATAGGTGATCATCATGAAAGAATTTAGTTAAGTCCCATGAATATGAGAAGACACCTCTAAGAAAGTGACATTTCAATTGAGACTTCAAGGATACAAAGCCAGAAAGTGAGGGGGAAGAACATTCTAGGCAGAGGGAACAGCACCTGCCAAGACTCTGATGCATGCTTCAGGAGCTTTCAGAAGGCCAGTATTCCTGGGAGGTATCGTGAAGCAGCTACCTGGGACCCAGGTGAAGTCAGAGAGGTGGCAAGGCAGATGAGGCAGGAAGCTTTAGAAAAACAATTTTTTTTTTTCTAAGTATAGTAAAGGTCATGGAAGGACTCTAAACTGGGAGGAATGATCAGAGTGATCACTCATTTTGATCCAATTTAAGATTTCATAAGCTCAATGTGTTTGCCATATAGAAAAGTGATTGGAAGGACACAGAGTGGGGACTACAGGAGAGAGACTGAGGTCATCCACGGAAGATACGCACCTCCGTTGGAGGTGCAGGTGGGAATCGCGTTTGGAGAGGAATTTTATGACTAGGTTGTGGTGATCCGCTGCACGTGGGAAGCAGCGAGGGCAACGTCAAGGATCTGGCCAATTTTCTGGCCAGAGCGATCGAGTCATCTGAGGCCCCATTTCGTGTGAAGAGGAGCCCTGGAGGGGGAACAGGATAGGGAGTGGGGATGCAAACGCCTGCTCTGGAAAGAGTTCCGTTGAGGTCGTTGTGAGACGTTCCCACAGACATGCCGCGAAGCCGGTTGCGTGTTTGGATCTGGGACTCACAGTCCTCGGCACGCGGACACTATTTCAAATTATGGAACTGGGAGGGGCTACCTTGAAAGGGCTTGTGTAGAGCAGGGGCCCCCACTGTTGCAGGCCCAGTTTTGACGTTTTAGGACAAGTATTTTACAACTACCCTTTCACTATCCTGAAATAAAATCCATAGATCCCAAGAGCAGCCTACACACATGATTCCAAAAAGAAATTGCCTAAATATCGTGACTACACAATAAGGAAGAAAGGGAGGGCGTTCGGGCACAAGAAAGCACTAGAATAGGGCTTCTCAAACCTGATCATGCACAGGAATCACTCGAGCTTCCTGTTAGAGCGCAGATTCTGAACCAGCAGGTGGGAGTAGGCGTGGTCTCTGCATCTCCAACAAGTTCCCAGGTGACACCAGTGCTGCTGCTTTGTGTGCCATCCTCAGAGTAATGAGGTCTGGAAGACGTGACGAGGTAGTCAGGTGGGTGTCCCTACAGGGAGATTCACCACGAACAAGTCAGCAATAAATGCAGATCAATGCGAGTGGGTTGAATGGGCATCTTGAGTACCACAAATAGCGGTGCCAAAGGTGACTTGATTTTCTAAAACGGCAAATAACTCCCATTAAAATTCCAAATGAAACAAAGTGCGGCTTCTCTTTGTCAGATAAGCTTTATTTCTGGAAAATGCAGTGTGTGTTAAACTGTGCACAAAAGACTTTCTGTTTATGCATAAAATGGAGTTAAGTTCCAGCCTCAGATTATAAAAAGGTTTCGAACTAAGGACAATTTTTTTGCCATCCACCCCCAAGGGACATTTGACAATAATTTGACATAATTTAACAATGTCTAGAGACGTTTTTGGTTGTCACAACTAGGGGGAAGAGGGTTGCTTCCAGAATCTGGAGCGTAGAGGCCAAGGATGCTGCTAAACATCCTACAATGCACGGGACAGTCTCCCACGACTAAGAATGATCTGGCCCAAAACATTAATAGTGCCAAGTTTGAGAAACCCTGACCTACAGAGAGAGTTTTCACAAATGGTGCAAGATGAGGGAGGTACCACCTCGTGTGGAACTGTCCCACACATTTGCACGGTGCCTCCCGCTCCCAGGCCCCACCCTTGCAGCAACCACAAAACACACCCTGAGGACAGCAGGGCAGGCTCAGAGCAGCTGCAAGACAGGACAGACAGGACCGGCTGTGGCCAGGAGAGCAGGAGGAGCCAACCAAAATGATTTGCCAGAGGACGAAAAAAAGTCTAGCATAACCAAATTAAAGTATATACAATTCTATGCATCTGCTGGTGCCTCTGTAATTAATACAAAAATAATTACATCTCTTCGCCTGGCTCTCCCTCACAAACTCTATTTAATGAATACCGCCAATGACTTTTTAGATATGTAATTAAAATTTTTATTTATTTCTGTTTTATTTTTATAGTAGTAGCTCAACATATTAGGGGGAGAAAAAAACATGCGGCAGCAAAGGTTGGCCTCAACCAGCATTCGAGAGGCAACTAACAGTATTTTGCTTCCTTTTCTTCCCGATCTATTCTGCGCAATTCATTCTGAACAATGAGAAATAATAACGCTAGTTTTCATTTCCCTTCCCTTCGCTTTTGAGTTTTATTTTATTTTATTTTTTTTTTTTTTTTTTTTTTGAGACAGAGTCTCACTTTGTTGTCCAGGCTAGAGTGAGTGCCGTGGCGTCAGCCTAGCTCACAGCAACCTCAAACTCCTGGGCTTGAGTGATCCTTCTGCCTCAGCCTCCCGAGTAGCTGGGACTACAGGCATGTGCCACCATGCCCGGCTAATTTTTTTTTATATATATATCAGTTGGCCAATTAATTTCTTTCTATTTATAGTAGAGACGGGGTCTCGCTCTTGCTCAGGCTGGTTTTGAACTCCTGACCTTGAGCAATCCGCCCGCCTCGGCCTCCCAAGAGCTAGGATTACAGGCGTGAGCCACAGCGCCCGGCCCGCTTTTGAGTTTTAATTATCTGCCAGGATCTCATCTTTAGGCACAGAGGAAAATACCGTTTTTGTTCCTCTTTTAAGATGAAGAATAATTTTTTCTTAAAAAAAATAGTATATTGTCCCCAAGTGGCCCAAGATTCGGGTATCCTCTTTAACACACATCTAGTACAGGAACACTGACCTCCCGAAGATTCCACCAGTTCCATCAATAGTGGTGGGCTATGAAGAGACTTCTCAAACAGAAAAAGCCTCACAGCCAGGTTTCAATAGAAGACATGGGTACCTGGAATTTAAAAGTAACTGTACTCAGATACTCTTGGGGAAATTCCTCTAACTTACTAATAATGCTCGTGTTTAACACTTTAAAATATTACCAAACCATTACAGGCCGTGTAAGAAACTGTGGCTTAAGAAACCAGATACCTGAAGGCCTAATGGTTTCACTTCTCTTAAACCTCTGTCTCCTAGGTTAGAAAATGTGGACACTAGCACCTCCTGCACTGCATCACCGGGAAGTTGACAGGAGGTGAATCGCGAATTTAGCAGGGATAGCAGAAAATAAACACTCAGAAAATGTCAAATTGTCACAACAACAGGGGCCTCATCCTGAGGCCCCAAAAAAGCCAAATAACCTCAGCAAAGAATCACAGAAAGTCAATAATGAAATCAGGTCTGAGATCTTAGGAACTGAACCACTTCCTCTGTTTTTGCACAGAGGATCTGAATCTGTCACAAAGGTGTTTTCCAGAAAACAACACTTAAGTATATTTGCGAGTCTTTTGTAGGGAAAAAAAAGGATTATCAAACAAATCTGGCAAGCACTGGGTTAAGTAAAGGTATACTGTGTGTTTGGTTTGGTTTGAACAGCAGGACTTCCCAGAGTCTTTAATATGTTAACAAAGCAGGGGACTGTAATATACTAAAATCATTTTTTGCGATTTCTCCTTGCTCCCCTTCCTTCAACAAACTTTGCCCGAAGAGAAACCCAACCAAAAAAGTCTGGGTGTTAGTCAAATCTGGAGTCACTTCGAGAAAGTGATAAATGAGACAAAGTTCTATAAAGTTGGAATCACATTCATAACACAGTCAAGGAGAACAGGAGACCTGGTATCAAAGCACACCCTTCCGCCAGGACTGCACTGTCTCACAACGTCATGCTGTGGCAGTTTCTGGCCTCTCTTTCTCTTTCTTTGACCCCATCTCTCTTTGTCCAATCCTATGACCACCCTTCTTCAAGTTTCTAGATCTGCCAGGAGGTCCCAGCCAGGTCACAGCAAAGACTGCCAGGGACCCTTTTTTTCTCTCAAGTGCACACCTAATGCCAAAGGGAAACGGTCCCCTCCGCTGGGGGTGACCACAGTGTTCATCTGTAACCAGGTAGGCTGGTGCCTGGATAAGCCCGGAAGTTTCAGAGTGGGAAGGCCTAAATGTAAAGCCATCCCTTACTTTTTAATCAGACATGAGACCTTGGTCAATTCACTAATCTCTTCGAATCTTTTTCCTCTTTCATTTTTATTTATTTTGTTTGTTTGTTTATTTATTTAGAAACAGAGTCTCACTCTGCTGCCCAGCTTAGAGTGCTGGGGGTCCAGCCTAGCTCACAGCAACCTCAAACTCCCGGGTTGAAGCAATCCTCCTGCCTCAGCCTCTCAAGAAGCTGCGACTACAAGTGTGTGCGTGCTACCATGCCTGGCTAATTTTTTCTATTTTTGGTTGCCCAGCTAATTTCTTTCTATTTTTAGTAGAGACGAGGGTCTCACTCTTGCTAAGGCTGGTCTCAAACTCCTGACCTCAAGCAATCTTCCCGCCTCGGCCTCCCAGAGTCCTCTCTCATTTTTAAAATGAGACTGTGTCGAGAGTTATTGGTAATGTGTGTAAAATGACTGGAATTTGGTAGATATATACAAATTGGTTGCTAATATTGCAGTCATATTCTTCCTTACCAAGAAATCATTTAAAATGCCTATTATGATTATTGTGTGCATGAGTTCTCTACACACATCAAATGTCATAACGATTTGTCTTTATTCTTCTACTAGAAATTTGGAAGCTTTCCTTTTCCAAAAAGACTAATTATATCTAAGTTCAAGGTGTTCTTTTCTCACTAAAATGAACACTACCGCTAACTAACAAGATGTAAACAAGGAACTCCACTCAGATTGGGCTGATGGGAATTACGTGCTTCCCACAGTCATCCAAATAGCAAAGTTTGGGGGGAAACTCACCCTGTTACTTTTAAGCAGCATTCCCCCCCCCACAAAGATGCTCATATCTTTTAACAGGAATGCCACACTTATGAATTTTAAGCCTATGAAAATATTCCAGTGTATGGAAATGCTTTAAACATAAAGATGTTCATCACAGTGTTATATATTGTTGAATAAAATTGAAAGCAAATTAAATGCTCTATATTGTAAGAAGGGTTTAGTAAACTACGATCATGTATGTGATAAAACTCGCGTAGCTGTTTACAGAGACACTTTCCAGTGAGAAAACACAGAAAGGTGCATCATACAGCCCAGTACCTCCAACTACGTAAATCTAACAAAATGCATGGGGAGAGAAAAAACTAGAAGGAAATAGAAGAGAATGTGAATGGGAGCGTTTTCTAGATGGTGGGGCCAGAGGTTAATTTTTTTTTATTTTTTCAAAATGCTTTATAATGAAAAAATATACATTATACAGTTTTAGTTCTAATTGTGGTAAAATACACATAACATAACATTTATCATTTTAGCCATCTTTAAGTGCACGGTTCGGTGGTATTAAATACATTCACACTGTTGTGCACTCTAATGTCCACCTCTGGAATTTTTCATCTTACAAAACAAACTCTGTACCCATTAAGCAAGAATTCCCTTGCCCCCCACCAGTCCCTGGCAACCACCACACTTCTGTTTCTACATGCTTGAATTCTCTACATACCTCATATAGGTGAAAGCATACAGTATTTTTCTTTTTGTGACTGGCTGCTTTTCACTTAGCATAATGTCCTCAAGGTTCACCCAGGTTGTACCATGTGTCATAATTTCTTTCCTTTTTAAGGCTGAGTGATATTCCATTGCATGTACATACTACACTTGTTTATCCAGTTATCCATTCATGGACACTTGGGTTGCCTCTATGCCTTTGGGCTATTGCAAATAATGTTGCTATGAACATGGGTGTACAAATAAATACCTCTTGCATTTATTATATTTTATTTTATTTTTTTTTTTTTTTTTTTTTTTTTTTTTTTTTTTTTTTGAGACAGAGTCTCACTTTGTTGTCCAGGCTAGAGTGAGTGCCGTGGCGTCAGCCTAGCTCACAGCAACCTCAAACTCCTGGGCTTGAGTGATCCTTCTGCCTCAGCCTCCCGAGTAGCTGGGACTACAGGCATGCGCCACCATGCCCGGCTAATTTTATATATATATATCAGTTGGCCAATTAATTTCTTTCTATTTATAGTAGAGACGGGGTCTCGCTCTTGCTCAGGCTGGTTTTGAACTCCTGACTTTGAGCAATCCGCCCGCCTCGGCCTCCCAAGAGCTAGGATTACAGGCGTGAGCCACAGCGCCCGGCCCCATTTATTATATTTTAAATGTTTGGTTTTTTTTTTCCTAAATTGGCTCCCCCTTCCTACATCGCATCATCTGGTTATATGAGACCCTAGACTGGGTTTAACTGCGACTCTACTCAAACATTAGTGCAAATGAAGTAGTAAAGGTGGGCAAATGACTTCCCGGGGGAAATAACCACATGGGCTATACCTCAGAAAATAATGCATCTTTTTCTGTTGTTCTGATTCCCATTACAGGACAAATGCCTTAGTTTCAACTTTCCAGCCTGGATGCCCCTCACTCTGAACCCTTCGTTGCACCACCCCGCTTCTGACATTGAACTCACTGAACTCCTGACACCCTGGCTCCAAGAAGACTACCAAAAAACAAAAAAACAAAAAAAAAATCACCCCAGCCATTTCTCTTCATCCTCACTAACAATTTGGTAATGAAGTATTGATTTCCACTTCTCTGCTTACGGATGATATTAGATTTTCATTGATAAACTGCAATGGGGCTGTCTTGTCTCTACTGTCCCCTTTTCACTGTCACAAGAAAACAAAGTGCCACTGAGGAAAAATAATGACTGAGAACCTTGATGTACTTATTTTGTCAGTTTCTAACAGGAAGGGGTGGGGGGAGTATACGCCTTCATAGTTTAATGTCCAAGTGGGCTGCACTAGATGCAGACACTTGGAAGCGTACTTTTCATGGTAATGTCCATTTCCTATTTATAAGCCCTCTGGGAACGTTTGTCTAAAGGAAATGTTTCTGTTCAGTGTAACAATTACGGTTGCACCTGGATTGCCCAGTCCTGCCCCTGCGCTAGGGAGCCATTAATCACTGCAAAGTAGAAGAATTATTAAGTTAAACCAGAGTTTGAGCCAAGAGAACCTCTGAACAATGTTCATCTTCTGTGAAAGTTGTTCAAGTAGTTAGGCTTAACCATGTTGCTGCCAAAGACTTTTTCTCATGCAGTGGTGGGCATCTGTATCAGCACCCTTATCTTGATTGGTTAAAAACAAAAATGGTCTTAAGCCTGCATCACTGTCCCATGAGACCTGCAAACTGGGAGAACTGGTAGGATGCAGGATCTGAGAGAAAACAAGAAGATGAGATCGTTGCAGGGTAGAAAGTTCAGCAGCAGCCTTTTCTGGTAATTTCTTTCTGCAGGATCTGTTGTTTATGGGCTCTAAAACGAAGCTTAGCTTTAGAAGCAACAGAAAGCATGAAATAGGGTGTCCATTTTAAATGTGTTCTTGCAACTTTTTTCATTAAAACTTTGAGGGCCCAATTTTAATTTGTGGAATATTCCCGTTAATAATGAGATCTAATTAAGACATCCATTAAAAGCCCGTTAAAGTTAATTTAACGTAAAAATTCCAATAGAACTGTATTAGATTTTCTCCATTAAATTAACGTTATGGATTTTTAACGGATGTCTTAATTATACGTTATTATTAACGGGAATACTGTATTACACAGATTAAAATCAGGTCCTAAGTCAACTTGAAAAAGCTAAGAGCATGTTTTAATATTAAAAGTCTTGCATACCTAGTGCACAGTTTGGAAATGGAGGGGTAGATCTGTTTACTCTAGTCGAGCATTTTCTATACAATTGAAAGCAACCTATAATAGATAAATCCATCATTGCATTTAAACAATGAATTTCCTTATTCTCAAAGGACAAATAAGTCTGGATTATGTTGTAAATTGCTACTCAGCTATAGGTGAAATATTTATGCTTATTCTAGGCACAACACTAGGAACTAGATGATTCTGAAACAAAAGAAATATTTTGTGTTGTTGCTTTAATTACCAAGGTTATAAAAAAAAAAATCTCAACACTGACAAAACGAAGCCAAATAGCTCCTCCTCATCGTTTCTCACAGAGGCTGCCTGTTGGAATTGTTTTGGAAATTTTGACATGATCCCTAAATTCAACTTTGGGATTTGAAAAAAAAAAAAAAAAAAACTTCTTATTTACCTCCTAGGGAAAGTGTTGCCCTTATGCCACATATAATAGCAAATTGCTTTTTTTATGGCATGCATAACCTAGATGGGAAAAAATATGGCGCTTCAGGGAAGGAGGGAAAAAGTAAATGAAGTTCCAGGAATGTCATTCTGAAGTAATGAGGCATGGACAGAAAATATACCCCTCACATCATCGGATTGAGATGGCAGTCGAAATAGCTTCATTGAAGTGTCAGCACTCATCCATCAATCAATCACCCACAAGGAAAAATAGCAACAGTACAACGGGGCGGCTTTTATGGGATTTACTCATGGGCATAGGGAATAGCGGCTCAAATGTAGTTCTGACATGAAAAGCAAGGTGCTGATATTATTTTTTATGATGGGAGGATCATAAAGTGAATTGAGAACAGCGAGGTCTGTCTTTGCTTAACCTATTCAACCAGAAATGAATGGAGCTCAACTGGAAAGGAACAGTCTTCGGATGGGTTAAGATTGAAGGGTGGACTCTACCGAGCTCTGTCCTTCAAACAACAAAATTCTATAAAAAGAAAATCAATGCGTTAGCATTGGGGTTCTTGAAGCTGTTAAAAATTGCCTGCTCCAATCCAGGGTTATTAGATAAAGTTACATAACTCAGACCCCACCACAACCGTCCAAGAGCAAATTCTCGAGCTCTTGCTCCAACTGGGGAGAAACAGTACAATTCTCAACTCCGTGGAAATTGTTTCCCTCTAAGAAAAAAAAATAATAAATCATCTGCTTCAACATATAATGTATATGGTTTTGTTAGTGCAATTTCTATGGTGGGGTAGGGTGGGAGGCAAGAGGCAAAAATATTGATGAATTTGGTAAGACTCATGAATCATCACTTGGCAACCATGAATGTCACTGCTGAGGGACAGCTGCCAACGTTCTCCTTAGGAAACCAGATCTGGGCTGGCACTGTGAGATACACACAGCTCTCAGTATATGCCTAGAGACCAGGCCTGTCTTCATTTGGCAAGCCCTGTGAGTCTTCTAGAAACTTCTTCCTAGAGGAAAAACACTAAATAACGTGAACTCAGGAGAATGTTTTTGATCCTCTTTCATACCATTGCTTTCCTTTGTCTCAATAAAACATAGTTCCGATTAGTTAGAACTTCAGAATCAGAAAGAAAGACAGAGAAGGATCATGCAAGCTATCCTCGAGCACCTCCATTCCACCTCCACCCCTTGGTGTCAGGGAGAGAGATGGCCTCTCCTTTCCCTGTCCTTCCTTCCAGCTAAGGCCACCAAACCAGCTGCAAATTGAAATGCCCATTTAAAAAATTATACATAAATATTTAAATGTTATACATTTGGCGCCCTTTTGGAGTTCAGCAAATCCCCCAAATATACAGCATGTTACAAACCCCTGGCAGCACAAGGCACAACAGGAAACATAATTTATTTAGCAAATTCATTGAACGAGTATAGCTGGGCCCCGATTGTGTGTGTGCACGACACTCTTCTAGGCGCCCTGGGATGCGACGGGGTGAACGCTTCACGGGACATCCCCGCTGCTCGTGTTCACGGCAGCTCCCAAAGGTAGCCGGCACCGAGACATCTGAGGGGCAGAGTTTACAAAGAGTCAAAATAACCATATTTCAGAATAAGGAATTTTTCCCTCTGAAAAGCATACAGGGAGGAAATAGCTTAAAAATAGGTCAAGACCTAAAAACAGAACATAATCATGGAATAAATTGGATAGCCCAGACAGTCCCCACAGACTTTCTTTCAGGTCACAAATAGATTTCTTAAAACTCACCCCCAAAATGTGCCTGCTCTATTGTTTGAATCTTGCATAATTAATCTCACATGTGCAAGCCGCTGAATTTAGTTGAAATGCAGAAAACAAACAAATGCAATGACCTATTTGGGAAGCATTTATGTAACTCTGGTTAAGTAGTGAGGAGGTGTGTGTGAAGACTCTGTGTGTGTGTGTGTGTGTATTCATATATGTGTGTGTGAATATATATATATATATACGAATTTCACTGTTATTTTCCAGGGTCTATGGACAGTGTGGCAGTAAGAGTCTATGATGTTCTGAAACTTTTCACTGTAAATCCAAAGATCACAGGCCTTACAAGGTGCTTTCATTCAGTTGCTTTTCTGTCTGTCACTTCCCAGGTTATTTGACTGTGTTCAAATCTTCTTTTCTTTTTCATAGAGTTTCATTTTTAAGCTTGTTACATGATTTTGTTAAAAAAAAAAAAACCATAAAAAATGTCATTTTCACATTATCCTCTTCTCTGCAACAAGAATAGTAATGTGTAGATGAATGCTAAAATAATAACAATAAGAAAATATATTGAAGGCTTTAAAACACACACATACACATATGTAGTTCTAAAGAGCAATAAAAGTAGTATCTATTTTGAACATGCATTAGGCAAAAAAAAAAAAAAAGAAAGAAAACCAAACTGAACTTTCAGTTTATTTTTTCCCCCGTGAGATGTTAAAATGCTAATTTCATTTTCTCCCTTCCTCTATGTGGCACTTTCTCAAAATATCTATGAAATACTTTTAGACAAAGATTGAGTTGGAGAAAGAGATACAAATTTCCATCCCCCAGACAGAGAAACATGTTTCCATTGTAGGAAAGCATTAAACGTTTTGAAACTTGTGAATCATCTTTAGAATTTCTACAGGGGAATTTTACCTCTTCATCCAAAGTAAAAGCCACTTATCTCCTTTGGTTCCCTGTGACAGATTCAGAGGCATACGCAGATACACAATTTCCAGGCTCTAGTTAATCTTCTTCCAATAGTTACGAACAATGGGCTAACGGGCGTGGGTGTTTCTCCAAAAATTATTCATGCACAAGGCAGCCCAAAGCTTCAGGGAAAACTAGAAATGTTTTATGGATTAGAATAGGACTGTTTTAAAATGCCGGTACCAGGTGGAACGCTATTTCTGCAACAGGACTCTGTCCATTTCCTTTGGAAAAATATATTCCAAGTAAAATGGCTCTTCCAAGGAGTGACACCTGACTTGATATCCTTCATCATACAAATGATTTTCCCAATAGCCACATGACTATCATTAAGGCCTTTTTAAATACAGGCTGTTTGAAAAAGACAGATCAAATACTCACATCCCTTTGTATCATGCTTATTTGCTTAAAACAGCTTTTGGAAGTACAAGTAATAACTTTCTGGTGAGAACCCCCAGGAGAAGTTGAAAAATTTGAACAAATGCATGACAAAAAAAAATCTAACTGTTCCCTTCAACCACTTCAGAAGATAAATTTCAGTGTGTTCACTGAATTATCTTGAACCTCAAACCTACATTTGGATATCAGTCCCCAGGCACTGACTAATATTAGCAGAACTTGAACAATCATACGATTATGTCTCAAACGTGAAGACTTTGTACAGCAATATTTTTACTTTCTAAATGACCCATATAACATTCAGGAATTATCAATGTGTATGTATATTTTTTAAGTACACAAAGTTCAACCAGTCTGCAGAGAAGTAAAAACAGTGCCCGGTCTGCACTGAGATATATACTACAGAAACATTCCAGTTTTACAATACAATATTTTGGCTTTATGACACATCACATGCTACAATGTGCCATGCAAGTCAATAAAGCTGACATACGAAACAATTCTCATTTGGCTCAGGGTTCTTAAATGCCATAATATCCTAGGTTACAATATACTTTTTGGTCTCTGATGATATCCTTCTAATCCCTTCCAACTTTAATTCCTAACAACCAAGCACTGTTGGCATGCATCATAAACTTCCAAACCCCTTTAAAATCAAGAAGATAGTTGATTTTTCATGGTCCACCAATTCTTGCTCTGCAGAGCTCTTGTAACTTTTTGGGGAATCTGGTATCAAACACATTTTACCTTATGTTACATTTGGTACCTTGCAT
The DNA here is from genome assembly GCF_040939455.1 of Microcebus murinus. Classification (NCBI taxonomy): domain Eukaryota; kingdom Metazoa; phylum Chordata; class Mammalia; order Primates; family Cheirogaleidae; genus Microcebus; species Microcebus murinus. Next base: position 8,377,739 of record NC_134119.1, on the reverse strand, counting down.
TAATTCTAGATTTTTTTTTTTTTTTTGCTTGTTTCTTTTAGAAAGGACAGAGTGAGGGGAATGGGTCAGAGTGAGTTTCGAGGATTAGATTCATCCTTGCTCCGGAAAGTGTTTATTTGCCAGTGAAGAAAGGCAAACACATTTTTATATTGGGAAAGTAGACCAGTTATTTTCAAAGAAAAATGACTGCGACCATACCTGTAGAATGTTTCTGTCCAAGCGCACTAATTTTCTATCGCCTGCATGCTGTATATAATCCATTTGCCTGTATACTAGGAAGAAAAACCAGGCTGTTTTCCTTGAGTACAATGCAGCTTGGATGGCTGGGACCGTATGACTTCCGTGCATTTTTATACTGTACATATTTGTATATACTAACTATATCACCATGTATGAACACAGATTTTGTTATATTTGCTTGTTTCTGTTTCCTACCAAACTGGCCCACAATGGGGATTCTTTTGTATAGAAAAAAATATGCTTGTAGCTTTTTTTCTGATCATCCTCTTTCAATAGCTTATGAAAGAATTAGGTCTGAGTTTACAAAGAAATTATAAGAACCAAGCTTGTCTGTCTGCATGAGACCCGTCCAATTGCTGGATCCAGGGAGGAACCAACGTCCTAATTCAGAGTTTTCCTTTAAAGGCATGCTTTACCCCGTGGGAAAACTGCAAACTCATCCATGTAGAATTATCCTCTTTGTATTTTATCTAATAGTGCCTGAAAAAAAAATTTTTTTAATGTCTTCTTAGAGGAAGAATTCATAATTGTCAAAATTTGAAACATTAGCTTAATTTTGTTTTTATGACCTCGAGATTCTTCTCCGTATTTATTCGGTTGCTGTTGTAATGGGGCCCCAGGCCATTCCTGACATCGGCGTGTTCTTCTTCTGCATTAAGGATGTTTTTAAAATTACAGAGATTATTGAGCCAACAGGCTGTTTTAATCAAAACCATGTTTCACTTGTTTTTGATGATTATAAATTGTCCTTGCAATGAAAAAAAAAAAAAAAAAAAAACTTTTCTGCTAGGAAGATTATACCACCCTGTGGCCAAACAGATTCATCACAGATCAGCATCTGTGCCCACTTCTCTGGGATCTGGAACATTCTTCCCTTGGCTGGCCACAATTGCTTTTACTTCTCATCATCCTGAATATTAGTTCTCGATGCAGTCACTACTCGCAAATTTCCAGAGGCTTTGCTGCGTTGTCACAGCCCAAAGACAAACAGCCCCGCCGGAGGGGATGGCTTCCCAGCTGGGGGGAAAAAAACGAACGGATTTTCAGAAAAGGTGCTTCTTCTTTTGTCCCTCGGTGCCACCATCCTGTCATCCCTCCTAATTACGAACAATCTGGTCCTGATATCCCATATAACTGAAACCAGGTAAAAGACACACTCAGATCAGCGCCTTGCTGAATAAAAACGACTCTGCGTGGATGCACTTAAGATGTATACCTTGCATGATGCCGCAGCACTGAAATTATCTGTAGAAGGAGAGGGGTTCTTTTCTATACGATTTTATCACTGGAAATAAATTCTGATAGTAGAGATGAAGAAAACCCTTAAATTATATCACAAAAGCCATTATTTTTTACATCTAAAGTTTTTTTTTTTTTTAAGGAAAATCATTCTACTTTGAAACTGTAATTAAAGCCCTAAATAACAGACACGACTTCTTTTAGCTATTGTGAAAAAATAACAACACGCTCGCCAAGGTTGTGAGGAGCCCCCGCATTTCCATCAGAAAGGTTTCTATAAGTACATTATTTACATTTTTAAACATAACTCTTTCCTTTGTGGTGAAAAAAAGTCTTTTTTTTCTTTCCCACTCAGCAGTTATTGGAAATACACCGTTCCCATCTGAAACCTTATCGTAATTTGCATCAGGAAAGCCGACTGCCGACATTAAGGACCTGGGTGTGTTCAATTATGATTTCGCTGGAGGCTGTCCCTCATTTTAATGCTGCAGATATTGAACCACCTTTCTGAAACCTAGCTGATACGGTATAGCAGAGACATGCCTCTCAACACCATTAGCTTTGCGAATGGCTTCATTTCAGTCAACGTCGACTTCTGCTTTGGCCAATTGAAAAATGAAAATTAAAGGAGAGAAGAAAAAAAAAACACAGATGCACTTAAAACATGAAAAGAATTATTTATATGATAAAAATATATTTAGATTTTCAAAGCACAAGACTGAATAGAAGTGCTCTTTTTATGCTTTCTGGAGATGTTACTGTTAAATGTCTTTCTACATCAGGCTTAATAAATCTGTAATGACATTTGATGGATTGATTTCTGCCTATGTGTGTTTTTTAAAGACGGCATGAGAGGAAAGAAGCAAGGGATAGAGGAATGAGGGAGGGGAAAAAACAGCACCACCCCCCAGGGAGGCCAAGTGAGGAAATTATCGGTGGGCCTCTCAGTCCTTTGGAACTGCTGACACACTTCCAGAATCCACCCTCATCTCCATCAGATTTTTTTTCTTTTTTTTTAAACAAAAGCCAGCACTCCCTGCTTGGTTTCTGGGCTGCCTTTGCCTGCTCTCATCTCTGGTCAGCTTGTGCCTGAGCAATTTATGGAGCAATCTCAACAGGCAGTGGGCGGCTGTCTCGCAAGTTCCAGGCTGCAAGGCGGAGGGCAGCGTGATTGAGATGGCCTGGCCTTCTCCAGCCCAGAGCAAAGGCCCTGCCCATCACTCAGTTTCCCTGCGTGCGCCCTTCCATTTCCTCTAATCTCCTGGGAGAGTGGGACCATGTTGCACACACGAGCTGCCCAAGCAGACACTGGTGCGCCCCCCAGAAACGATTTGTTGTCTGTGCAGAGCCAGCCCATGTTTCGTGGCTGCTAGAGACCTGCACTCATTAAATTATGGTGGCTGTAGTATCACCCGTGAGCTCCAGTTCCTTGCCATGGCTCTACATCTGGGCCATGAAATAGAGCATCCAGGTTAGAGGACGCAAGCCAGGTGAGGACTCGGGGAGGCAGTACAGGCAGAGCGTTGGGATGAGCATTTTGGACCACACCAAAGAGCTCTTGGTCTTCATTCATTCGGTAACTATTGACGAAACCCCTAGATGTGCCAGGTCTGAGGGTTACACTGATAAATCGACGTGGTGATGGTGATGAGAACAGGATCGAGAGTCAACCTGCATTTAAAGCCAGGCCCTGGCAAGTGTTATCTCTGTGATGTGATCAAAAGCAGGACCACAGAAACGAAAAAACCCTGGGAAGGGATGACAATGGGGCAGGGGGTAAGAGCACAGAGGTGGCCCCTGACCAACCTGAGAGGTCACAGACTCTTGAAGGCAAAACCTGAGCCATGGCTAGAGTTAATTTCTCAAAGGAGGATAGAAGAAACAAAAGTACACAAGAATGCATGCTTTAACCTCTTCCTTACTGCAATCCGATCCACCAACAGGTCCCGTGGTTTCTAACTTCAAAATACAACTCCAGCCTGTTTGTTCCTTTTATGTATTTCCTATACTTCCGGGGCGGCCTCCCAACTGGTCTCCTACCTGTCACCCTTAAGCCCTCCAACCCCAAATCCATTCTCCACACAGCAGCTGGAGTGATCTTTTAATAAAGTAAATCAGATTGAGTCCTTTTCTTCCCCAAGGCACACTTTCTCTGCGAAGGCGTAGACAGTAAATATGTTCGTCTTTGTGGAACAGCCACTTTCTGACCCAGCAATGCAACTCTGCCACTGCAGTGCAAAAGCAACCATAGAAAATAAACAAACAGATGTGGCTGTGTTCCAATAAAACTCTATTTATAAAAACAGGACGTGGATTTGTCCAACAAACCATAGTTTGCCAACCCCGTCTCAAGATCCTCCAACACCCAGGTGTCCACTTACCTTAGCTTGACTTCCTGTGGAAACAGGCCCTGAGATGAGGGTGCGGGGTGAGGACGAGCAGTTCATACAGAAGGTGAACCCGGGAAACCCCAGGAGGGAAGTGGAGAGGGAAACAGGAAAGGAAGAAGGGCAGTAAACAGGTCACATTATGAACAACGGGCCCCAATCCCAGTGCAGGCCTGGGCGACCGCGTGGAGCACGGCCCGTCATCCCGCCGAGGGGCAAGGGAGCTGGGGTATTCACACCCCGCCTCTGCTCCGGGGTTAGCGCAAGGCTGCTGCAGGGGGGCGTGGGGATGCATTCATTTTTCCCAGTGCTTCCAACCTGCGCAAAAGTTAGAAGAAGTTGGCTTCAGTGGCCAGAAAACATGGCAGAGCACAGAGTGACAGGTGCCTGAAGCTGGAAGGAGAGATGAACGACATGCAGAGAAACGGGCGGTGCCAAGGAACACGGGCAGGGCTCCTGCAGCACCTCTCACTTAGCATGCAATCCAAACTCTTCCCCAGGAGCTACTGGGACCTGCCCGGTCTGTCCCCTGCCTGCTTTCCGGACCTCAGCTCCCCCTTGCGCACGCTGCTCCAGCCACATGGCCCTGCACCCGTTCCTAGAGTAGCAGGCCGGTCACCTAGCAGGTGTCTTCATGTTTCCCACGTCTCAGCCTTAGGGACACTTCCTCTGAAAAGCGCTTTTACCCCCCATCTAGAGCACCCTGTCAATATCCCGCAGAGCTCTGATCACAAGGAGCTTTGTTATGTCGTTTACGTATGGTCAGTTTCCCTCACAGGTCACCACGAGAGAGCAGAAATCGTCTGTCATGTCTGCACATGCCCGTAAGAGAGGTGATAGCTGGCGTACCGCAGCTGTCCCACAAACTCCTGTTACGTAAATGAACGCAGCTCTCCTGGAGACCTGGGACAGTCCCTGTCTGCAATGCTTCCTGCCTCTTCCGCCCGCCCACTGCTCGACTCTACCAGGATCCGCCCCTTCCATCCTGCCTGCAGCGCAGTGAAGCAGTTCTCAAGGATCTTAGAGGAGGACCAGGACCACAATCAACTGGATCTAGGCACACTCTGTGGAACAGCACTGGAACATTCTGGGTACCCAGGCGCCTCTCTGAGCCCCACCTGGGCCCTAGGGCATGGTGTCAGGGAGGGGCGAGGAGAGGACTTCAGGAGCATGGGAGTCTGCACGCAGCGGCAGGCCCAGCTGAGAGCCAAACGGGTGTGTATTTGCTTTAAGACCAGCCGACTCAAGGAGGGCCCTCCAAAGTCCAGGCAGCGAAGTCTGAGAGTCCCGGGGAAGCCAAGACCCAGCTCCCAGGAAGAGGGGTCGGGCTGGAGGAATGGAGGGGCCTTCGAGGAAGTCCACATGTGTCCAGGCTGTTGTGTTTCCTTCACTCTGCAAATCTGAATCTATATTCAACAAATTGAGCACTTAAAAACACTACAACAGTGCTGAGTTTTTTACTAAGTGCATGTGTTGTCTTTTCAAAATCAAAGAATAAAGATTTTAGGTAGCAAAAACATTTATGATGAGTGAATGTCCCTAATAGGTGTGAAAATATACTATAAAGCTGCAATAATTTTTAAAATGCTGGGCAGAGTGAACAAACATCTCAATGTAAAATAAAATAATGTTCCAGAATATGTTAAATGTTTAAATAAGAATTTAGCATATTACAAGTTGGGTGCAGTGGCACACACCTGTTGTCCCAGCTACTCAGGAGGCTTAGGCAGGAGGTTCACTTGAGCCTAGGAGTTTGAGGTCAGACTGGGCAACATAGCAAGACCTCATATAAACAACAACAACAAAAATCTCTCATGTTACAACAGTGAATTTTAGATTTATGGAGAAAACATATATTAATATCCAATAAAAATGATAAATGTTTGAGGTGATAAATACATTAACTATCCTAATTTGATCATTACACAAGGTATACACATATGAAAATTTCACATTGTACCCTATAAATATGTACATTATGTCACTTAAAATATTAAAATTAAAAACCCAATAAAATAGTACTCGATTTGTAAACTTAGCAGAAAATAAAGTAAGCTAAGTATTTTATGCTATACATTAACTTATATTTCAGAATTAAAGAGTTATATCTAGAAATGAAATAAAAAAACAACTAGAGGAAAATATAGGTTGACAGTTGATATCAGACAAGGAAAAGTCATTCCTAGCCTTAAAAGTTTTAAATACTCAGCCTTCGGGAGTCAAAACAAATACACAAACAAAATCACTGTAATTCAATGAAAAGTCACAAATTAGGGGAAAGTTACTTGTGTTAATGTATCATTAATGGTGACTGATACAATTAATGATATGAAGAGTGTTACATATCTCTAAGAAAAATGAATAAATATCCAAACAGAAAAATCTTGGCAAAATTCATACACCAACATGACACAAATAAATTCAAACAGTTAAAGAACATTTAAAACAATGTCAAGTGACAGTAATAACCAAAGAGACGTAGAGTAAAACAAGAAGAAATAATTTCCACTTATCAAATTGACAATAACAAAACAAAATGTTCCCATTGTTGCAGAGGGCTCAGAAAAGAAGTATCCACAAACATCGCACTCCTGGGAGCAAAAATGGATAGGAAATTTCTGGAAAATGATTAAACAGTATCAATCTATTTCTCTAAAATGTGTATACCCTTTGATTAATTACCCTTCTAGAGAGTTTCCCTTAGAAAATAATGTGCACTAAGATTTATTTAATAAGACTGTTCAATCATAATTGGTTATAATTGTAAAAAATTGAAAAAAACCTAAGTGTTCTAAAATAAGAGATGGATTAAATAAATTATGGTACATCTATGTGATAGAATAGTACATAGTCTTGAAAACTCACATGCTTCAAAAATAGTCACAGTATTTTTATTAAAAAACAAAACAGGCAAAACGAAGATAGGGAAGGAATATTGACAATATAACCAGGTGGGAAAAAAAGTACACCAAAATATTATTGGTGGTAGAATTATGATTAATGTTTCCTTTTATTTTTTCTGTATGTTTTTTTCCTTAAGTTACAAAGTTTTCTATCATAAGGGTATATTACCTGCATAATAAAAAAAGTATACCTTTTTCTATACACCATATTCCATTTTGTTCAGGAACTACTGTGCACCTGCTATGTATTAGGCACTGAGTGACACTCTGAGAGTCCAGAGAAGACAGTCACGGCCAAGCCCCTGATGAAGGCACAGCCATGGCTCTGTAGAAAATGAACATAAGCAACAAAAACACTGGGAAAATACACCACAATGGATAATGAGCTTCACGATTTCTTCCCTTTCTTCTACATTTTCTATACAGTCTGTATTTTTTATACTAAGCATATATTTATTTTGGGTTTTGTTTTTTAATTTTTCAAGAACCATATCAATATAGCATGACCTCAACGTGTGAAAGAAACCAAAAAAGTGATAAAAATTCATTAAAATGAAATGTCCACCATAACATTTTTCTGCCGTAGGGAGTGGAGGGAAGTTATCATCTTAGCAATTGCCCCTAAATTAGCTGAAGTCTCTCTAAGACCTTGTCCTGCAGCACTTATGACAGTTCTAATTTTACTCCTGCCTACATGATCATAATTGATGAATGCCTACCTTCTTCACTTATACTAAAATTAATATTAATAGCTAGCATTATAACGGTATACACCACATGCCAAATGTCGTTCTAAGCACTTTACCTATATTATTTCCTTTAATCCTCACAAGCAACCCTCTGAGGTAAGTACAATATTCTCACCCATTTTACAGCTGAGAAAACTGAAGAACAGAGAGGGCAAGTAAGTTGTTCTAGGTCAACCAGCCAGTAAGTGGCAGAGCTGGGATTCAGCCAGGGAGACTAGCTCCAATATCTATGGTCTTGGCCAATTCTTACCAGGGATCAGCAGTTTGCAGCCCACGGGCCAAATCTAGCTCCCTACCCATTTTGTTTTTCAATAAAGTTTTACTGCAACTGGGTATGACGTCACACTGTAGTCCCAGCTACTTGGGAGGCTGAGGTGGAAGGATCACTTGAACCCAGAAATTCAAATCCAGTCTGGGCAACATAGTGAGACCCTGTCTCTCAATATAAAAAAAAAAAAAGAAAAGAAAAAGAAGAAGTTTAATTGGAACACATCCATGATTGCTTGTTGCCTGTGGCTGCTTTCACACTACAATAGCCATGTTCAGCAGTTGCTACAGAGACTTAAGTGGTGTTCTCATCGCTCCACACCGCAGCATGGCACCCGCTGGGCTACAGGGATGTGGTCATAATGAAATTCTGTCCACAAGGCCAAAAATATTTACTATCTGGCCTTTTATTAAAAATCTCTGATGAGCCCTGTTACACTGTCACTAGACTGCCGACTGTGAAGTCGGGAGCAAAATCCTGTTTGGTTCAGCCCCCCAGCTGCTGCAACAAAGTCTATGGCTCTCAGACCTCGCAGTTGCTCAAAAAAAATACTTTTTTTTTTTTGAGACAGAGTCTCGCTTTGTTGCACAGGCTAGACTGAGTGCCATGGCGTCAGCCTAGCTCACAGCAACCTCAAACTCCTGGGCTCAAGCAATCCTGCTGCCTCAGCCTCCCGAGTAGCTGGGACTACAGGCATGCGCCACCACGCCCGGCTAATTTTATATATATATATTAGTTGGCCAATTAATTTCTTTCTATTTATAGTAGAGACGGGGTCTCGCTCTTGCTCAGGCTGGTTTCGAACTCCTGACCTCGAGCAATCCACCCGCCTCGGCCTCCCAGAGTGCTAGGATTACAGGCTTGAGCCACCGCGCCAGGCCAAAAAAAATACTTATTGAATGAATCAACAAACACAGCCGGGCGTGGTGGCTCACGCCTGTAATTCTAGCACTCTGGGAGGCCGAGGTGGGCAGATCGCTCAAGGTCAGGAGTTCTGGACCAGCCTGAGTAAGAGTGAGACCCCCGTCTCTACTAAAAATAGAAATTAATTGGCCAACTAAAAATATATAGAAAAAATTAGCCAGGCATAGTGGTGCATGCCTGTAGTCCCAGCTACTTGGGAGGCTGAGGCAGGAGGATTGCCTGAACCCAGGCGTTTGGTTTGAGGCTGCTGTGAGCTTAGGCTGATGCCACAGCACTTTAGGCCAGGCAACAGAGTGAGACTCTGACTCAAAAAAAAAAAAAAAAGAATCAACAAATACTGCATGAGCCCTAGCTAATACCTGCATGTTTACTGCGTAGTGCTGCTCACCTGGTTAGATGGCAGGCTGAGAGACATGCCAATCCTCACAGTGACCTACTAGGTACCTAGCCATACCCATTTCACAGCTGAGAAGACTCACGCTGCCCAGTCTCCCACACCAGTCAACACAGGACCTGGAATCCAGACCTACGCCTGGCGCGTGGGAAAGCCCGTGGTCTTGTAAGCCCCTAACAGGAGGCTTAGCAAACAGTGGGCCCTTTAAAAATGATAGTTTCTTCACTACACACAAAAAACCAGGGGCTAAGTCTGTGGGACTAGCAGCAGGCATCCCAGGACTTCCGAGGGGACCCAGTGAGACCTGGAGGCTGCAGCAAGAGTAACAGAGCACAGGCACTTCCTGGGGAAAGCAAATGGACAAGCGAAGATCTTTGAAATATGAGCTGGTGTCTCATTTCCCCCAGATCACTGAGACCCCCGCCTCTTGGTTTGCTTCCCAGGCTCCAGAACTAAGTTCTTCCTGTCCCGAGGGAAACAGAGAGGCTTTGGGAAAAGACATGATGTTCTAAGATGCATAAGTGCAAGCTTCCTGCACCCCCAGCCCATCTTGCCTGCCCTCACCCCTGGATTGATTACTTTTAATGGCTCCCCCTACCCCTGGGATATGATCCAAGGGCCTCAGCAGGCCTGCCCCTGACTGGTCCAGCTCCTGCCATTCCAGCACATTCTACATTCCAGCCAAACTAGAGTCCTCTGGATCCCTGAAGCCACCAGGCGCTCTCCTGCCTCAGTACCTTTGCACGTGCTGCGGCTCTGGTCTTCCCACTGCCCTCCACCCTCGATCGTCCCCCTCGCAGCCGACTCTGACCCTCTGCCTAGGAAGAGTGCCCTGCCCTCCAGTCACACCCTGGACTTCCCTTCTGCAAAGGTCATGGCATTTGCAGTCACGTGAGCTGTCTGCTTGTCTGCCTCACACACGAGGCGGCGCAGGGTTCCAGTTGCCTCTTCCCCGCCATAACCCCAGCACCATGCCCCGTGGCCATGGCATGGTGGGAGCGAGATGAAGCCACGTTGGATTGGTGCCACTGACAAAAGCCCTGTGATGGTCTCCCTCCACGTGTCCTCAGACACGCTCCTCACTGCCTTATACAGGGAAAACGAGCATCAGGCCCAGCATAGAGAGGAAGACCCAGGGGCCCAGAACGAAGAGCTCACAGCCGTGCCAAGCGATGGACCAAACGGACACCTGAGCGTAACTTCAAATCCTGAACTGTGGTGTGACAGCACACGGTCACCTCGGCCTCGTGCCACTTCTTAGCCTCCTCCTACCCCTTTGCTCTCCCATTCAAACCCAGCATGCAGGTGTTAGACTGGCGAGAATATAACGTGGGTTATATGTTATGTTAACAATGATAATATCTTTCACAAGCTTCACAGAATACACATTAATACATTATTGAGCATTTACTCTACATCAGCTTAACAGAAATTATCTTTAATTATTTTACAATTGCCCTAAAACAGGTATCCTCAAAAGGGTGATATCACTCCCAAACAGGCAAATATTGGTTCTTGGAGGGTGAAAAATCTTAGCTATTACAATGCTCTGTGGCCTTTCAAAGGACCACAGAACATAAATATACTATATATTTGTGCCATTAAAATTTCATGGGGAGGGGGACAATCAGGGGTATACAAGTCTAAACAAGCTTTTCAAGGGGACAATTAAAAAAAAAAAAAACTATTGAGTAACATGGCCCTAAAACTAGGTGTTCTCATTAACCCCATGGTACAGGCTCAGAGAGGTGAGCTAACCTGCCCAAGGTCACATAGCTAGTAATTTATAAAGCAAAAATTCAAATCTAAGTCTGTCTGACACCGAAAAGCATGTCCTAAGTGGCTCTGAAAAGCATCTCCAGACATCAGGTCAGCTTCAGCAGCAGGAAGGTCCTCCAGGACTCGCCCTCTAAGCGTGGGCCTCAAACCAGCAGGAGCAGTGGCGCCTGGAGCTTGTCGGCAATGCAGAGTCTCAGGCCCTGCCCCAGACCTGCCAGACGAGAACCTGCCCCGTGCCCAGAAGACTGCACAGTCTTCTTGCTAAGGGAGCTGGGATGCCCACAGCCACAGGTGAGCAACCCTCAACTACCTCGAACAGCAGAGACAAAGACACCTACACAGGTCCCCAGCCCCAATCAGAAACTCCCTTGTCAGACTAATTACACTTATGGGTGTTCTGTGACTTGCTGTATTCCCAGAAAAAGAAAGAAAAATGAAGTTCTCTTTCAGGTTTTCAGGGTAGATAATGTCAAATATTTACAGAGCAAACATCATTCTAGAGGTGCGCCATTCTCTTCCTGCTGATTAGGGTGCTGCCAATCACGCCTCGACGAGAAGGCCTGTCAGCCCTCTCAACAGAAACCCCTGTCATCGCGGTGAACTGCGCCTGCCTGCCATGCTGGGGAATGCGGGGAGAGGGTTCCGAAGGCAGGGCCTTCGAAGGAGGGGGCATAAGACCCACCTCTGTGGAATGGTAAGGGCTTGAAGCTGGCTGCTGGATGAAGATGCCAAAGGAACCCGGAAGAGCGACGTTTAGGGGGAGGAGACTGCATCTCCTTCCCAAACCAGAGCATGTGAAAAGCGAGCACGCATCAGAGTCACCCACGGGGCTTGATGCCGTGGTTGGTCCTGGTCCCAGGGTGCGGGAGGTTTACAATGGGGCCTGCGATTCTGCAAGTCTACAAAGCTCTCAGGTGATGCTGCTGGTCTCACACTGGGAGAGCCAGGGCTGCACCTTTGCTATTCCAGGTGTGGGCCTCTCTCTGACCAGCAGCTTCCGTGTCACCCAGGAGCTAGTCAGAAATGCAGAATCTTGAGAGGTTGATTAATGGGTACAAGTAGATAGCTAGATACAAGAAATAAGACCTAAAGTTCAATAGGTCTGTAGGGTGACTAGAGTTAACAATAACCCACTGTAAATTACGAAATAGCTAGAAAATAATAATTTGAATGTGCGTAGCATAAAGAAAAGACAAATACTTAAGGCGATGGATGTCCCAGTTACCCTGATTTGATCTTTATACATTATATTGAATGTATCAAAATATCCCATGTACCCCCAAAATATGTACATGGTATAATCCAAAAATTGTTATTTAAAAAAAAAATTTTTTTAAAGAAATGCGGTGTCTTGGAACTTACCCCAGCCACTGAACCGAACCTGCATTTTAAGAAGATCCATGGGCAACTCCGCACATTTGACTTTGAGAAGCACGGGTCTGCACGTGACTGTTGGCGGGCGTGGGGCTGCTGCCCAATGCGAGTAGAAGCCAATACCACGGCACCGGCTTCCGAGAAAAAGAAAAGCTTTATTGCCAGTCAGCCGGCAAATAAATGAGAGGAAAGGCTCAGATCAGTCTCTCCAAGCTGGGGGCCACGACGCGCAGGTTTTATAAGCGTAGGGTAATAAGGTGTAATCTGATTGGCTCTTGCAACGAGGCACTTTCAAGAGGCCTGACCTGACTGGATCCTGCCTCACGGTGACTCCAGGGCTCGATCTGATTGGATCCTGGATTCTGCCCTGTGGTGTCTGCTTTTTAATAGTCCCCTAGGAAGTTCCTCAGCCTGAGCACTTACGTTCCACCCCTGGCGGCATTGTTGGTTCATTTGGACTTGCTCAGGTTATGCGACCTTCAACCTAGGGTCCCATAGCATCTGGAAAACAGCTTACAACTTCGTTACATGAAAGTTGAACCCAATTGGTTGGTGCAATTACATAATTACACATCAGAATTGTCTGAAGCAACTATTAAATGCGGATTCTTGGGCCCCAACCTGGATTTAAATAATCAGAATATTTGAGAGGCACCACCAGGGAAATAGTATATTTAAGAAAGTACCCAGGCGAAAGCTCATAAAATCAGCACCACTGATCTAAACAGGGCTCTCTAAACTACTAGTGATGGTACACACACACCTGTAACCCCCAGTGGACTTCCCCTTAGTCATGTACAAATAATATACAAATTCTATATACAAACTTATTGTGCATAGTATAAAACATATCCCAAAGCACTTAAAGCATTTTATGTATGATTATACATATTTATATATAATTTCAATATTTTTCTGTCCATCCACCACCCCGGGTCTCTTGCTCATCCCTCATTGGAGACCACTGGGAACAACAGTTAAATGTTTCTTCTGAGACTGCCAATGACTTGGCTTAAATCCTCTCATCTAATCTTTATGGCAACTCTTTGAAGTTGAGGTCACTCTCCCCTCATTACAGGTGAGAAATTGGAGGCTCCGAGAGAGGAAGAAAGCTGTCCGCAATTACAAAACGTGCAGGTTACTGCATCAGTGTTGGAACCTATGTTTGGCTGTGCTGTCAGCACGCTTATCCATGACGCTTACAGCCGGGGTTGCCACACGCAGGGGTTCTGCAAGAGCGACATCCCAAGACCAAGGCCCAAGTGCAAGGGATTCCAACCAGTCTGGGCTCTGAGGGGTTCTATTCAGCCCCTATTAAATATCAGGTCCTGTGACAACTTTTAAGAAAGATGATTAAGGCTTGATTTCTGCCCCTGAGGAGCTCGCCTATATACAAATAGGGTGTTTCAATTTGATCACTTACTGTCATGTGCTAAGCACTAAGACTGAGGTCTACAGAGTATGCTGAACACAGAGGAGGAGCAGTTAGAAAGCTTTGTGTAAATCCCTTTGCTTTTCCCCATCATCACTGCCACCTCCTTCTCTCTCTTGGATCACATCACTTCAAACCCCACTCAAAACTCTCCAGCAGCCCTCATCTCCCTCAGCCTAGAATCCCAAGACATTACCATGGGCTGTGTGAGCCAGCCTTGACTACTGTCTTATCTCCCCCACACCCTACCCTCATCCTGTCTAACCACTCACGACTCCCTGCCCATCCTCCTTCACACCACGTCATCCTACCACAGGGCCTTTGCACTGGCTATGCCCTCCACCCAAAACACTTTCCCCAGGTGCCAGCATGGCTCGTTCCCACTCTTCACTCACATCTCTGCTTAAATGCTGCCTTGTCAGTGATGACTTTGCTTTCTGTCTCCTCAACCACTTTAAATTTTTCTTCATAGCTCACATCACCACCTAACACTATGTTTAGATGGTTATTTGTTTACATAAGTGGTTTTCAACTGGATGATTCTGCCCCCCCAAGGGACAACGGGCAATGTCCAGAGACAATTTGGATTGTCAGAACTGGGGGGAGTGGGGGTCCTTACAACTGGTGTTTGTCTGATGGATAGAGGCCGGAGATGCTGCTAAACATCTACGGTGCCCAGGACAGCCCCCACAATGGAGAACTATTCAGCCTAAAATGTCAACAGTGTTGATGCTGAGAATCATAGTTTACATGGTGTTGTCTCCATGCAGTCAGGGATAGTGCCTGCCACATATTAAATGATCAGGAAGTATTTGTTGGATAAATGAATGCATGAGGAGTAAGTGAATGAATGAATGAATGAATAAATGAATGGTGGCTCAGTCTGAGAGCTCAGAAAAGATATTCTCATCCCTCACCTCCTCACCCCCTCTCCTGTCCATCCTTCGGATCTCAGCTCATGTGAACCTTCTTTGTTTCTGCCCCCATACAAACGCACACATACACACACATACACACGCACACACACACATGCCCACATGAGATGAGGTTCTCCTGGACACGCCTCCTGGCAGCACCTGTTTCCCTTGTCACACCTGGAAGGTGATAATTATTTGTTTGATTGTCTGCTTCATGCTGCCTTCCCCACTCAACTATAAATTCCACTACAAGACAGCTGTGTCTGCCTGTTCACCAATTAATCCCAAAAGTGCCTGGTGAAGTAAACCACTCCCTACATTTGTTGAATAAATGAAGATAATTTAAGGAAAAGAGCTTTGAAATATGGCAATAAATATATCCGTTGAACAAATGAATTTGTGGAAGAATTTTTTATTGAAATATTAATGTGTCTCACTCAACCTGCGATACAAAATAGCAGAAGGTATTTCCAGCTCCCTCATCCTCCGAAAGCAGTTTGGGCCTCAGTGTTTCTTTTCCCCAGGAAAAAAAATGAATAGGTCTTTGTTTCCAAATAGAAGATGCTAGAAGAAAAGGAAAAGAAGACCTCCAATGGTTGGAGGAGGGGAGCAAGCTCAGCGGCCCAGCTCTAGAGAACAAAGGGATGGGGGCTGCAGGGAGGGCTGGCCGTCTAGTGGAGATGCAGGCATCTCCGTAGCTCACTACAACTTCAAACTCCCGGGCTCAGGTGATCCTCCTGCCTCAGCCTCCCAAGTAGCTGGGACTATGGGTGCATGCCACCACACCCAGCCAATTTTTAAATATATTTTGTAGAGATAGGGTCTATGTTGCTCAGGCTGGTCTTGAACTCCTGGCCTCAAGCAATCCTCACACCTCGGCCTCCCAAAGTGCTAGGATTACAGGTGTGAGCTACTATGCCTAGCCAAGAGATGATTACACCTCTTGAATGGATTGATGCCATTAACTTGAGGGTGTGTTCATCCCCTCTTGCTCTCTCTTGTCCTCTTCCATCATGTGAAGATGGCCTTTCCATCATGTGATGGCTTCCGCCAGGTTATGATACAGCAAGAAGACCCTTGGCCAATGCCAGCACCTTGATCTTGGACTTCCCAGCCTCCAGAACTGTGAGCAATAGTGTCTGTTCTTTTTAAATTACCCGGTCTGAGATACTCTGTTATAGCAGCACAAAAGAGATGAAGACAGGGACTTATAATATACTTCAGGGTCTTCTGTGATGGTCTAACATTCATTTTCCTCCTCCTTCTAATTGCCCGCATTTCTTTTGGGCAGTTACCTCTCTATACAGTGATGTGCCACATAATGATATTTCTTTTTTTTTTCTCTTAATGATATTTCATTCAAGAATGGACCACATGTACGACAGTGGTACCATAAGATGATAATATTATATTTTTATTGTACCTTTTCTATGTTTAGATGATACACAAATACTTACCATTGTGTAACAGTGGCCTGTGCTATTCAGGACAGTAACCTGCTGTTCAGGTGTGTAGCTAGGAGCAACCGGCTGTACCACACAGTGTGGGTCTAGCCACTGTACCACCCAGGTGTGTGTAAGTACACTCTGTGATGTTCACACAATGCCGAAATCGCCTAACAACACATTTCTCAGAACGTGTCCCCATCATCAATGGATGCATGACAGTAGTAATCTACTGATGCTTGTTGTGCA
Source organism: Microcebus murinus (assembly GCF_040939455.1). Lineage (NCBI taxonomy): Eukaryota > Metazoa > Chordata > Mammalia > Primates > Cheirogaleidae > Microcebus > Microcebus murinus. Next base: position 8,361,439 of record NC_134119.1, on the reverse strand, counting down.
TTGAACTGAACCGAAGACATATCATATCTTCATATTTATCATATTTATCATATGATATTTATCATATCATAAAGACATATCAAAGTCCTAACCCCTACTACTTATGAATGTGATCTTATTTGAAAAGAGTCTTTACAGATGTAATCCAGTTAAGATGTTAGTCATTAGGATGGGCCCTCATCCAATGTGACTGGCGTCCTTATAAAAAAGGGAAATTTAGGCTGGGAGCAGTGGCTCACGCCTGTAATCCTAGCACTCTGGGAGGCCGAGGCAGATGGATTGCTCAAGGTCAGGAGTTCCAAACCAGCCTGAGCAAGAGCGAGACCCCATCTCTACTACAAATAGAAAGAAATTAATTGGCCAACTAATATATAGAGAAAAAATTAGCTGGGCATGGTGGTGCATGCCTGTAGTCCCAGATATTCGGGAGGCTGAGGCAGGAGGATTGCTTGAGCCCACGAGTTTGAGGTTGCTGTGAGCTAGGCTGACGCCACGGCACTCACTCTAGCCTGGGCAACAAAATGAGACTCTGTCTCAAAAATAATAATAATAATAATAAAGGGAAATTTGGACATAGACACAGACATAGACAAAGAGAAGATTTTGTGATGAGGCATGGGGAGAACACGACCATTTCTACAGTCAAGGGGTGGGTGAGGTCGCAAGAGCCAGCGGAGCGGCCAGGACTAGATCCTTGCCTGGCACGTGCAGAGGGATCTTGCACCTGCTGACACCTTGATTTTGGACTTTTGGCCTCCGGTGAGACAATACACTTCTGCTGCTCCAAACCGGCCGGTCTGTGGCACTTTGTCACAGCAGCCCTAGCAAACTAATATACAGCATGACAAGTTATCCCCACAGTGAGCAACTTAAAACAACAACCATGCATTATGTCACAGTTTCTGTGGCTCGGGAGTCCAGGCGTGGCTTAGCTGGGTGCCTCTGGCTTGGGCTGCAGTTAAGGATTTGGCCCGGGCTAAGGTCGCGTCAGGGTTCAACTGGGGTAGAAGAACCTCCTTCCAGGCAAAATCAGTGGTTGTGGCAGGATTCGGGTCCTCTTGGCTGTTTGTTGGCTGAAAGCTCAGTCAGTTCATTGCCATGTGGGACTCTCCGTAGGGTGGCTCCCAGGCAGCGGCGGCTTTGTCACCACAAGCCAGCCGCCAGCAAGAATGCAGCAAGACAGAGGCCAGAGTGGCTCTGCAAGCTGGTCAGGAAAGTAATATCCCCTCACTTGCTGTTCCTTCATAGCAAGGCAATATGTCCAGTTCACACTCACAGGATCACACAGGGGCCTGAAGGTCAGGAGGTGGGGGGCAGTGGGAACACCCCAGAGGCTGCCATCACACTCCCCCAGAAGGGGTAAGCGGGTGTGCTAGGCCTGTCACACTCCGTCCATCCTGGGGACACTCGATTCACTCCCACTACCTGGAACCCCAGAGCTGCCCTGCTTCCTGCCCTCCCCAAGCCCAGCCGTTCAGCCAGTAGACTGTCAACTAGCTGGTACCATGTCAAAATTGAGGAAGTCAATTTTGTTTCTTGCATCCATCAAACTCTAACTGATAAAAGGTTGGACAAATTTGCCTAATTTAGAAAAATAATGAATCATAAGCCTGGAATCCTAGTGTTGTAAAGCCAACACCCACCTGCTCCAAACAGATGGATAAGTGGATGCATTTAAATCTCTGTATGGCATGCCCACCCGTCCTAACCCCTTTCATCTCCCCAGGAACTTTTAATATTAAGGTCATGATAACATCAAGCTTCCTATTTTAGTTTCATTTTTATTTACTTAGAGTAAAAGCAGTGTGTGTGTGTGTGTGTGTGTGTGTGTCCGTCCTAGTTTTCTCACATTTATTTGCTTTCTTAGGTATTCTGAAATTAACCAAGGGCTGCTAGGGGACATTAGTAAATATTTGGTCATAAAGTATCTTCAGAGAACAATTTTCTGAGTTAACCACACCCGATAAAATCCTCTTGCCTCACTGAAAGGCTTGTCTAGCTGTCAGGCAATGAGATCGTTTTATTGAAAAGACTCATGATGTAGTGAACAAAAGCTTAGGAAATAAACTCTAATCCCCAAAGGAACACTCGATACAACTCTACTCACACTAAAATATTCAATTTATGGCCCATATTGAATCCTATGTCTATAATTTACTACCCTAACTACAAAGGAGGTTTTTTTAATACAAACCAATTTCAATATATTTTACTATTTTCCCTGCCTCTGTTAAAGCAGAAATAACAAATTTTGCTGAAGGATTGGGAGATAATGCAATAGTGATTTTCAGGGGTGCATCTTACAATCACTTAGTCTTCATCAGACTTTAACTGGGTGTCTAGGATTGTGCTGGGTGCCCCACGTATTCCTATTTTCAACTAGCTTCTCAAGTAGCTCTTAGGAAAACAGCAAGCCAGGCGCGGTGGCTCAGGCCTGTAATCCCAGCACTTTGGGAGGCTGAGGCAGGAAGAGCGCTTTAGCTGAGGAGTCTGAGGTTACAGTGAGCTATGATGACACCATGCACTCTGGCCTGGGCGACAGAGTGAGGAAGGAAGGAAGGGAAGGAAGGGAAGGAAGGAAGGAGGGAAGGAGGGAAGGAGGGAAGGAGGGAGGGAGGGAGGGAGAGAGGGAGGGAGGGAGGGAGGGAGGGAGGGAGGGAGGGAGGGAGGGAGGGAGGGAGGGAGGGAAGAGAATATGCTTATGCAATAAATATTTATAGGGCACCTACCATGTGCCAAGAGTCTTCTAGGTGCTAGGGACACAACAATAAACAAACTAGACAACAAAGTCCCCTCTGTTTAAGAAGCTGTCATTTCGCCAGGCGCAGTGGCTCACGCCTGTAATCCTAGCACTCTGGGAGGCCGAGGCAAGCGGATTGCTCAAGGTCAGGAGTTCAAAACCAGCCTGAGCAAGAGCAAGACCCGTCTCTACTATAAATAGAAAGAAATTAATTGGCCTACTAATATATATAGAAAAAAATAGCCAGGCATGGTGGCACATGCCTGTAGTCCCAGCTACTCGGGAGGCTGAGGCAGCAGGATTGCTTGAGCCCAGGAGATTGAGGTTGTTGTGAGCTAGGCTGACGCCACGGCACTCACTCTAGCCTGGGCAGCACAGTGAGACTCTGTCTCAAAAAAAAAAAAAAAAGAAGAAGAAGAAGAAGAATCTGTCATTCTAGAGAAGAGAGAGAAAATAACCAAATAAATAAGTAAAATATACGCTGTAGAGAATCCTCAGGGGTTACAAAAGGCCTCACTAAGAACCTGACACTTGGACAAAGACCTGGAGGAACCAAAGGGGGAGCCATCCACACATCTGGAGGAAGAGTAGCCAGGAGGGGGTTGATGTGTTCTGGCTTCTAGTTTTAAAGGGTCCCTCTGGCTACTGTATTTAGAATTGACTCTTCAGAGTACCAGGGATGAAGGGAGATTAGGTCGATGGCTCTTGCAAACAACATAGTGCGAGGGAGACATTGGGGGTGGTCCAGGGTGAGAACCAGGGATGTGGGAACACATGATTAGAGTTTAGATACACTTTAAAGTTAGAACAATGGGAACTGCTCTCACATTGGATTCATGTTGTAAAAGTAAGACAGGCTCCAAAGACGACTTCAAGGTTTTACCCTGAGCAACAAGAAACATGACGTTGCCATTTTCTAAATAGAAAAGACAGAGGGAAGATAGTTTGCAGAATAAAGATTAGGAGTTCAGTTCATCTCCTTCACGGAGATGCTGTATTACCTATTGCTGCACGATAAATTTCCCCAAAACTTAGTAGCTCAAGACAACAAATATTTATTATCTCACAGTTCCTGTGAGTTGGGAAATTAAAAGCAGTTTAGCTGAGGCATTCTGGCTCAGGGTCTCTCCTCGGGGCGAAGTCCAGATGTCAGCTGGGGCTGCGAGATCCACTTTCGGGAAGGCTCCCCAGCTTGGCTGTTGGCAGAGACTTCGGATTCTTGCTGAGCATTGGCTGGAGGCCTGAGTTCCCCATGACACGGGTCTTGGCACAGGGCTCATTGAGCATCCTTACATCATGGCAGCCGGCTTCCCCCAGAGTGAGCAATCCAAGAAGAATAAGGCAGAAGCCACAATACCTTTAATAATCTAGTCTCAGAAATCACGTGCTGCCACCTCCATAACATTCTGTCAGTTAGAAGCAAATCACTGATTCAACCCACGCTCACGAAAAAGGAAATTAAGCTCTACTCCCTGAAGGAAGTGGCAGCAAAGAATTTGCGAACTTTTTTTTTTTTTTTAGATAATCACAGGTATCTACTAGACATCCAAGTGGAGATATTGAATATGCACTTGAATAGACAGTTGAATAGACAAATCTGGAACTCAGTGGAGAGGTCTGGAATGGAGCTGTGACCTGGGAGTTGATGGTATATGGTCCTTGTCAGTATTATTATGTTCTTATACTATACGGTTATGAGTGCAAGCTTTGGTGCTAGACCTGAGTTCAAACTCCGGATGACATGCCCACCAGCTGTTTGACCTTGCCCAACATATACAACTCTCTGGCAGTGACTCTCCCCTTTGTAAAATGGAATACTACTACTCCTTACTCTCATCTCCATGGGCTTTGGTCCACCCACAAAGCTGAGAGTGGGTTAAGCTGGTTCCCTAAAGAAAATGCAAATTGTGATACCATAAAGAAGAAGGAAAGTAGATAAGCAAAACCAACAAAGGCCCCACAGAGCTGGGAGTAGTGCCTACTGATCCCTTTCAAGTATGTTTACATGTTGGTTTGTAAAACCCTTTTCTGTTTGTCCTAGAAAACGGCCAGTAAAGTCCTCAGGGCCTTTTAAATGATTGGTCGGAGTGGGTTTTTGTAGTTTACAATGAAGGAGAGGCAGAGTTTCAGGGAGGCAGGGTGGAGAAAGACGTAGCACACTCAGAAATTAGAGTTCTAGAAAAAAAAAAACTAGTCCTAAATTCCCTAAACCCCTGAAGGAATTAGCAAAAATCTTTAGGAAAGCTTTGGAATTGTACCAGATTGGACAATGGGAACTTCAAGGCATTTTTGCCCGGATATCAAAGGGACAGGGGCTCCCTGGCTGCCATCCACTCTAATCATAATATCGAACAACCTACCTCCAAATACTTTACAAACTATCTCTACCACCACTGCCAACGGAGATTAAGAAAATTCACCTAAGTATGACCCCAAATTAGAATCTTTGTTCGTCAGGACTTCTGAACTATAAAACTTGGATCCGATACTGGGAAAGAAAAGTGAGGAGAGAAAGGACTCCAAGAAAACGAAAAAGCTAGTGGGATATGAGACGGATGAATTCAAATTTTAGAAAAGTTTAAAGTCCCTAAATTTGTAGAGACAGAGCTATTCTGAAGGAGGTTTGTTCATTTTTTAAATGAAAAAAAAGTATTTGAGAATAATTCAGCAAACACCTATGTTTCTATCACCCAGTGGGGGAAAAAAAAACAAAAAGAAAAAACTTTATATAGTTAGCAAACCTTGTAGACTGATGTGAGCCTTTAAGCCATGGGCATGCATGACTGTGATAAACATAAAAAAATGAAAACACATTATTAAAAAATAAAACTAACAGTTGACAGAGCGATAGAAGGAATTTTAACAATAAAATTACAGCAGCAGTATCTTATGTGCTCATAATGGAGTATGTTTTTAAGCAGCTGGTTTTCTCTAATGAATAAGTAATTATATCCAATTTGTTTTTTAAAAGGTAGACCCCCATCGAACCTCTCCCCTCTCTGAGCATATTTCCCTCGTTCTCCCCTAAGATAACCGCTATCCTGGATTGGATATGTTTCATTCCCATGTATAGCTTTATATTTTTAATATTTTTACCCATGCATGACATATAGTGTTTTGCGTGTTTTCTACACTTCATACCAACACTCTCGCGAGCGTGACGCTCCACGCTGCACCATGTCTGGGCCCACGGGGTGGCCACGTCCCCACGGTCCCTGGCACGCCGCAGCCCTCTCCTGCACTCTCCTGCTTGCTCAGCGAGGGGACCTGGCCGTGCTCGGGCTTGCGGCCGCCCGGGAGGCCCGGCCTGCTGTCCAGAGGACACTCCACGCTAGCCTTTGCCGCCTCCGGTCCCCAGGCCCAGAAAGGGCGCGTGCGAGGCGGGTCAGGCTCTGAGCAGGGAAGGACGCCGGGGCTGGGCCCGCACACTTCCCCTCCGTCTCTAATTATGATGATTGTTGCTGCCCGGCGATTAGCCGGCTCTCCTGCCAGCATTAAACGGTCATTTATCAAACCCCGAAACTCCTTCTTCCACGGAGAAGCGTGGCCCTGGCCCTGCGCTGGGGCACACGGAAGCCACTCAAATCACGCCTTGTCAGTCTGTGAGGCCAGGGGTCCTGGCCCGCTAGGGCACCCTGCCGGGCACAAGGAACAGCGAAAGCAAGGCGGGGGCACCGAGAGGGGACACAAGTGGGGACACATCTGCCTGTCGCTGGTGTGTCCGTGTGTGTGTGTCCTTGTGTGTCCGTGTGTGTGTGTCCATGTGTGTGTCCGTGTGTGTGTCTGTGTGTGTGTCCGTGTGTGTGTCTGTGTGTGTGTGTTCGTGTGTGTGTCTGTGTGTGTGTGTCTGTGTGTGTGTGTCCGTGTGTGTCTGTGTGTGTGTGTCTGTGTGTGTGTGTGTCTGTGTGTGTGTCTGTGTGTGTGTCCGTGTGTGTGTCCGTGTGTGTGTGTCTGTATGTGTGTGTCCGTGTGTGTGTCTGTGTGTGTGTCCGTGTGTGTCTGTGTGTGTGTCTGTGTGTGTGTCTTTGTGTGTGTGTGTCCGTGTGTGTGTGTCTGTGTGTGTGTCTGTGTGTGTCTGTGTGTGTGTGTCCGTGTGTGTGTGTCTGTGTGTGTGTCCGTGTGTGTCTGTGTGTGTGTCTGTGTGTGTGTCTTTGTGTGTGTGTGTCCGTGTGTGTGTGTCTGTGTGTGTGTCTGTGTGTGTCTGTGTGTGTGTCTGTGTGTGTGTGTCCGTGTGTGTGTGTCTGTGTGTGTGTCTGTGTGTGTGTGTGTGTGTGTGTGTGTGTGTTCGTGCCTGTGTTGAAGAGGCTTGGGATTCAGGCAGCGCTGCCTTCCCACCCGGCTGCAACCCTGCGTGTCCGTCCCCCAGACAGTTCTGGCAGGCTTGAGTCCATCCACGGGCCGGGGGAGGGAAGAAATAGCAGCTTTGTTTTTCTTTCTAATTTTTTTAAAAAAATAATCCTTCTGTATTATTTTCCTAGGACTGCTGCAACAATTTACTACAAACGGGGTGGTTTTAAACAACAGAAATAGGCCGGGCGTGGTGGCTCACGCCTGTAATCCTAGCACTCTGGGAGGCAGAGGTGGGCAGATTGCTCGAGGTCAGGAGTTCAAAACCAGCCTGAGCAAGAGCAAGACCCCGTCTCTACTATAAATAGAAAGAAAATTAATTGGCCAACTAATATATAGAGGAAAAAATGAGCCGGTCATGGTGGCGCATGCCTGTAGTCCCAGCCACTTGGGAGGCTGAGGCAGGAGGATTGCTTGAGCCCAGGAGTTGGAGGTTGCTGTGAGCTAGGCTGATGCCACGGTACTCACTCTAGCCTGGGCAACAAAGTAAGACTCTGTCTCAAAAAAATAAAAAATAAATAAATAAAACAACAGAAATTTATCCCCTTGCAGTCTTGGAGGCCAGAAGTCCAAAATCAAGTGTCAGCTCGACTGGGCTCCCTGGGGGCGGGAGGTTCTGGGGGACCCTCCTGGCCTTTCCCAGCTTCTGGCGGTGCCCGGGACTCCTTGGCTCTAGGCTACATAGCTGCGACCTGCGCCCCCATTGTCACATGGCCCTCTTTTCGGTATCTCTGTCATCTTCTCCTTTTCTGTTGCGGTGGCCTCAGGGCTCACCCCAGTCCAGGTGGCCGCATCTCGAGATCCCCACCTTACTCAGCTACACCTGCAAAGGCTCTGCTTCCAAACAAGGCCACATCGCGAGGTTCCAGGCAAACAAATCTTTTGGCGGGAGAGGGACACAAGTCAACCCACTGCATCCTATAATTTCAGCCTTCCATCCTCAATCCTTCCTCACTCTTTCCTGGGTCTCCTGCCCCTCCCAGAGTTTGTGGCACAGCCCTGGGGCCTTAGGCCTGGAGGTGCAGTGAGGGTGGGGGAATCTGGTCCTGGGCCATCAGTTGACCAGGAAAACACCGAGGCTGCCCTTGTCCTTGTCCTCATAGCCCCTCTAGAGTCACCGTGCAGCAAAGAACCATTGTCACAGGGCTATGGCATTGCACAACTTCAAGGGGCACCGTTTCCCAGAGACCCATGCAGTGCACAGTGGCAGAACAGCTGCAGTAGCCGCCAGAGTCAAGAACCTTCCAGGGCTGCAACTGAGTACAGGTAACTCAGGGTTAAATCCCCACTTGGGCACTTCCTAGCTGTGCAACTTTGGGTCACTTCCTTAATCTGTCTGCGTACAGTTTTCTTATCTAAAAAAATCAGTGATAGGGCCAGGAACAGTGGCTCACGCCTATAATCCCAACACTTGGGAGGCCAAGGTAGGAGCATTGCTTGAAACCAGGAATTTGACCTCAGCCTGGGCAATATAGCAAGACCCTGTCTCTACAAAAATAAACAAATAAATAATTAAGTAATTTAAAAATTAGGCCGGGTGCAGTGGCTCAAGCCTGTAATCCTAGCACTCTTGGAGGCCGAGGCAGGCAGATTGCTCTACGTCAGGAGTTCGAAACCAGCCTGAGCAAAAGCAAGACCCCTGTCTCTACTATAAATAGAGAGAAATTAATTGGCCAACTAATATATATAGAAAAAATTAGCCGAGCATGATGGTGCACGCCTGTAGTCCCAGCTACTCAGGAGGCTGAGGCAGGAGGATCCAGGAATTGAGCCCAGGAATTTGAGGTTGCTGTGAGCTATGATGACACCACTGCACTCCAGCCTGGGCAACAGAGCATGATCGTGTCTCTAAATAAATAAATAATAAAAATTTTAAAACATGGATAGTCTGACTCCTATAGTTATTGAAGTTGATGAGACCTCTTATCAATTCTCCAAAAAGCTTTGATTCAGTAAAACAGCGATCAGAAGGATTTGCAGACACTCCGCTTTCCACTCTGCCACACATCTCTCCCGAGGCAGCGGGGTACAGACGTGGCCATCTGCTACCTCTGGGGAAAGAGAGAGGGAGAAACACTGGGAAGGAGCAGATATTTTAAAACATCTACTGTGCACCAGGCTCTGTGTGCTAGGTGGCTTCTGGTGTCCTCCCAAGTTGTGGTCTGGAGCTTAGATGGTGAGTGTGTGCTATGCAGGAAGGCCACAAAATTTTCTTCCTGTGTTCAGGACAGACACTGCTACCCAACCACGATATTCTTTCCCTTGAAGCTTTTATATGGGCCTCAAACCTTCCCGATCTCCTACTCAATCCACAGATCACACACCCACACGCACACACACACACATCCTTCCCAACATACTTTCAGGCTGGCCATTTACAAATGATGGAGCTTTGTCCAAAGCAGGGGAGTTGGGGGGATTTTTGGTGTGTGAAAGCCCCCAGGGCAATATAGTAAAGCCCACAAACAAACCTCTACTCAGAAGAGAGCTTAAAACTGCATAAAATATATAGGATTATAAGCAAAATCAATCATTTGTAAATAAAGTTATTATAATATTTATAAAAACAAATTTATAATATAGTACCAGTTGTGCTTCTTTATTAATACATCAAATAAGATCCAGAGCGAGGTTCCAACGTAACAGTGAGGTGCACAATATATCTGGAGAGCCATGGCTGCTATAATATATCGAGAAAATATCCGTGGCTTCTTTCTTTGGTGGCAAAATTACAGGTACTTCCGCCTCTACATGGTTTATTGCCAACTTTCGTTATCAAGGAAATGCTAAATTAGACTTAGAGCTCAATGAAAATAACTGTTTGTAAACTTTTTCCTACTTAAGTTCATACGCCTTCTGAATTCTATCCCTGAAATCCCTAGATTAAGAATTGCTGGGAGAGGAAGACAGACAAGCCGATGGAAATGCAATGTGATTAAGGGCTCAGATTTGGGGAGGTAATACACAGAGGAGCACTGCAGTGGTTTTAAAATATGCCTGCAAGTTTTTGATGTTCCTGTCACCAAGAGGTAAAATATAATTCCCCTCTAATCCACCTCCCCTGAATATGGGCAGACGTTAGTGGCTCATTTCTAATACATAGAATACAGCAGAGTGACATTGCATGACTTCCGAGGCCAGGCCATAAAAGACAATGGCATTTCTACCAGCTTGCACTCTCTCACACTCCCTCTCAAATTCATTCTCTCTCTCTCTCTCTCTCTCTCTCTCTCTCTCTCTCTCTCTCTCTCTCTCACTCACTCACATTCCTTCTCCATTCACTCTGGGAACACAGCTACCATGCATTCAGGAAGTGCAGGCCACCTGGAGAGCCTGTGTGTAGTTACTTGCCCACCCCAGCTGAGACCATATGTGTCAATCATCAGACATATGAACAAAAAAGTGTTCAAAATTACTCTACCCAGAGTCATTGTCTAACTGCAGCTCCCTGTAGAACCCTGAACAAGAACCACCCAGCTGAGCCCTGCCAGCCCCAGAATCATAAGATAAAATAATAACAAATGACTGAGATTGTTTTATGCCCAACCCAGACTAGAGAGCAGGGGAAAATCTTCCCAGAAGTCCTGAGATTGTGCTAAGATTGAAGAATGAGTATGATGTGGCCAGGCCAAGGAAGAAAAATACCTCATGCAAATTCATATCAATTCTAGAGAAAAATTTTGGTAGCCAGTTGCCTCAGAACTCAGAGAGTCCCCAGATTGCCGACATTCAGACCCCTCACCTCCATGATTCTAAAAATGTTCCAGGGATGCAAATATTTCAGAGCATAATTTAAATTTCCCATACTGCTTCTTGATCTCCACTGTGACACAGATTTCTTTTGTCTGATCCTGTACCCCAGTTTTTGATTTGGAAACAGTCATGCCCCAAATCACGGAAACAATCTTGCCTTCTACATCTGAAGAATCCTAGCTTACGTGATCACGAAAGACACAGCCATCATCTCCCCCTTTTGCTGTGTAATCGAGCATGAAATCAATGACCCGTTAAACATACATAACTGTGGGGTGACCGTATCTCTATTGTGCGACTTGAGGGATCCCTACTGGGCTCCTACTTCTACCCATGAATGCTCGCTAACCTCCAATTTCATTATCCCCACTTTTGCTTGATATTCTACTACCAACAATGCATTTCTTAGAAGAATTTTTGCCCCTTTCCACGTCACATCAATTCTCTTTTAAATGCAGGTCCCCCTGGAAGAGAAATGAATATGACATTTAGCTCTAACACAGTAGTATAAATGAGCTATCTAATTTCTCTTCTACTGGAGAGAAAAGAATAGGCAAGTTGACTAGATCCTTTGTACAAAAGGGGATGATAGGAAAAATACAAGGAAATCTGGTGTTTTGGCAGCCCCACATTTATTCTCCTCTTCTTTTGATAACAGCATCCTGATTGGTCCTTTGGGGAACCACTCCTCCCATTCTTTTTTTTTTTTTTTAAGAGATGGGGTCTCACTCTTGCTCAGGCTGGTCTCAAACTCCTGAGTTCAAGCAATCCTCCTACCTCAGCCTCCCTGAGTGCTAGGATTACAGGCGTGAGCCACCACACCTGGCCTGACTCCTCTCATTCTTAATGGTTATAGTTTGGATGCGGCTGACTCCTCTATGCAGATGAGCAATCTGACCCAACCAATCAGCATGCAGCATCTCCCTGGGTACCACGAACCAGGATCACTGCAGCAATTAGCATCTGACCCAAGCCAGGTCAATGAGAATCTTACCTGGGACTTTCAGAAGAGCCCCTGGGAAAGAAATCAAGAAGCAGTCTCCTTTTTTTCTGTTCAACTGACCTCTCCAGCAAACTAGTAGTCAGCAGTTCATGACCAAGTACTGGTCAGGCAAAAATACTTTCGAGGCATGGGTTCAGAGGAAAGGCTAGTAGGGCTTGACATAAGTTAGGGCCCAATTAGTGTAGACCAGGAATCTGAAAACCATAATCCTCAAGCCAAATCTGATTCCCTTATGCTTTCATAAAGAGTTATACATTTACATGCAATGGCTGCTTTTGGCGTGAGAGTAACACCATTGATGTAGTTGCAACAGAGACCAGCTGGCCCACAAAGCCAAATATATCTACTATGGGGTCCTTTATAAGACAAGTTTTCCAACCTCTGGTGTCAAGCCACGGAGAATGTGTGTCTGGAGACATAAATTCTGAGTCTTAGAAGGTTCCTGTTAGGTTGGAAATTTGCATCATGGTGATGTTCTTGTAATGAGCATTCACCCCTCTCATTTCTTCTTTGTGGGTTTAGGTGTGTTTGGGTGCATTTTGTGGCTGCTCTCCTTGTTCTCAACTCTTTGCCAGCATTATCTCTCCGTCTGGCACTACAGGGGGGATTTTTACTTAAACTTTCAAAGCCTTCAGCCTGCTACAAATCCCAGTGCTGTCGAACCAAGGCAAAGAATGAGAAAGGCCTCCACTTCCTCTTTAAACAAACTGCATCCATGGACTTCAGCTTCTGGAGGCTTCCAGTGCTAGCTTGTTAGACAAATTGCAAAAAAATAGGAAATATGAGCTGAGAAAAGCAATGCACTTTTCCAGAAACTCCCAAAAAGGTCATAATTAACCCAGAGTGGAGGAATGCCTGATTAAAAACTAGAAGAAGGCCAGGCACAATGGCTCATGCCTATAATCTCAGCACTTTGGGAGGTCAAGGCAGGAGGATCACTCAAGGCCTGGAGTGGGCAACACTCCAGCCTGGGCAACATAGCCAGACCCTGTCTCTACAAAGAATAAAAAAAACATTAGCTGAACATGATGATGGCACCCACCCATAGTCTCAGCTACTCGGGAGGCTGAGGCAGAAGGATCGCTTGAGCCCAAAAGTTGCAAGCTGCAGTGAGCTATGATTGGGCCATTGTACTCCAACCTGGGCCCTGAACAAGGCTCTGTTTCAAAAAAAAAAAATTAAATTAAACTTAAACAAACAAACAAAAAACCCTAGAAGACCATTTAGAAAAACAAGAGTCAACCTCAATTATTTTTCCACCTTGATGAATAATACAAATGTTTAAATAGTAATGGTTAAGGCCGGGCGCAGTGGCGCACGCCTGTAATCCTAGCTCTCTGGGAGGCCAAGGCAGGTGGATTGTTCGAGGTCAGAAGTTCGAAACCAGCCTGAGCAAGAGCGAGACCCCGTCTCTACTATAAATAGAAAGAAATTAATTGGCCAACTGATATACATGGAAAAAATGAGCCGGGCATGGTGGCGCGTGCCTGTAGTCCCAGCTACTCAGGAGGCTGAGACAGGAGGATCGCTTGAGCCCAGGAGATTGAGGTTGCTGTGAGCTAGGCTGATGGCACGGCACTCACTCTAGCCTGGGCAACAAAGCGAGACCCTGTCTCAAAAAAAAAAAAAAAAAAAATATATATATATATATATATAGTAATGGTTAACCTTTCTTGAGGGTTTACTATGTGCCAGGCTTCTCTCAACTGGAGTAATTACTCATGAAATCTTCCAAACAGTGTGAGGTTAGTACTGTCATTACCCGCATCTTACCAATGACGAGACTGAGGCTCAGAGAGGTTAAGTAACACCACCAAGGCAGCACAGCCAGCAAGAGGCAGTGTGGGATTGGAACCCAGACTTCAGAGCCACTCCACTCCGCTAGAGTGAAGCTCCCTTCACATTGTGGTCAACGTAGAGAGTGCCATACACTTGCTCCTCACCCACTTTCAAAACTTCTTCCTTACATTTTATCTTTGAACTTTTAACAACCTAATATTGAGGATCTACCAGCCTGGTTTTAGCATTATTGGAACCATTTGCCCTTACAAAAAGAGAAACACTTATTTGTGTTTTAAATAAAACTGGTGTAAGAACATTTTTAAAAAGCTTCTAATATAAAATCATTTGTAAACAGGCCGGGCGCGGTGGCTCACGCCTGTAATCCTAGCACTCTGGGAGGTCCAAGGCGGGCGGATTGCTCAAGGTCAGGAGTTCAAAACCAGCCTGAGCAAGAGCGAGACCCCATCTCTACTAAAAATAGAAAGAAATTAATTGGCCAACTAAAAATATATAGCAAAAATTAGCCGGGCATAGTGGCGCATGCCTGTAGTCCCAGCTACTCAGGAGGCTGAGGCAGGAGGATTGCTTGAGCCCAGGAGTCTGAGGTTGCTGTGAGCTAGGCTGACGCCACGGCACTCTACCCCGGGCAACAGGGTGAGACTCTGTCTTTAAAAAATATAATAAATAAATAAATAAATAAAATAGTTTGTAAACAAAAAGGAAAAAACTCAAAATTATATATTCAGAATGATGTAGATGATGTAAAAAGTATATGCTCGTTTAAGAAAGGAAACTGGAAGACAATAACATGGATCCTGTCTTAGATGCCGAGACCCTGAGAAATAAACCCTCTTCTCCCATATGTTAGAATTTTTCCCCACAAAGAAAAAATAAAATATAATTTTTAAAAATGTTTCTGATTAGACTTAGGCTCTTCAAATGACTAGATAGAAACGTTCTCTTCTCTCATAAGAAAATTTACAGATGATATTTCTGTGAACATTAGACTAAATCATATGGCCTTTTATTATGACAGTTTTAGATTTATGTTCTGCCTCATCTCACAAATGACTTAAAACAGAAAAATCTGGACATATTTTATGGAAATGACTATTTAGCTGAGACTATGCTTTGCTGCTGCAATATTCAAAAAGTTTTCTTGCCGGGCGCGGTGGCTCACGCCTGTAATCCTAGCACTTTGGGAGGCCGAGGCGGGCAGATTGCTCAAGGTCAGGAGTTCGAAACCAGCCTGAGCGAGACCCCGTCTCTACCAAAAATAGAAATAAATTAATTGACCAACTAAAAATATATATACAAAAAATGAGCCGGGCATGGTGGCGCATGCCTGTAGTCCCAGCTACTCGGGAGGCTGAGGCAGCAGGATTGCTTGAGCCCAGGAGTTTGAGGTTGCTGTGAGCGAGGCTGACGCCACGGCACTCACTCTAGCCTGGACAACAAAGCGAGACTCTGTCTCAAAAAAAAAAAAAAAAAAAGTTTTCTTGAGAATTCTACTTTCAGGGCAAGGCACAGGCATTCTGAGGAACAGACGTTAGAGCAGAGGACAGCAAACATTTTCCGTAAACGGCCAGAGAGTAATTATTTTAGGCTCTGCGGGTTACACAGTCCGTGTCACCGCTACTTAACTCAGCCTTTACACCACCGAAGCTGCCGCAGACAACGTAAACCGATGAGGGTGGCTGCGCTCTCACAGAACGTTGTTATGGACGCTGAAATTTGAATTTCACATAATTTTCACATGTCACGAAATATTGTTTTAATTTTTTTTTCAACTACTTAAAAATATAAAAACCATTCTTAGCTCACTGGCCATACCCAAACCCGCAGCAGGCAAGATTGGATGCACTGGCCGGAATTTATTGAAACCTGCTCTCGAGCAACAGTTTCCAGTGCTTCCTGACACCAAAATCCTTCCTTGAGATGGTAACCAATGTCTCTCAAAAATAAAGATAAAAGAAGGCCGGGCACAGTGGCTCACGCCTGTAATCCTAGCACTCTGGAAGGCTGAGGCAGGAGGATTGCTCAAGGTCAGGAGTTCAAAACCAGCCTGAGCAAGAGTGAGAACCCCCGTCTCTACTAAAAATAGAAAGAAATTAATTGGCCAACTAAAAATATATAGAAAAAAAATAGCCGGGCATGGTGGTGCATGCCTGTAGCCCCAGCTACTCGGGAGGCTGAGGCAGGAGGATTGCTTGAGCCCAGGAGTTTGAGGTTGCTGTGAGCTAGGCTGACGCCACGGCACTCTAGCCTGGGCAATAGCATGAGACTCTGACTCAAAAAAATTAAATTAAATTAAAGATAAAAGAGGGATTCTTGGTAAAATAAATTTAAATCAATTCTAAGTTGAATGAGTTTTTACACTAGAAAATTCTTCCAAGTCTTTGTGCACAAACGTGCACCGTAGATCTCCAAGAGATGCATCTATTGTCCAGTGGTTCCTATACATCTTATTAATAATAGTAGTAACTAATATTATTACATGGTGACCTTGTGCCAGGAAGTATGCTTAGCATTTTGCAGGGATTAACATTTATTCTTCACCAGAGTTAAGAATTCCTGAGATAAGGCCGGGAGCGGTGGCTCACGCCTGTAATCCTAGCACTCTGGGAGGCCCAGGCGGGCACATTGCTCAAGGTCAGGAGTTCGAAACCAGCCTGAGCAAGAGCGAGACCCCATCTCTACTATAAAATTAGAAAGAAATTAATTGGCCAACTAATATATAGAGAAAAAATTAGCCAGGCATGGTGGCGCATGCCTGTAGTCCCAGCTACTCGGGAGGCTGAGGCAGGAGGATGGCTTGAGCCCAGGAGTTTGAGGTCAGCTAGGCTGACGCCACGGCACTCACTTTAGCCTGGGCAACAAAGTGAGACTCTGTCTCAAAAAAAAAAAAAAAAAAAAGAATTCTTGAGATAAGAATCATTGTTAATAACTTATTCTGGAACATTAATGTGCCAAAGAACACAGTTTTGAAAATACAACTGTAAATTCTAGAGCAGGGTTTCTCTACCTCGGTACTGTCGATATTTCAGGCATCTTTGTCACGGGGCTGTCCTGTGCAGGATGTCTAGCAACCGCCTGCCCTCTACTCACTATCAGATGCGAGTAGCACCCTCCCTTCCCGGTTGTGACCACCCAGAGTGTCTCCAGACATTGCCAGATGTTCAGGGCTGGCGGGAGCAGAAGGGAAACAAAATCCTTCCTATGTGAGAACCACTGCTGTAGAGTCTAAAGGAATGTGTGCAGCTTTTTTAGTGGAAACTGTGTCAAAATCTTTAAACTGGATCGGACATCTTTTACCTGGATTTGGACAAACCTAGTCTTGGGACACTATCTTAAAAACAATTGGTACTAATTGCCTATAGTATAATCAACAAAACAAATATTGCTATTTCCACTTAGCTTCTGATAAATCATCATGTGTGCTCATTGTAACATTTTCTGAGACTTTTTTTTAAAATATTCTAGCCTTTGACCCCAAAATTCCACATCTGAAAAAAACCTAACCATATGGAAATCTGAAATGCGAACAAAGCTAAACACAATAAGGTATCTGACATAGTATTTTCTATAAATAATGAATGCTTGGGAGCAATTTAAACTAAATATAGGGTAGTATTGTCAAAATACGTGTTTCATTCATTAGCGGGAGATGTTACAACCTTCAAAAATTATGGCTACAAAGAATACTAATAATGGGGGAAATACTTTATCTTATACCATTAAGTGAGCAAATAAAGATACAAATTTGATCATAAAGTTTAATCTCAAAAAAGTGTTTTAATGTATAAGAAACCATTGCCTAAATGTTAACTACTTCAGAACTGGGAAATCATGGGTAATTTTCTTCTTCTATGGCCAGCTGGGGTGGCTGTTAATTTATGACCCACCTCTTTTCTTTCCCAGAGCAGCGGGGGAAACTGAGGAGCAGCAAAGCTCACTTGCTGTCGCTCCGGTTTGGATCCAGTTCTCAACATATGTCCTCTCAGTCATGTACAGGTTCCAAAAACTCTTCAAGGTTTGGTTTCCTCATCTGCAAAATGGAGATGATAAAAAGTTCCCACCTTATCCATCAGCAGTTTCCATTTAAAACAAAAACAAAACAAAACAAAAAAAAAAGTTCCCACCTTGAAGAGTGATTGTGAGAATTAAATGAGACAAAGCATGAAAAATGCATGGCCCATTGCCTACGCTCAGTCAAGGTGAACTACTCCCCAGTCTGGGGAAATTCAGATGAGCTGCCCTTTCTTTGTTGTACTTATTTCCTTAAGAAGTTTCTCTCTCTAAGGATACCCTAATCACATGGCTGAAAAAAGAGTGAAAAAAGTTAATTTAAAAAATTTTTAGGCCGGGCGCGGTGGCTCACGCCTGTAATCCTAGCACTCTGGGAGGCCGAGGCGGGTGGATTGCTCGAGGTCAGGAGTTCAAAACCAGCCTGAGCAAGACCCCGTCTCTACTAAAAATAAAAAAGAAATTAATTGGACAACTAAAAATATATATACAAAAAATTAGCCGGGCATGGTGGCACATGCCTGTAGTCCCAGCTACTTGGGAGGCTGAGACAGGAGGATCGCCTGAGCCCAGGAGTTTGAGGTTGCTGTGAGCTAGGCTGACGCCACGGCACTCACTCTAGCCTGGGCAACAAAGTAAGACTCTGTCTCAAAAAAAAAACAAAAAAAAACTTGGTATCCTTATGATCACACTAGTGTTTTCAATGTTTCTGGTTAATGGATTCTGAAAATCTAGAAACTACTGCCCCACCAAAATTAAAGGCCTTCCAGAGTCTTCCTGGACACTTGGCTTTCATTTGCTTCTGAAATAAGCTTTGAGCAATCGTCTGCCCTATCGAAGAAAAACAAAAAGCAAAGCACAACAAGAAAAAGAGTTAGATGGTTCTTCAGAGGCTTAACAGTGCCCCTACCTTTGGGTCATAACCTGTCTGTGACAACATTCAGTCGTCCTCAAACTACAGCCCTCGGGCCACACGCGGGCTGCCGAGGGCAGCGGGTGTTTCTGCCTGTCCTGCTTAGCAGCCGACTCGGCCCGGGCCCACAGTGCGCATGCGTGGAACGTGCGCCCCACTCTCCAACGGCCCTCCCACGGTCTGAGGGACAGGGAATGGCCCCCCGTTTAAAAAGTTTGAGGACCCCTGAAAGTATTAGGGAGAATAAACCCGGGATCCACCGGGCAGCTCCGGACACAACTGTCCAGTGGGCAGGAGAGCGTGCCCGGAGCCCTTTCTCTCTGATTTAATAGGTCAGAGTCCTCGCTGTGATGGTTTGAGCTGATGCCTGGTCTGTTTTATATTTGTTTACCCAGAGTTCTACAGTTGCTGATTAATTTCCTAAAGTTGGCCTGGATTCAGTAGCGGCTTCTCTTAGCTCCTCTTGCGGCCTTTGTTTCAAAGTTACAACCAATTGCTACTCCTAGCTAATACTGCCCCCGTGTGGACAAGTGCTGCACTGCCAGTGCCGGGAAGGTGGGGGGACCTTCCTGCTGATCCGCCCTTGAAAGAAGTCGCTCTAACCAGCTTGCTCCAACGAAACTAAAGTGCCAAGTGCCTGCGTCTGGGTTCTGAGTGCTCCAGAGAGAGAGAGAGAGAAACACAATTAAGTAGAGACCGCTGTAGGATGAGTGCGACTCTAAGCCCGCCTGTGCTGAGACCTCATCCTCTCTCAGGTCTCAGTTTCCCAATCAATAAGATGGAACAATAGCCCCCACACTAGTGGTGCACTGCAAAAATTAAAAGCCAAATACAGCCACTGCTTCTTGGCATAAATAAAAGTTCAATAAACATTCACTGGGCCGGGCGCAGTGGCTCACGCCTGTAACCCTAGCACTCTGGGAGGCCGAGGCGGGTGGATGGCTTGAGGTCAGGAGTTCGAAACCAGCCTGAGCAAGAGCGAGACCCCATCTCTACTAAAAATAGAAATAAATTAATTGGCCAACTGATATATATACACATACATATATATTTTTAGCCGGGCATAGTGGCGCATGCCTGTAGTCCCAGCTACTCGGGAGGCTGAGGCAGGAGGATCGCTTGAGCCCAGGAGTTTGAGGTTACTGTGAGCTAGGCTGATGCCACGGCACTCTAGCCGGGGCAACAGAGTGAGACTCTGTCTCCAAAAATATATATATGTGTGTGTGTGTGTGTGTGTGTGTGTGTGATTATTCCAAAATAAAAAGTTTTATTTTTCTCTAAGTGTGTGCAGGCACCTTCTGGGAGCTGTAAGGAGCTGTCCAGGCGACCTTCCTGTGGCCGCCCGATCCCGAGACGACGCCCGGCCCGTCGCCCACTTGCGGCTTGCGGGAAGCAGGGCGGCCTGCGGCGTTTCAGAGCCTGCAGCCAACCCGCCGGAGAATCGAGTCACCAAATGATCGTTTCACCGAATTCACCAACTGTGTTTTTAACATCTTTAACAGCTTTTTTTAAAGCAGGAATATTTTAATAGCTTTAACAGGAGAGCACAGTTTTGATCACTAATTACGAGGTGCAATTATCTGCATAGTAGCTAACTACTATCTGAGAAAGCTAACATACTATCTGAGAAACTGCTGGAAGAATCCTGAAAATGCTATTAAGTTGGCAAAATCGAAATCCATACACACCAAAACATTCCCTTATGAAGTGCGGCTTTTTGTAGCACAAATTCCAACTTTCTCTGGATGCTAGGGCTGTTTGGGGTGTTCAGCAGTATCTGCTATTCTATTTATTGGGGCAAATTTTTGTTTTGTTTTTTTTTTTTGTCAATTTCACAAATGGCATATCAGGGGTTTTTTTTTCCCTAAAAATGAGCAGCTTAATTAAAGTTTAAATTATATAATGATATTTCTCACGCTCAGATTCTCCCGCTCGTACTATGTGCCGGGCAGTGTGTCGTGTGCCGGGCACAGAGCTAGGAATGAAACCGCCGCCACCCTCGTCCTCCGGGATTTCCTGGTCTGCTGAGGGCTGGGGCGAGTAAACTGGCAATTACGTCCCAGGGGGTGACAGGGAGTGTGGGGGCTTCAGGCCCTGATGTGGGGGCAGCAGACAGCTGAGAAGGCACAGCCAGCTGAGACCTGAAAGATGAGTAGAAGTCATTGAGAGGAAGGTAGGGAGGACGAATATTCCAGAACAAAAAGGGAATGTGTGTGGGGGGGGGGATCTCAGAGGCGGAAGAGAACTAAAGCAGAGCAGGAGGAACGGACGGATGCACCTGGAAGACGGAAGCAGGGAGGTGAGCAGGTTGGACTCTCAGCCCCTCCTTAGCCGCACGCAGGGGGTTCGAGTCTTACCCTGGCGGAGAAACACACCTGGCGGCAGGTGCTGGGCCTGGTGATGCCAGGAATGAGTTTTTCCCAGTTTGACTTCCCATCTCATCCTGCTCAGCCCCAGTTTATCCTTTAGACACAGAACACTGTGCCCAAGGCCCACGGTCAATCGAGGGCCCAAGAGAATGTTTTGTTTTGTTTTGAGTGAGTAAGTGATTGAGACAGGGTCTCACTCTGTTGCCCAGGCTGGAGTGCAGTGGCGTCATCGTAGCTCACTGCAACCTCACACTCCTGGGCTCAAGCGGTCCTCCTGCCTCAGTCTCCCCACTAGCTGGGACTGCAGGTACACCACCACACCTAGCTTTTTTTTTTTTTTTTTTGGTAGAAACGAGCTCTCGCTGTGTTGTTCAGGCTGGTCTCAAACTCCTGAGCTCAAGTGATCCTCCCGCCTCAGCCTCCCAAGATGCTGGGATTACAGGCATGAACCACCACACCTGGCCCAAGAATGTTTTCTCTTTAATTTCTACTAAAATCAGAAGAGAAAGATGAATATAATAATCATGAATCCAACCTGGATTGTATTCATCTTCATATCATCAAGGTGGTAAAAAATTGCCTTTAGCAATTTTTTCCTTTCCTTATATATGTGTGTGTAAATTACAGAGGCAGCTAGCACTTTGGGAGGCTGAGGCGGGCGGATTGCTCAAGGTCAGGAGTTCGAAACCAGCCTGAGCGAGACCCCGTCTCTACCAAAAATAGAAATAAATTAATTGACCAACTAAAAATATATATAAAAAAAATTAGCCGGGCATGGTGGCACATGCCTGTAGTCCCAGCTACTTGGGAGGCTGAGGCAGTAGGATCGCTGAGCCCAGGAGATTGAGGTTGCTGTGAGCCAGGCTGACGCCACGGCACTCACTCTAGCCTGGGCAACAAAGTGAGACTCTGTCTCAAAAAAAAAAAAAAAATTACAGAGGCAGGAGCTCAGGAAGACAAAAGTGCCCAGGACCCATGAAAATCCTGATGTGGTCCTGTTCCTCCTCATCCTCCGACCAACCCCACTTCTCCCTCCTTCCCACCTGTGCGACTGTCATGCCAGGTGCAGGTACCTGGGGACACCAAGATAAGCAAGGAGTGCTTACTGTTCATACAGGCAGGAGTGGGCAGGAAAATACCCAAATGCCAAAAACTAATAGCTGTTCAGTGCCAGGTGTGGTGGCTCATGCCTGTAATCCTAGCACTCTGGGAGGCCGAGGCGGGCAGATTGCTCGAGGTCAGGAGTTCAAAACCAGCCTGAGCAAGAGCGAGACCCCGTCTCTACTATAAATAGAAAGAAATTAATTGGCCAACTGAAAATATATAGAAAAAATTAGCCGGGCATGGTGGCGCATGCCTGTAGCCCCAGCTACTCGGGAGGCTGAGGCAGGAGGATCGCTTGAACCCAGGAGTTTGAGGTTGCTGTGAGCTAGGCTGATGCCATGGCACTCACTCTAGCCTGGGCAACAAAGAGAGACTCTGTCTCAAAAACTAAATAAATAAATAAAAAATAAAGAACTGTTTAGTACAAAAAAGGAGAAGTGATCATAGTACACCACTGGAGTGTTCGCTAAACAGCTTTTATGTAACCATAATTACTGGTTTTTTGGCACTTAGAATCAACCTGTATAAGTATGGATGACATTCTAGAAAGTTTCCAGAGCCCCAGGCTATGGCATACAGGAATGCCCTCACACTAGAGGGACCGGCTCGAATCTTTCCTTAGAACTGCGTCTTTGCTTTCAAAGACTATATATCCATCTTGGGACTCCAGAGCAGGTGTGTGTTTTCAAGGGAGGAAAATCCAAAGCACCACGGTCCTTTGAAGCCACATGAGTCAAGTCTGGACTCAACAAAGGAGGACCCCAACTCCTGTTTCCCTGATGGCGAGCGCCACCATATGGCAGTGCTGTGAGCTCGCACTTCGGTCCACCTTAAGTGAACTAAGGTTTGGGGAGCATTTCTAGTATTTTGGGATTCACATTATTGCACATCTGGTATATACAACGGAACTCTATTTATTTATTTATATATTTATTTGAGACAGAGTCTCACTCTGTTGCCCAAGCTAGAGTGCCGTGGCGTCAGCCTCGCTCACAGCAACCTCAACCTCCTGGGCTCAAGCGATCCTCCTGCCTCAGCCTCCCAAGTAGGTGGGACTACAGGCATGCACCACCATGCCCAGCTAATTTTTTCTATACATTTTTAGTTAGCCAATTAATTTCTTTCTGTTTTTAGTAGAGATGGGGGTCACGCTCTTGCTCAGGCTGGTTTCGAACTCCTGACCTTGAGCAATCCTCCTGCCTCGGCCTCCCAGAGTGCTAGAATTACAGGCGTGAGCCTCCGCGCCCGGCCTGGAACTCTATTGAACATGGCTCTAATTCACAATATCAGATTTGCACAAGCCAAATGTGCATAAAAGAAGACCTCGCTGTGTCAGCTGGGCTTCAAACAGGCTGAGGCTTCTTCTGAAAGCTTTCAGCTTCTCAGTCCAGGTGTCGTTTGTATGACAGCTGAAAGGAGGCCTGGGTGGGATTTATAATGGTTTGTTTTATGTTAAGGGTCAGCAAAAAGCGATAAGAGGAACTAGAGGGTCCCATTTTCCAATTCGCTGCACTTGCTTGCTCCCCTGCAAAATCTGATCATTATGAGGAAAAGCCAGCAAAGTTCAACCAGAAGTTCAAGTTGCCGCTGCTTTTCAACACTGCCTTTCCGCTCTGGTCAATGAAACCATGGATCTTGTCATTCTGCAACTTTCACTCTTAGAGATCTTTTTTAATTGTGCACAAGACAATGCCCAAACTCCTTAACTGGCTAACCGGCACCTGTGCAGCCTCTTCAAACCCGCCCCTGGCAGGACACTCCCCTGGGGGGATTCCCACCTGCCGATGGTCTCCGAGGTGGGCCTCGCGCCTTCATCCTCCTCCCAAAGGGGACGGTCGGCAGGAACAGCAGTTCAAGCCCTCCCGGCTCCGTACGCAGGTCTCACAATAGACGGCTCCTCTTCCAGGAAGACCTCCCGTCCCTGCCCATGGGGGTCAGGTGCACCCACAGGTGAGATCTTCCAGAAACGCCAATCAGGTCCATTGTGGTGGGAGGAGCAGCTGTGCTCAACCTCGTTCTGAGTTAACATCAATGGCCCAGTGACCCTGGGGGCAGACACTGCTAGGAGTGGGCTTGTAGCTGTGACTAAGTCCAATCACATCGCTCCTCTGCTCAAACCCCCACAGCTCCGTCGTGCTCAGAGCAAAAGCTAAAAACCCTTCCAGCAGCCTACCGAGACCCCATCTCGCCGTTCTTGAGTGACTCAAGGCCGTGCCACCTGCCATGTCCTCACCTGGAATGTTTCTCCCCCAGATAACCATGTGGCTCACTCCCTCCCCTCCTGGTCTTTGTCCAGATGTCATCTTTTTATTTTTTTATTTATTTTTGAGACAGAGTCTCACTTTGTTACCCAGGCTAGAGTAAGTGCCGTGGCATCAGCCTAGCTCACAGCAACCTCAGACTCCTGGGCTCAAGCGATCCTCCTGCCTCAGCCTCCCGAGTAGCTGGGACTACAGGCATGCACCACCATGCTCAGCTAATTTTTTCTATATATGTATTAGTTGGCCAATTAATTTCTTTCTAATTTTATAGTAGAAACAGGGTCTCACTCTTGCTCAGGCTGGTTTCGAACTCCTGACCTCAAGCAATCCGCCCGCCTCGGACTTCCCAGAGTGCTAGGATTACAGGCGTGAGCCACCGCGCCTGGCCAGATGTCATCTTCTTGCTAAGGACATTTCCAACAATCATATTTGAAACTGCACCCTCACCCCCAGCCTGAGCTCTCGAACCTCCTTAACAGTTTAGTTCCTACATAGTTCTCATAACCTCTCAGGGACTGTGTGATACACTTATTTATTGTCCCATGAGGCCGAGGATTTTTGTCTTTTCACATGATAGGCTCTCAATAAGTAAATAATGAGTGGATGAATGAATGAGCAAGCCTGCCCTGTCCCAATGGGGCTCAAGTCTTGCGAGAGAGAACCGGCATTGGCAGACTCCACTCGAGGGCATCTCGGTTTGGTGTGGCAATAATCATACAAGGAGGCTGCTGAACTGGACTCACCAAGGCTCTGCGCCCAGCCTCACCTGGGTCCAAACCCCAGGCCTGCCCTGATCTACCTGTACCCAGAGCCTTGAACGGCCTGAGTCTCAGTTTATACTTGGTTATAAAATGACACTGGTCCTGCTAATCTTTTTTTTTTTCAATTAGCTTTTCTTTTCTTGTTTTTTTTTTTTAAAGTAATAGAGTTACAAGTCCTGCCAATCTTAAAGGTGTATTGTGAGAATCATAACCTTAATATGGTTCTGTATTTTTATTCCAGCATTCTTTTTTTTTTTGAGACAGAGTCGCACTTTGTTGCCCAGGCTGGAGTGAGTGCCGTGGCGTCAGCCTAGCTCACAGCAACCTCAAACTCCTGGGCTCAAGCGATCCTCCTGCCTCAGCCTCCCGAGTAGCTGGGACTACAGGCATGTGCCACCATGCCCGGCTAACTTTTTTCTATAAAGTTTTAGTTGGCCAATTAATTTCTTTCTATTTTTAGTAGAGACGGGGTCTCGCTCTTGCTCAGGCTGGTTTCGAACTTCTGACCTTGAGTGATCCTCCCGCCTTGGCCTCCCAGAGTGCTAGGATTACAGGCGTGAGCCACCTTACCTGGCCTATTCCAGCATTCTCAAACATTTGACTGCGCTGTTTTTTTCATTTTTTAATTGAAGTATAATCCACACATACATAAAAGTGCCCAAATCATAAGTGTAGGCGTCAGTGAGTTTTCACAAAAGAAACCAGCACCCAGATCAAGAAACTGAGAATTTCCAGCATCCTAGAAGCCCCTCCTGTGCCTGTCACTGCCTGTCACACTCCACCCTAGAGCACGCACAGCCCTGACTTCTAACAGCTTAGGTTGGGTTTGCCCATTTTTGTTTTTTACGTCAGTGGAATCATACCAAATGCACGCTTTTGTGCCTGGTGTCTTCCGCTTAACATTATGTTTGTGAGGTTCCCCTGTTACTCTGTGTAATTGTAGACCATTCCTCCTCATCACTGTGCAGTGCACCACTCTAAGGACATACCCCAATTAACCGTTCTGTTCTTGGCAGGCTTTTACACCTATGCTATTTTAAAGCACCAAACTAAGGCCAGGTGCAGTGGCTCACACCTGTAATCCCAGCACTTTGGAAAGCCGAGGTAGGGAGATAGCTTGAGGGCAGGAGTTCCAGACCAGCCTGGGCAACATAGAAAGACCCCACCTCTACAAAAAAAAAATGTAAAAATTAGCTGAATGTATGACCTGTAGTCCCAGCTACTCTGGAGGCTGAGGCAGGAGGATCACTTGAGCCCAGGAGTTGGAGGCTTCAGTGAGCCTGTGTGATCATGCCGCTGCTCTCCAGCCTGGGCAACAGAGCAAGACCCTATTTCTAAAAAATAAAATAAAGTACCAAACTATTATTATTCATGTAATATCATTTCTGTACTTTAAGAAATCTGTAACCAGAATAATTTACATCGTGTGGCACACTTAAGGGGGCATTGGTGGCATTAAACTTGTATCTGAACCAAAGCTCAAGACCCTGTGTTTTCTTTCCCATTTGGGGGCAATTGGTGAGTTTGAGCATGTCTCCTTTTTAGTTATCTTTAGTTCCCAGGAGCCACACTAAGCCTGGCCCACTAGCAGAAGTTCCTGATGGGGTCGTCTTGGAATGGGGGGCGTGTGGGGGTGGAGGGAAGAGATGTGAGAGGCAGGAAGGGGTGGGAAAGAAAGGGTGGAGAGAAGCCCACTGACACCCAGCTCGCAGCTCCCGGCTGCATCCCTGCCCTGCCTGGATCTTGAGAGCCTCCCTTCCCTCCGGATGAGCTTCCCGCCTTTTCCTTCCAGGGCCAAATCCTTTCTCTTAGGATTTAACCCTCCTTGCCAGGATCACTGCTTTAAGCTGGGCCTTCTTGCCCTGCATCCTCCCTGCAAGGTACAAGTCCTGTGGCTCTCTTACAACTTGCACCTGCAGGCAAAGTGGAGATGGCAGGCCGGCACGATGGCTCACGCCTATAATCCTAGCACTCTGGGAGGCCGAGACAGGTGGATAGCTCAAGGTCAGGAGTTCGAAACCAGCCTGAGCAAGAGCGAGACCCCGTCTCTACTATAAATAGAAAGAAATTAATTGGCCAACTAAAATATATATAGAAAAACTTAGCTGGGCATGGTGGTGCATGCCTGTAGTCCCAGCTACTCGGGAGGCTGAGGCAGGAGGATCACTTGAGCCCATGAGTTTGAGGTTGCTGTGAGCTAGGCTGATGCACTCTAGCCTGGGCAACAGAGTAAGACCCTGACTCAAAAAAAAAAAAAGCAAGGATGGTAATGGCAATCGGAGATTTTTTCTTTAATTAAACTTTGGTTTTGGCGTTACCACAGTTGCTAAGCGCAAGGACTACGCCAGGTAAGGAACACAGAGGCAAGCTCAAGGAACTTTGAATTATGACAATTTTAAATAGTTCAATAAAAGCACATTAATAGAGTGTAACATTTCTTGCAGCATTTGAAATAACACAAATGCTCTGTCTTTGAAAACTTGCCCTGCACATCAAAGTCGAGTATCAAAGCTGAGACGACAGGGAATTGGTGGTTTGCTGACACCGGCGCCACCTGGTGGTGACACTTCATAGCGTCGAGCAAAATGTCTGCGTCCATCGGTTCTGCAGGGAAAACAGTCTTGCACGATGCAAGTGTCCAAGTGTCTCACTTATAATCGGGCAGCAGCGTGTGGGCGCTCATCATCTTTCTCGTGACTAGCACACTGACCAGCCACGCTCGGAAAAAAAAAAATGTTCTAGCCACACTAGGAAAAAAATGTTTTTTCCTTGGGGCCACAGTGTTTTATTACAAAAAGAGAATAAAAACTTCTAAAACAAAATGATCCTTTCCAATGTAATGAAAAAGTGTTATTTTTTCATTGTTTTCTGTTTGTGAGTTATATGCAGTTAAATTGCCAGTATTAACTGTAACAATATCAGCAAGTAAGATTTTCACAAACCAACTGCAGGGTTTTGCCCACGTGGTCTCCCATCACGTGCACGCGACAGCATGGCAGCGTGAGTTGCCTGCGCACCACGGGGCTCCCAAGGTAAAGAGATGTGTGAGTTACATATGCTTCACGAGGGCCCAGGCTCACTAGTAGTGTGAGTTAAATACAACTCACGTGGTAGTTAATGTGGTGGAAACTGGTTTAGTTCCAAATGCAATCGAATCCTTGTTATTTCTTCAGCTAAATTCACAGAAATGTCCCTTTTACAAAACTCACATAGAAACTGTAGCCAGCCACCTCTCTATGTATTAAAAGCACAGGCCTAACGCAACTCCTTTACAAGCCGTGAGCAAATTGCTTAACTTCTCTGGGCCTCAGTTTCCTCACCTGTAAAATAGGGAGAATAATATTGACCATATTGAGATAATGCATGTAAATCCCTTATTACTGTTTCTGACACATAAATGCTCATTGTTTATATATTAAGTAGGAGAGAAAGGGACAATCTTTTTTTTTTTTTTTTTTTGAGACAGAGTCTTGTTCTGTTGCCCAGACTACAGTGCTATGGTGTCAGCCTAGCTCACAGCAATCTCAAACTCCTGGACTCAAGCGATCCTCCTGCCTCAGCCTCTGGGTAGCTGGGACTACAGGCATACACAACCATGCCCAGCTAATTTTTTCTATTTTTAGTTGTTTTGGCTAATTTCTTTCTATTTTTTGTAGAGACAGGGTCTAGCTCTTGCTCAGGCTGGTCTCAAACTCCTGAGCTCAATGATCCTCCCACCTCGGCCTCCCAGAGTGCTAGGATTACTGAGCCACTGCGCCCAGCCTAGGACAATTTTTAAAAGACTGTAGAACACTGGGAGGCTGAGGTGGGCGGATTGCTCGAGGTCAGGAGTTCGAAACCAGCCTGAGCAAGAGCGAGACCCCACCTCTACTATAAATAGAAATTAATTGGCCAACTAATATATATAGAAAAAATGAGCTGGGCATGGTGGCGCATGCCTGTAGTCCCAGCTACTCGGGAGGCTGAGGCAGGAGGATCGCTTGAGCCTAGGAGTTTGAGGTTGCTGTGGGCTAGGCTGACGCCACGGCACTCACTCTAGCCTGGGCAACAAACAGAGACTCTGTCTCAAAAAAAAAAAAAAAAGGCTGTAGAACAATTCCATTTCTGTTAATAGTAATAGTAGCTGGGTGAGGTGGCTCACGCCTGTAATCCTAGCACTCTGGGAGGTTGAGGCGCAAGGATCCCTTGAGGTCCAGGGTTTGAGACCAGCCTGAGCCAGAACGAGATACCATCTCTGCAAAAAATAGAAAAATTAGCCGGGCATCGTGGCATGTTGCCTGTAGTCCCAACTACTGCAAAGCCTGAGGCAGGAGGATCTCTTGCCTCAGGAGGATCTCAGGGTTGAGGTCATAGCAGTGAGCCATGATGACACCACTGCACACTACCGGGGACGACAGAGTGAGACTCTGTCTAAAAAAAAAAAAAAAAAAAAAAGTAATAGTAAATGGTAGTATGGGCATGGAGAAAAACCTGAAGAAATAGATTGTAAACTATTAAAAACAATCATTAGAAGAGTTTCACTTTCTACACTATAGATTTACATGAGGCTTGCTTTTTTAAAATTAGGTTTTTTGTGCTGTGGTAAAAACCACATAACATAGAACTTGCTATCTTAACCACTTTTAAGTACACAGTCAGTGGCACTTAATACATTGACATTGTGGTGCCACCATCGTCACCATCCGTCTCCAGACCTTTTTCATCTTCCCAAACTGAAATTCTGTCGCTATTAACTCCTCACCCTCCCTCCTACCCCTTGCCTCTGGTAACCACCATCCAATTCTGTCTCTATGAATTTGACTGTTCTAGGTACCGCATATAAGTGGATCATACAATTATTTGTCCTTTTGTATAAAATTCGGCTTTTTTTTTTTTTTTTTTGAGACAGAGTCTCGCTTTGTCGCCCAGGCTAGAGTGAGTGCCGTGGCGTCAGCCTAGCTCACAGCAACCTCCAACTCCTGGGTTCAAGCGATCCTCCTGCCTCAGCCTCCTGAGTAGCTGGGATTACAGGCATGCGCCACCATGCCCGGCTGATTTTTTTCTACATATATTAGTTGGCCAATTAATTTATTTCTGTTTATAGTAGAGACGGGGTCTCGCTGTTGCTCAGGCTGGTTTTGAACTCCTGACCTTGAGCAATCTGCCCGCCTCGGCCTCCCAGAGTGCTAGGATTACAGGCGTGAGCCACCGCGCCCGGCCGCTCAGGCTGGTTTTGAACTCCTGACCTCGAGCTATCCACCACCTCGGCCTCCCAGAGTGTCAGGATTACAGGCGTTAGCCACCATGCCAGGCCAAAACTTGGCTTTTTAAATGAAGCAAATAGTAGATGCTAAAGCAATATATGTCACATGTAATGTACCCAATCACAATTTTAGCAATTTGAACAGGGACCTCTGAGAGTCCCAAAACCCCTTTCGGGGAGCCATGGGGTCAAAATGATCCAATAATACTAAGAAGTTATTTGATTTTTCACTCTCATTCTTTCACGAGTGAAGTTTTCCAGGGGCCACATGATATGTGGTATGGCAAAAGACTGAACACAGAAGAGATGTGACAATCAGCCCTTTTATTAATTAAGGTTCTAAAGTAAAACAATGCCACTCTTCCCAAAATGTTCTTGCTTTGGAAAATAGTTACTTTCTGTTAAAAGATAGAAATATTTTATTTATATTAAAATGCAATAGGTGTATAGTTTTTCCTCTTGAATTAGCAAATCTTTTAATTCCCTTTTAATTTTTAATAAGGTAAATATCAATAGCTATAACCTATAGGAATGAAAGCTTTTGAGGATCCTGAAAAATTTGTAAGAGTGTAAAGGGATTCTGAAATCAAAACTGTGGAGAATGGCCACATTATGTCAACTTTTCCTACAATAAATGATACATGGATTGGCATGGACCCAGGAAAGGCTTTTCTGTATATAAGTGATGGGTGACTGTCTCAGTTTCTCTGTGTGGACAACACTCTTTCCCTAGAGATCTTCACTCTCCTACCATCTGACCATCAGCCTCTGCCTTCAAGCCTATTCTATGCCCACCATCTCCTCACTCCTGCCTTAAAATAAAACAAATAACATTCAAATATGCCAGGTCAAAGCTCTCTTGATCCCACCTACCTTTTATTCTTCTAAAATACTCATTTGAGTATCTACATGATTTCTCATCTTGGCTACTCCGGACCCACCACACCAGAATCTGGGCCCCGGGGGTGGGCGTCGGGACTTGGGTGTTTGCCAGGTGGTTCTGATCTGGGCATCACATATAACATTGAGGAATTCAGGGTGTAGACGTTTAGGAGATTCAAGTGTGTGCAAAAGTGATTATACAATTTTGCTATTGTGAATAAGGGTAGAAAAGGAATGTGATTGGTTCCTTCCTTCTTTCCCTCCCTCCCTCCTTCCTTCCCTCCCTCCCTCCTTCCTTCCCTCCCTCCCTCCCTCCCTCCCTCCCTCCTTCCTTCCTTCCTTCCTTCCTTCCTTCCTTCCTTCCTTCCTTCCTTCCTTCCTTCCTTCCTTCCCTCCCTCCCTCCTTCCTTCCTTCCTTTTTTTTTTTTTTTATATGACTTTTCTAAAAACTCCCAGACTGGAAATCTGTTGTCACGGACACCTCTGCTGTATAGCCACACTGGTCTCTGTCCAGGTCTTCAGACCCACGGAGCTCTTCCTGACCCCAAAGCCAAGCCCTGCGCCTTATTAAAAGACACTTTATTACAGGCTCATGTTACGTGGCCACCATTTCAGCCTTAACGTCTCTGCTTACAAACTGGCCTGACCCCTCACAGCTGTCCTCAGTTCTCCGGACTAGTCTCTCAGTCTCACGCTGGTTTCCTTCCCAGCACCGGAGAGGCGTCCTAATTGATCTATGGACTAGTTCTCAACCCATCTTCCACCACCAGAAAGCCCAGACTGCTAGCTCCATGAGGGTAGGAGTTGCTGCTTCTTCGTTCATCAAATGTCCCTGGCCCCTAGCACCAGCCCTAAAAGTACGTGGCACACTTAGTAAAAGCTCTGAAAATTATGTACTGAACCAGTAAAAGCAGGTCCAAAGACTACCAACTTTCACCTCTCCAAATTAGATTTGTTCTTTGAGTCATTGGATTTTCAGGGTGAAATTACGCTCTTTCCTCAGGAAAAAAAATTAATGAAACAGCCCTAAAATCAGCTTGTGCTACAGTGCACTGTAAGCTTTTATATACAATAAATGGGAATACAAATACACCTGCATATATGCCCATTTCTTCAAAAAGAAACAATGGAAGGATAAATCAAAAACTAATTTTTAAAAATGGTTACTTTGTAGAGGACAGGAAACAAACAGGGTGAAAGGATGAAAAGCTAGACCTCTCTGAATACACCTGGCTTTGTAGTTTTGAAACTGCATGTTTTACAATAATAACGAAAGCACATTAAAAAGAGCACAGCAGTGTTTAAAGATGGAAAACAAGGAACCAAACTGTACACGAAGCTGTTGGCATCTGCACACACAGGCAATTGACTTCAGCAGACTGTATCATGCAGACACCGTGTTCCTGAGTGGAGTCTGTGCGGTACAGACCCCTGTTCTCTGGAGGTCCCAGTGGCTGGGCCCCATCCAGAGCTCGATTCAGGTCTGGGGAGATCCTGATAATTTGCATGTCTAACAATTTCTCAGTGATGATGATTTTTGCTAATCTGGGACGACAGTATGAAAACCACTGCTATAGACAAATAGAACTACAAAAAGAAATCTACAAGCTTTGTTCAGTAATCATGTTGTTAGTAATACTATTGGCGTGGTGTTTTTGTTATATGTAGCAGAATAAAGCAGGTAAGTCATTATAATGTCCTTAGGAACGCAGGTTTTTTCAGATAATCAAAAATGAAAATAAAAAAAGTAAAAACTCGGCCGGGCGCTGTGGCTCACGCCTGTAATCCTAGCTCTTGGGAGGCCGAGGCGGGCGGATTGCTCAAGGTCAGGAGTTCAAAACCAGCCTGAGCAAGAGCGAGACCCCGTCTCTACTATAAACAGAAAGAAATTAATTGGCCAACTGATATATATATAAAAAAAAAAATTAGCCGGGCATAGTGGCGCATGCCTGTAGTCCCAGCTACCCGGGAGGCTGAGGCAGAAGGATCACTCGAGCCCAGGAGTTTGAGGTTGCTGTGAGCTAGGCTGACGCCACGGCACTCACTCTAGCCTGGACAACAAAGTGAAACTCTGTCTCAAAAAAAAAAAAAAAAAAAAAGTAAAAACTCTAAAACTAGAATTGGAAATAGCAGTATAATTCATTGACATTTCCTACCTTAAAAGAAAGTGTATTTCCTTGTTCCCTATTTGAGAAAGGACCAGGAGCAGCTCAAGAGCCCAGGTAGGAATGAGCACCCCTTACCCACGATTCATCATTTCCGATTACCATTGCCCACAAAAGGAACCTAGGAGCCTTGGAGAGAGAACTGTTTCCAGGTCTGGGCCGGCACAAAATGAGGTTGGAATATCTTGTAACAAAAAGCTGAGAAGCCTTCAGACTGTCATTCGACAAATACTGGGCCAACTTGAAGGAGCCCCCACTAGTCAAAACCAGGAGAGCCCTGTATCTATAGGATGACTTCGACTGCTTACAATACATCAAGTGTAGAAAGATCTATGATCTCCCAACAAAAATTTAAAAAGTCATTCATGGGTCACCTATGGAGGATGTTGGGCACCAACTCATTCATTCTCGAAGCTGGAAAAAAAATCAACAAGCATGTATCCATTTTTGTTCAAACTGTATTTCAGTGTAACCAATAACCACAAGCAAGGTCTTCTTTATAAAATTTCAGCTAGTAGGACAGGCATGGTGGCTCATGCCTGTAATCCCAGCACTTTGGGAGGCAGAGAGGCAGGAGGATCATTTGAGGCAAGGAGTTCAAGACCAGCCTGGGAAACATAGTGAGAACCTATCCCTACAAAATAATTTTAAACATTAGCTGGACGTGGTGGCACATGCCTGCAGTCCCAGCTACTCACGAGGCTGAGGCAGGAGGATCGCTTGTGAGTTCAGGAGTTAGAGGCTGTGAGCTCTGACATCTGACAGCACCATTGCACTCCAGCCTGGCAACAGAGGGAGACCGTGTCTCTCAAAAAAAAAGA
The DNA here is from genome assembly GCF_040939455.1 of Microcebus murinus. Classification (NCBI taxonomy): domain Eukaryota; kingdom Metazoa; phylum Chordata; class Mammalia; order Primates; family Cheirogaleidae; genus Microcebus; species Microcebus murinus. Next base: position 8,327,270 of record NC_134119.1, on the reverse strand, counting down.
AAATTTCAACTAGCAGATGTGAAAAGTTATGATAAAAACCCTTTTTAAAAATCATCTTTTTAGGAATAAAAGTGTGAGTTCCCCCCCAAAAAAATTTTTTTAAAAATCAACTTTTCCAACACTCCTAGTGTTCAACAGCTCTAAAATCCTAAGGAAAAAGGTTGGCAGAATGTTAGGCTGGCTGGTGAGTGTGACGCACCTGAACCCACCGATCAAGCGCAGCATCCCAGCAGGTGGGGAAAGCGGACGCCCTGCGTCTCCAGGGGTGATGCAGCAGGAACTGCACGCCCCGGTCCCCCCCCAAGAAGTGAACCCGGATCTACAGGAAGCCTCTAGACCTGCCAGCTTACAGGACAGACGGAGGCTGGAGAAACTCGTCAAACAAAACCACAAATACATAATAAACGGAAACAAGAATGCGAGAACTATAGGACAGATGATCCGGTTTCTTCAATAAATGAAATGTCATAAAGTGTACGTGTTGGGTTGGATTAAAAGAGGCTTAAGAAGCCTCTAAATGTCACAAGTGCCTCCCTGTGCGCGAAGGGGAAGACGGCATTTGAGGCGACTAGGAAATGCAGACGTAGACTGGCGGGGTTGGTCGTGAGACATCATTCCTTTAGTTAGGTGTGGCCACGACACATCCTTATCTGTTAGAGATATCTACTCAAGTATTTTAGGAATGAAATTAAATCCTGAGATTTCTTTAAAATCTGGGACCAGGGAGGGGGAATGGGGAGTAGCAAAAAGTTCTGATGAGTGAATGGGGGTTCATTTTCTTACACTAATCCATCATTGTGTATGTTTAAAATTGTATTTATAAAAAGTTAAATAAAACAAAATCAGAAACCAGGAACACAATAATGACCAAAACCCAAGATTGCAAAACACCAAATCTATATTTACATCCACATATAATAACATAACTTTAAGCTGAAATATATCATAAATAAACAAGTAATGTCTACTATTTGACAACTTAAGTATCAACAATTAAAATAAATCAAACTGGAATGAAATAAATACATAAACAAAAATCCAACGAATTGTACCTCTATTATATGTACTGTTGTCTCAAAGGAAAAAAAAACATACAAAACCAGTAGTATACCAATAGTTAATACTGATGGACAAAAAAAAAAAAACATTTTGAAGTACAAAGGGCTGTGAAAAAAATTGGTATTTTTACGTATTCAGAAATGTGGTTGAAAAGGAGAAATCTGAAAGCCCAAAAAATTTCAGCATAACACAAACTGACTTGTTTTCAAATAGATTTGGTGATTTTTTTAAATACAGGTTTAAATTTCAGCCCTCTATTATCACATACCCCCTTTTTAAGATTTCCGTTTATAGTCACAGCAAGCTCTCTGTAACACTCATTGAATTAGGCAAAGACTGAATCAATTATCTTGCAAATGTGTTAATCTTCAAAAATAGGCTATAAAAGTGCAAAACTATGAAAACAAAATCTAGATTATGTACATATGGCTCAGCTTGTGAACAGGAAACAAGGTCAATAGTGTACACTTTCCTGATACAAAGCACTTCATTTCGAGGCCAGCAGACCGATCTCAGTTAGGTCTCCCTTTAGCACAGGAGTTAAGACTTCTACCAAGGACACCTCATGTTGCATAATGGAAAAAAAATCAGGACTCCTTTAGGACTTTATCCTTGCTCTGTGGAGAAGAGCAGGGCCAGAAAAATTAACAGTGCAAATTTATCTTGAAACGGTTTCTTAATAAAATATTCTGTGGCTGCCAAACCCACATACTGCTGAATCAACTCAGCCAGCGACAGCACATTAAAGGAACAAAAGTTTAAAATATCTAGTAAGCCAGCTCGTGGCTCTCCTAAAACCAAAACTGCATGTGCACTGAGAAAAACGTTGCTGCTTCAAAACAACCAAAATGGGAAGACAACTGAGGTCTAGAAGCAGATTCTCTCTCCCCAGGAGGCTCAGCCAGCAGTTTCTTAGTCAGAATCAATGTGTCTATAATTAACTTTAATATGTCCACAGTCAACCTCAATGCCAGACACGCCAAGACTGCCAAATACAAACCTAAAATTTTCAAAAAAACCTTTCATTTCCTTTAAAATTGCTTCCCAATATTTGGAATTCACATATATAATTTAACACTTATATTTTAATGTGCTAATTTAGGCAAAACACTCAAAAAACCTGAATTTTCCAACAAAGATGATTAAATTTGATAGAAAACAAATTTAACTCCACACACAGTTAGGTATGTTTACTTGATATCCGGCTGCTCTATGGAGGAAAAGCTCCTCTGTAGACACCCACTTAGAAACCCCACAAGCCACCCCACCCCTCAGGAGAGGAGGGTGGTGACTCCAGGACAACCTGGAGCGGCCAGGAAGGTGTCTTCCCCAGTTGACATGCTGAAGTTTGGGACACAAGGGCGCCAAATTCAGAATGGCTGACCTCAACACACACAGCACATATTCATAGAGGGTCAATACTTCCGTTTAACAATTTCGTTAAGACAACAATAGATTTCAGAGGATTCAACATAATACAAATCATTGAGAATTTTTTTAAAAACATACATTTTTAAATGAAAGAGCACAAATAGCAGAACTGCTCAAAGTGATGAGCTACATGAGAAAAGGAATACACATAGTATTTGAACAAGCAGGTTTACAACTTAAATATTTACAGATTTTTACCTGAGGTGCAAGCATTATATACTTTTCCCCCACCCCACCCCGCCCTACCCCAAATGATTTCTTTTCAGCAGCGCTCAAGTATGCAAAAATTCCACTTCTTATTTGGTCAATTCTAAAAAAAATATTATTCAGGGACAAAATAGAGATTTCTAGTCCCCACTTGTATACAGCCCAACAACTAGTTTTATTGCTATTTGGTACAAAAGTTAACAGAACAACTTTACAAAACTGTAGTGTTCCTTATATGTTATATGTACAGTACAATCACAGCTTATTTCAGTAGCTTTCACCATTCACTTTCTCAAAGGATGAACTAAAATTTAATTTCATGGAGGGTATGCACTTACATCCATCAAGACCTAAGGAAAAAAAATTAAAAAGTGATTAAGATAAAAACTAAATACAGTTTAGAAAATTAAAAAAAAAAAAGGTATAATAAATGGAACTGAAGGGACCTAGAAATGCAGTGGATTCCATCAGAGTGCAAATTTTGCAATGACGCTATCAGCAGACTAAGTAAATATTCTGCAGTACTAAGGAGATGTGCCTGCAGTGATTTAACTGAGATGATGTAACCAATAATCAGAATGTAATAAAAGTTACATGAAGTCTAAAAAGGCAATTGCCACCTACAAGAAACAAAGTTTATACATTAAGAAACAAAAATATATGGAATGGCCCAGGAATATTTAACAAAACGAACATGATTTATAATAACCTCCCTTCATGAGAAAGAGTGCATTAAATAATTTATCACATAATTTGCTCAGATAACATCTATTTGGTTATCAATATTTCAGACAACAGGCCAGGTGTTGAATGCAAGTGTCCCCTCAAGCTTAGCTAGTGGCAGAAGATGAACACACAGATGACTGGAAACGGGATGAACCACATGCAGAAGGAACACAAAGGAAGCCCCTGACTTCCAGCAAAGATTTTACAGAAATGACAAGAATAGTCCTGAGTACCACAAAGAGGTTGTTATGTAAAGCAGGTGCAGGCAGGATGTTGCAGGTAGAAGGAAATGCAAGCCAAGAAGCCCAGAGCTTACAGAGAGGCCAGCTACCATGTGCTCCCATTGATCAGCTGTAATGTATATTACATGTTACTAATAATCAGTTGCTCATAATCCAAATATTATTGGGTTTTGTGTTCTAATGTAGAGTGGATTTAACATCATTCCTTTGACTGAGGACAGGATATACTTTACTCATTCCCATTCTGCATTTATTATCCTGAGAGAGGAGGCTTCAGAACTGCATAAAGCTGATACTGCCCAGGAGAACATCACTGTTGTGCTCATGTGTGGTCCCAGTGAAAACAGAGAGAAATTCTGCCCTGCACCAGGGCCCTCTTCTCATGTCTGTATCCTAACATCTAGCAAGCACTCAGCAAAGACATTGCTCCAGGAGTGTATGGTGACAGTTTCATGAGACAAGGGTTATGTGAGAAAGAACTAAATCTGTCCAGGAGTCCCAACCTTTTCATTCAACTTTACTGTGAAATGAGACCTAACACAGACATCACACCCTCTGCCCAAACTCTGAATAAACTAACATGTGCAATTCTGATGACACTGCTTGAGCCCTATGGGGTTACTCTATAGTTAGATGCATTTGATATGTGAACCATAAAAGTCGAAATAAACTTTATACTTGCTCCTGTCCCAGGTTTCCCTCCCCCAAGAGGCAAGGGCTTGCAAAAAATTTGAACAAGCTCTTGAACTCGAAGGCTGGGCCCAGACTTTAAATCTGGGCAGACCTAGGACCAAAACCAGGCTCCAGCCACACGTGGACTGAGGAGGGCTTGGAGTAAGCTGCATAATCCAAGCCTCAGTCTCCTCATCTACAAAATGTACAGATTTCCTCCTAACCCCAGGTCACAGACTTTTTCTGTATATGGCCAGACAATAAATATTTTCAGTTTTGCAGGCCATACAGTTTGTCACAGCTACCCAACTTTACTGTGGTAGCAGAAAAGCAGCCACAGGTGACAGGTAACAAAGGGGCGTGGCCATGTTCTAATAAAGTTTTATTCACAAAGACAGGTGGGAAGCTAATTTGCTGATCCCAGACCTAACGCCCCCTGCTGTAGCAAGGATTAAATGAGATCTTGATCATGCAACACTTCACTCGGTGCCTAGCACCAAGTAAATTCCAGTCACTATGAATATTTTTACTATTATCATCACTGATATCCAATGGCCCTGAGCACTCTAGATTTTAAAACAGCTTTAAAAAAAATCAAAATTAAAAAGTAATTTATATTAGACAAGTTAGATGGTTTATTTTCAATTAAGTAAAATCAATACATTATATTTAATTAAAACATATGCTCACCTTTTTTCCCTAAAAATAAGAAATCAAGTTTTTTTGTCATTTGGTCGATAATGTGCATTCCCAATAAAATTTTCATAGTTCCTCTTCTGCAGCATGCTGCTAGATAAGTGTTGATACGACACAGGCCTTTTTCCTGAATGAAAAAAAAAAAGGGTACAGGGGCATTTAAAGTCAAGCAATTAGGTAAGAAGTACATGGGTTAGTATATTTTCAAAACTCCCTAACACTGATAAATCCATGTGTTTGCACAGTTATGGCTGAACTGTTTTTATGAGAACATTTGTTAGCACAGAATTTTGTTGATGTCTCTAAAGCTAAAATTAACAGGGTTCCAAGGCTACCATTAGAAAGAATCAAAAGCCAAAAAAAAGGGGGAGGGAGCATAAAAGTATTTTAAATCTATAGGCATCATGAACAAAAACTATGTAGAAAAAGAGCTTTAAAATAAAACATTTAAGGGAAGACTTGACTTCTAGCACAGAGCCTTTTCTCCCTAAGTAAAGACAAAGTCTTGATTCTTGTCCATTTTAAGCACCATGGGGGGGGGTACTTTTAATCAAAAGGCAGCAAAAATTACTATTTCATCACAATTTTTTATAAAACCCACTGGAGTGTGTGGCAGCAATTGTTTTTTAATTTGCTGTCCCTACCAGACCAATCGCATCACGCTATCCTCACACAGCACTGTCACCACAGTCAGTCCTTAATCTGAAACTAACACAAACTGAAAGGCTTAAAACGACTTTCTCTCTTTGGGGCAGCACGAACCAGCAGAGCTTATATCAGATATAAGAAGGTGCTGTGGTTTGATCAAGTCTGCCAAGAGGGACGTGTACCTGGACACTGTGATCCACCTTTTTATGTGCACAGGTATGTGCCAGGCACCTCTACGAAACGCTACCACCAGGAAAACGTTTCTATGGGAGAACACCAAAGTCATCTACAAGGTTAATGATTTACATATGTGGGAAAATAATGTCATCCTTTAAATTCACTTAATACAGGTGCCCCTCGGTATCTATGGGGCAGTGGGTTCCAGGCCCCCGGTGGATACCAAACCCACGACGCTCGGGTCCCTGATATACAATGTGCATATAAGCTATGCACATGCTCCTGTGTACTTTAAATCACATCTAGACTACTTACGATACCCAATACAATATAAATGCTATGTACATTATAATGTAGTGTTTAGGGAATAATGATAAGGAAAAATGTCTGCACGTGTCCAGTACAGACACAACCATCTAATGCTTTATTCCTCAACATTTTTGACCTGCAGTTGGTTGAATCCACAGATGCAGGAACTGCAGACGGGGAGGGCTACCCGTATTTAACAAACGGTAACTAGGCAGTACAGCGCTAAATGTCCTAATGTCAAAACTGTTCCAAAGGACTGTTTCACCAGCAGTTCTTACACTTTCTGCTCCCAACAGGTGGAGGGGCCCGTGCGGTATTTACTGTGAACCCCTCACACTCCTCCCTGAGGGGGGCACTGGCAGGGCTGCATGTGATCCCAAGCTACACACAGTGGGGCTAGCAAAACCAGGGCAGCAGCAGGCTAGGACTGAGCGCTGGGCCTAATATAATAAATGTGCAAGGCAGGAGAAAAGGCAACGGTGCAGTGAGGTGAGCAGGGCCTTGAGCGGCACCTGGCATGCCAAAGGAAAAGATCAGATCAGCCTGGCGGTTCCCAACCATTTCTTTCCTTCGTGATCACTCCAGCAACAGAGAACAATCAAATTAGCAAGAGGAACTAAATACTCGGGAAAGGTTTAGCCCTGCAGAGGTAAGCTCTGGAGGACCGCAAGCCACTGCCGTATCTGAGACCGGTTCTCTCTCTCTCTCTGTGTACTATCCTCCAGGAACTCTGGCCCCCTGTGGGTGGCTGGCGTCACCTTCCCGAGAACGCAGACAGACAGACACAGGCGCGGCGTAAGCGGGCGGGCGGTACCTTCGAGCGCGAGCGCGGCGCCCGCGGCCGGCCCGCAGGCATAGAGGGGCGCGGGGCCGCCGTAGGGCTTCTGAGCCGTCAGCGCGGTCGGGGGCTCGGCCTCGCCAGAGCTCAGGAACCGCGTGGGCTTGGGGGGCAACACGGGCGACGGGCACACACACTCCTGAGGTAACAGCGACGTGATGCTCCTGACGACGCGGTATTTGGGGAGGTCGTAGGCCCGCCGGTAGTTGGGCCCGGGCTGCTCGGCGTCCAGCGCGGCCGCGCTGCACCTCGGCCTTTTGGGGGGAGGCTCCCCGAAGTCCGCCGCGCCCCGCCCGCAGAAATAGTCTCTCCCCGGAGGGGCCCACGGCCCGTCGTGCTTGGCGGGGTAGTCCACGGAGCCGTTGGCGCCCAGGCCGGGCTGCGAAGAAGGGGCGGCCGGGGGCAGAGGCCTCGATTTCGCCTCAGGCCTTTTCGTTTTGTCAGGCGGCGGCGCGGGGGACGCGGCGGTCTTCGGAAACGTCGTCTCCGGCGGCGGCGTTGGCCTGGCGGCGGCCCCGACCGCGACGCCCTGAGGTGGCGGCCCCCGGTGGTGCGACTTCAGGTTGCTCGGGGCTAAAGTGCTGGCGTCCGTCCCCGAAGCCAGCGGCGCCCGGCCCGGCCCCGGCGGGCTCTGCTTGGCCTTCTCCGAGGGCTGGGCTTTGGACTGCGCCGCCGCGGCCGCCGGGAAAGCCGCCTTGGCCTTGGGCTTGGAGAAGACCGGCAGCGGAGCCACGTCTTTGCCCAGCAAAGCCGGCGGGCACCCGGTGCGCCGACTTCTGAGCGAAGACTTGTTTCTACAGTTTTTGTTGTTAGTGTCCGTGTCGAATTTATGCTCCAGCCTCTGGTGCATAATTAAAACTTCTGGATAAAATGTTTTGAAGGTACAAAAGGGACAGGTGCTGCTCGGGATCGCGTTTTTACCCAAAGACATTCCTGTGCAGTTGTGAAGAGCCCCGAGGGACAGATTTAGAGGCGTGTCACGAGAGTCCGAGCTCGGCTTGTATTTGCAATCTGCTGCCATCTCCGCTTTCTTGTCTCTGGGGCCCGCGTCCGCGTTCCGGTTCTGGGCGGCGCCGCCGTCCGCAGGAGGAGCGCGCTCCTCCTCTGCTTTACAGACCAGGTGATTCGCCTGCGGCTCAGCTGCCGGTCTCTTTCTCTGCACGTCCACGTAAGCAGGGGCAGGACTCTTGTTTACTCTGTCCGCACTGTCGGCTGCACTTTTACTGAAATCCTGAGTATCTTTGTGTGCTGGTGAGAGGACAGCGCTGCCCAGAACGTTCTGAAAGGCAGCAGGCATCTCCTTGAGCTGCTTTGCGGGTGGACTGCCTTTGACATCTTTGGCACCATCAAACAATCTTTTCAAATTTTTGGTTTGCGCACTGTCGGCGGTTAACAGTACATCTTCAGTCTCCTGATTTTTACCATCGTTCTTGACTTCAGCAGCAACATCTATCTGTTTATCCTTGTGATGTCTCTCCAAGTGATACCTCAGAGATGTCTTCTGGGCTGCAGCATAGTCACAGAATTCACATTTATATGGTTTTTCACCTAAAACAAGAAATGGCACTGTATTATAGAAGTTTATGAAAAGCATCAAAATAGATTTGTGGAAACAAGAAGAATCCACTATTTAGAAAATACAGTCTTCCTTTCCTTTTCCCTTCTCAATCTACTAATCTTCATGCATCCAGGATTTCTCATGAGTTCTCCGCTTCATCACACCCTTATTATACTGAATATGTGAAAGTACAAATACATATCTTCAATAGAAAAAACAAAATAATAGCAACAATTCTAACTTATTTATTAATCTTCATAACAGTCCTATGAAGTGATTATTATTCTACTTTTATGGCTAAAAAACTAAACGCACAAAAAGGTTAAATAACTTGCCCAACATTGTAACTAGTACATGGAAGAGATAAAATTCACTTTCTTTTATTTTTTTAATGGGGGAGGGCAAGAGATGAAATTCAAATCTATGTAGCCTCCCATGCCATGGTGCTATAGCTTTCACAATCCAAAGAAAGACTACTTAAACATATTTTCATTTCATTCTAAATCATAAAAATATGAAAAAGATATGGCATTTAAAAATGAGCAGTTTTAATAAAATGTGAATGTCAAGTACAATAGTCACAAACTAAACAAGAAATTAACTTTGAAACAGGCACAGCTCAAGTGACAATTATACTAAAAGAATAAAAATAACAGCTGCAATAAACACAGTACACATTTATTCTTCACTATTCCAAGCATCTGGTAGAATATCTGAATAAAAAAAAGTAGAGAACTATATTATAATTCTTTTTACTAATACATACTTTAAAAAAAAAAAGAAGAAGTTCTTTACCTGTATGGGTTCTGAGATGAATATTGAGGTAATAATTTGAACGGAAAAACTTTCCACAGTAACTACACTCTCTTGAGGATGTGAGATGCTTTATTTTTCCTCCATCATCATTTTTATCTTAAAGCAGAAACAAAAATATTTTATAAGACAGCTGAAGTACATGTATAAGACATACTGAATTAATATTCTTGATATAAGCGTGTTTAGAAAGCATGAAATAATTTTTTTATACCAGGATTGGGGTAGACCCAAAAAGGCTAAAAACACACCAAATGCTGCTTTGAAACTGTTTAAAGTTTTATAAAATGCCTGTGTTTTTGATATTTTTACTCTGGGTATAGCAAAGTGCACTATTAAAGATTCAGTTCTTTGTTTGCCTTAATCACAAGAAAGATCATTTACTAGACCAAACCGCACTGGCAGCTTCCTGATCTCCCCATATCTCTGAGCGAGCAGGACCTGACAACTGAAGGTGGACGTACGGGCTAGCTGGAAAAGCCACCTTCTTCACAATAAGTAATTTAGAAAAACAAGCCAGTGTAAACCGTCAATTCCCCCAACCACCTCAATTCCCCCAACCACCGGAGTTCCGAAAAATAAGCTTTTTATTTTAAGATTAAACAAGTTACCACTAGAGGGTAGCAAGCACAACTTAATCTTCAACAGAAATGAAAGTTTGGCATTGGGCAAATATAGGAAAGTTTGTCAAAATTTAGCTAAGTTTTGGAAAGCAGACTGTATTGCTCACAAGCACTCATGTAGGCAAAATACATCTGACAACTCAAAATCTGTCCCCAAACGGCAACGCGTTAGGCCTTCAGCCTCAATCTTCGAGGGATAATCAGGACAGCACCTTGCAAGTACAAAGTCCACTGTAGACTGATGAAAGCCTGATTCATTAGACTCACACACACGGCCCTCCAAAAGACAGTCAGATGTGCAGCAATTAAAATACCCCTCACCTAAACAAGTAAGTGTAAATAAACGTCCTCTGCTGTAGATCCTATCGTGTACATTATAACAGAAATGACAACAAAGGTCTGGCCAGCTCTAAGTTTAGCATGATCAAACTGGCCATTCTGCCTGCAAAACTGTTATGTCCAATAGAAAGGCCTCTTCTGTCCTCCTTCCATATTTCTGCACTCTAGATTGCCTGCAACTTACTAATTTTAAAAAGTAGCTTATAAGCAGACCTTGGTGAGCTTTCAAGTGTAACAAAGACAGGACTGTACCATCTCTGTTATCCCTAAACTCCCCTCTAGGGAAAGTGTACAGTCACCTTTAAAATGGAGACAACCTAATCTAAAAGGGTGACATAAAAACTGTTAAAAATAAATTTAGTTTTATGATCTTAAAAATAAATTTAAAAAAAAACCGAAATGATAGTACAGTAAGATAAATCTAGAAACCACACAGTAATACACATTTAGGAAAATCAATTCCCTAAATACAGAACCACCAGCTTGCTTTCTTACAATCACACCCAACTAGCTGGGTTTGCACCTTGTTGCAATTTCCTACTTCCAACTGTGTGTGTCAGGATTTATAGTATGTTGCATCATATCCAGAAAGCTATAAAGTGCCTTTACTTTAGAACAAAGGACATGACATTTCCATGTGTCCCTGGCTCCTGCTCTCTCAGCATCACTTCTATCTTTACAGGGTTCTTTAAAGGCATATGAACTTAGGCTGCTGAAATTATCCTTGGGAGGTGGAAGACAAGGATCATGGGCCAATTTTGCAAACAGGGAAATCGGGGCAAAGAAGGGTGTAAGCAACATATAATCAGTTGCAAAACAATGCAGTGGTAGAACCAGAACCAATGCCAAACTGTGGCGCTCCCATCCATGACTGGGTGTTCTATCCACCTTGATGAACCAGCCCAAGTTTTCCATGCCACCTACTAGCAATTGGCCATTTCATTGCTTTCAGGGCATTGTACTAGTACAGTACTGGTACTAGGAGAAACCACTTTGCCACTGTGATTAAAGCCTTTTTTATGATGTCATTGAGACATCATAATGTGTTTTCTAGATTTCAGAAAACTAAAGATTTGTAATAGGCTAAGTGCTAGGCTTCCTATGTGTCAGGAAACTCAAAACATTCCAAATATTTGATATAAAAACTACTGCTCTCACATAGATCACATGATCTGAAAAAGAAATGGGCAATGGCTTAAAAGCAAGTGAAGAGTCCAAAATATTGTATGGTCAAACTGATAATGTGGCTGGCTAGGTATGGTGGCTCACACCTGTAATCACGGCACTTTGGGAGGTCGAGGCAGGCGGATCACTTAAGCTCAGGAGTTCAAGACCAGCCTGGGCAACATATCAAGACCCTATCGCTACAAAAAAAATTGAAAAATTATCGGGGCATGGTGGTACACTCCCTGTAGTCCCAGTTACTTGGGAGGCTGAGGCAGAATCCCTTGAGCCAAAGGGTTCGAGACTATAATGAGCTATGACTGCACCACTACACTCCAGGCTGAACAACAGAGTGAGATCTTATCTCAAAAAACAACGAAAAATTCATCATGGTTCTCTGAGTTCATAGAAAACTTAAAACGCACTGTAAAATTACACTGAAGGAATGAGAAGGTGGCATTTGTTTTAACCAAAGACCACTTTCATAAACAATAATGTTTCTGAGACCAATTCATGTGACCATTATTCACTTGTTGATTAATGTCCTACACATTGGGGGTTTTTAAAAATGGTTTTAAGCAGCAGAATCCTTTATTCAAACAAAATATTAACAGACATGAGCAGCTCTGGCTGAAGTGAAGAAGGCAAAACTCCAAACACAGGTGGAATCCTCTGCCCTGTACAATTCCACTGAGGCTTGGGAAATAAGATGAGCGTGCCTTCAGTGACAGTTTTGTTTCCATAAATGCCACCAGTACATGAAATTTCTACTGAGCAAGTGAGATTTCTTAAAAATATCTTTGATGTGTTCACATTCCCTGTATTTTAGGGACAAATTGTTTGGGTTACTGAGTTACTTGCTAATGGGCACTAGCTTCCCAAACATTAAGGATGGGGTATCAGCCTGCACCAAATGGTTTCTCTAATAACATTTTGGTTCTGGGGGACAATCATTTCCATTACCTTTTGTGATCACTAGAAAACTCATTTGGAATAAATGTATGAGAACTGGGCCTTGATAAGACAGGGAAGTTAATTGCATGTGAAGACAGCTTGTTTTTAGAGATAAGATCAGGAATGGTAGAAAAACTTTAAGTGAAATCTCGCAATCTTGATACTAGGGGCATTCCAAGCCAGATGGTCCTTTGATGAGGGTGCTGTCCTGGGCCTTGTAGAATGTGTAGCAGTGTCCCTGGCCTCTGCCCACTGGATGCCAGCTGCATGCACAACACACACCACTGCACAGCTGTGACAACCCAAAACGTCTCCAGACATTGCCAGATGTCAACTGGGGGCAAAACTGTCCCAGCTGGGAAACAGAGCTTTAGGCCGATACACACACAAAAAATGTGTGTTGTGAGCGAAATACAAAAATCACAGAATTTTCAGAACAAGAAAACTTGATGGGCCTCTTAACACAACCTTGTTATTACAGAAATGAGAAAATTAAGGCCCTGAGAGGCTAAGCGTCTTACACAGAGTGCTGCCAGAGAGCCTGGACCTGGTTCTCCAAACCCCGCTCCCCACCGGCGCCGCCTGGGACACGAACACGGGGAGGACACGGGGAACAGCACGGCCCAGAGCAGCTTACCCAGATGGAGCCCTTCGGGAAGCCCATCCTCAGATCCATCTTCAGAACCACCTTCCCCTCGATCCACGGCTCCGTTCTCATCCAGAGCGGGGGGGAGGTCTGGAGAGCACGTCCCAGGCTGCCTGCCGTCGACAGACATGGTGGGCGACTCGGCGTCCGCCCGTCTGTCCTTCTTGTGCACCCGCGAGTGCAAGACCAGCTGGTGGTAGGTTCTGAACGCTTTGCCGCACTCGGAGCAGTGCGTCGGCTTCTCTTTGTTACTGGGCAACTTTGGGTCCCCGTCCGCAGAAGGCACTTCACCGTTGGAGTGTCTGGACTTCTCTTTATCTTGTGAGAGGCCTGTACAACTTTTATTTGTTTTGGACTTTCCAGAACCTTCCGAATGGCTTTTAGTCACGCTCCAAATTTCTCCAAGTTCTTTTTCTGAACTCGAGTCGTCATTGTCGGTGCTTCCTTCCTGCCCCGACTCCTTCACTTCTTCTTGGCCGACGGCGACCTTTCCTTTGGTGGCCAGCTGCCAGGCCTGGTAGGTGGTGAACGGGTCGAGCTGAGGTATCCATTTCACGAGCTTCTTCGCCGTTTCAGGGTGAGATTTTGGTCTTAGGTTTAAAAACCGCAGGAACTCTTCCCTCGGAGGAGACATTCCCTCTTGCTGAGAGCCTGTTTGTGGACTACTGGGCCCGGAAGCAGTTTTTTTGGTGTGCATCTTGCTGTGCCCAATGAGACTTTCTTTATTTGGAAATAGGAAGCCACAAACCATGCAGATTTTGTAAGGAGATGAGATGCTCTCGGCTGCATGTGCCTGTACGACCTCGTTGATGGTTACTGGGCTCTCCAAGCCTTGTTGCAGTTTGTTCCTGGCCCCCGACTTGCCATTATGTGTCCGCATGTGATTTTTTAGAAACCACGGCTCCTTGAATCGTCTTCCACACATGTTACACCCGTAAGTGAAAGAGTCCTTGTGCTTCTTCATGTGGATCTCAACATCAAAAGCGACTCTAAATGTCTGCCCACATACCTCACAGCTAAACTCTTCGTTTTCTTTGCCGTTCTTGTCCTTTGGAGGCTCTGTTCGCACTTGACTTTTATCAAGAGGACTAAGATACTCGGCTTCCACCCGCAGCACTGCTGGCTCACAAAGGGTCGGCCGATGCTGCGTTAAGACATGTTTATTAAGGTCTTCTGAATGCGCGAAGGTCTGGCTGCAGAACATGCAATCCAAAGGCATGTATCCCTCTATCTGGATGACATTTTTTTCTTGCGTAGCTCTGAAAGGAACAGCAGTGGTCCCTTTTATCGACATGGCATCATCTATCTCCATCTGCGTGCCAAGAGAACTGCCAATCACTTCTGGCCCATCCATGTACACTAAGAGGGATTGGGTTGGCATGGTTCCTGTCACTCTAGGTTTTATAAAAAAAAAAAAAAACAAAAAACAAAAAACAAGAATCTCAAAGTTTCCTTGGGGAATTTCCAGAGTTGGAATAAGGCCACTTGTAAGACTTGTCACTCACACCTCCAGCAGCCCTGGGCTTCAAAACTAGAGCAAATATTTATTATAAAAGTTCAAAACAAAGTATATAGTCCTCTAACTTCTTATCTTCAGAAGTTTTAGGAAGCTCAGTGATAGTGTCACTGGTTCTTTCCACAAACAAGGCATACAGACTCCCCGATGCTTTGATTCAAATATGAATCAGCACAAAGCATTAGTTCTCTTTGTCTCCATTGAGTGAGTGATTCAATTGAGCAAGAAGTCAATCCCAGCAACCTGGAGACAAGGGATTTCCAAACCCTAGAGGAAAAAAAATAGGAACGGTTAGCTACACCCAGAGAAAAGAGAAGGCTGGCACGGATGACTCATAGGGTCTTTTCCACAAGGCCGAAAAGGCGACCAATTCAGTTGCTTCACTTTTAACTAACATACAGTGCATCCTGTTAAACATGCTTGTTAATTAAATCATTGGTATTTTATCCAGTCAGTACACTTACTAAATCAGAATTTCATCCAGTTAAACTTAAGACATGAGGCTTTACTGATTTAAATCTAAAACGTCAAGTTTTAGGGCAGAAATTGTTAAATTCGGTTGACTATATTTTAAAAGCCACTAAAATGTACATGTGTACCTGCTAAACAGCCTCCCCAGCCTAAAGACTATAAGAACTGTGAAAAAAGTTGAGACGACAAAATGAAACCACTTTCTCAAGTAAAATGTTAGTGCTTAAAGCCAGTGCTTAAAACTGGCTTATATACAAACAAATCTACATACAACAAACACAAATGGCCAAAACCACAAGGGAAGATAGCACATACAGGGCTCAGCGACATAAGCACACAAAAACAGGAACCTTTCCTAACATCCCCATTCAGGAAACACGGAACCCCTCGGGACAGGTACCCGTCTTGGCCAAGGGAACCTTGATATGCTGCGGCTCACTGGATATTCCAAACCTCAACTCACTGTCCAAATCCCAGTTTGTTTTCAACAATTTTCTGCCTCCAGTAAGCGTTGGGTAGGACTTCCTAGTCCAGACAACAGGTAAGGAAATGCACACACAAGGCCACTCTCTGAATGTATAAACTGAATTTAAAACCCTCAACACAGCAGAACCTGCATAGCTCAGTCTTCAATCAGAAAATGGATCCACCTCTCACCTGAGGCCCTAGCCGGGTAGAAGATGGATTATTTAGCTCACTGGCTCCAACTTAGAAGTGAAATTTATTTCATTCTTGGAGAAGAATTAACCTCTAAAGCCAATACCCTCTACCTTTATGGCAAGTGTAAGAATTGCTTTTAAACAGTCCCAACTACCTTGAAACTTAAATCAGTTAATTCTACCGAAGAAAACAAAAAGACAGGCAAATTACGCCCACTGCAGGCCATGTACAAGCACAACAACAGAAAACATTTACTTTCCTTCTCTCCACTTCCTTAAAGAGCAAGGCAGAGGAAACAGCTCTTCCCTCCTTCCCATTCCCAAAAAAGAAATTCTCGTACTCCTTGTTATCTTTAGTTTTGAATAAATTAGATCTCTAGTATTAAGCTGCTCTAAATAAGACTGCAGATCAAAGATTAGGGTGAAGAAAGAACTTACTGAAGTTTTTAATCTCAATTTCTCAGTCTTTTCTTTGTGGCAATCACAATGGAGGCTACTAACTAATAAGCACACCAGCTGGTCACCAGCCTGGTGCTTCGGAACAGAACACTCCAGAGACCTGTGTTCTAGCCTGGCTAAGTCACAACCGTAAGGATGTCACCACACACCTCTCATCTTTCCAAATCTATTTAACACCACTGGTTAAACGATAGGGTGGTCCTGAGAATTTCAAAATTCTATGGTTATGGGGACAGATTTGCACATTCAAAAAAATGTTCGATGACTCTGCTAATCAGAATATTAAATGATACTTGGATAAGGGGCTGCTAAATTAGGTTTCTATGCAGTCATTCAACAAGTATTTACTGAGAGCCAATGTCCCAGGCAATGTTTTAATATGAACAGCACATACTCTAGAAAAGCAGTTATGAAACTGACACATTTTCACTGTCCAACAGTTAAGTTAAATGAGAAAAAGAGAAACCATTCCATGAGTTCTACATAAGGCCACATAGACTCATTTCAATTTAAATAAAGATTGTCATTTATTTGAGGTCCTTCCTTTTAGGTGCTAAAATATGCTTTTCTAAAAAATGACATAGTGGTGTACAGCAAATAGTGGGGGGTTTTTTGTTTTGTTTTTTTTTAATGTCCTCATTTGGCAAAATCAAAGTCAGTCCCCATGTCAGGCCTCAACATTATTTTTGTTGTTAGAAATTTGACTAATCTGTGAAATTTAAAAACTTTTGAGAAGCCTACTTTTCTACAGATATCTTTTCTAGAAAGAAAGAAAGAAAGAAAGAAAGAAAGAAAGAAAGAAAGAAAGAAAGAAAGAAAGAAAGAAAGAAAGAAAGAAAGAAAGAAAGAAAGAAAGAAAGAAAGAAAGAAAGAAAGAAAGAAAGAAAGAAAGAAAGAAAGAAAGAAAGAAAGAAAGAAAGAAAGAAAGAAAAGACAGACACCAACCTTACACTCAATCTCTTGATTAGAAATAGGATGTGGGTATAGGCCTATTATTCCCCCCTCCTCTCCCCAGGGTAACAGCATAACTTACAGCCTAACTTAGTCACTGGAAATACTCAGGAATATGGTTTGGTTCCAATTTTTATCTCTGAAATTTTCAAATATCTGGGTTAAGGAAGTCACCACATATCACCCTGTAACACAAGACCTTCTGAGATTTCCCTGGAGTGAAGGATGATAAGGGAGGCACAGTGGGAAATGATCTCAGGAGAAGAAGAGCTTAGGTTTTGCCTGGGAGGGTGAACAGCCTGGGAGGCCTGGCAGCGAGGGAAGGGAACCCTGGGCCAACAGGCCTTCTTGTGTGGCCAAATGGGGAAGAACCTCCCAGCAAAACAGAGGCACTTCTTCCTTCAGGGAAGCTTCTGGGACAGATCCTAATAGTCATTAATTGTGCCCAGCTGTCCTGAGCCCTAGCCTACCTGGTTCCAGGGTGATCCTTACTGCCCACCGCAGAGGCGCCTTCCCTGACTACTTACTGCCCAGCACACGCCACGACCATGGTGCACACCATGCCCAGCTCAGCGAGGACTGCCTCTGACGACTTCTGTCAAGATCTAAAACTGCCCAAGTTCATGTGTCTGCTTGCAACTGTCTTTCTCTGCCACCTGTTTTAGATCTTAAGGACAGAGTCCCTGTTACCCAGTTCACTGCTGTCCCCGGTGCCTGGCACAGGGTCAGGCCTTCAACAAACACCTGGTGAATAAACATCACGTAATTGGTACAGGCAAAGAATCAGTATGCACATGTTTGGCCGCAGTCACTAACCATAAGTGATCAGATATTAAAATTAACTCCAGTGTTCATCAAAATGTCTACATGACTATCTATGGCTGCCATCTGATTACCATTCTGCAACTTCGGGAGTGTAATAAAATGTAAAAAAAAAAAAAAAAAAAAAAAAAAAGAATCATATGTAATCATACCATAAAGTTGACCAGCACAAGCAAAAACCGCCATCACTTGGATTTATACCCACTTCTCCTTATGACCCACCAAAACAAAAATGCTGGGCGTGCTGGGGAAATCTTTGATAGCAAATGCCCCCAGCTCTCTCCACTTAGAAACTAAAACGTATGTAGACAAAACACTTCCTTAAACTCTAAAACAGTAATACTTTAAACCAGGTTTACATCACTTAAAACCAATTTGCTAAACAAAAATCTTTAAAGTGGTTGTGATAATAAAGACTTAATAGAAATTCTGATCTAATCGCTGTCGAATAAGGATTTCGTGTGTATGTGCACACACGTGGGCCTTCCCAAGACCCTGCGGCCTTCAGTACGGCACACAGCACCCAACAGTGACCACCCTGCTGATAAAGGAAACCGTCCTTCTTGACAAAGCACTGAAGGGGGAGAGGGAGGATGTTGTAACCCAACACTATACTCTAACGCTTTTATAGTTTTCAAGAAAGCAAGCATTCTGAACACACTAAGCTTTTCGAAAGTTACTTCACAAAAATGTCTCTCAATCTTTAAAAATATTTTTAAACCTTCACTCAAGTAAACAACAGAACCTAACCATCAGCCCTACACATACAGTGCCTAAGTCAGGAAGTTATTCAATATAAGCCTATATTGAGAGATACTAGTGTTTAATTTACATTGTGATCATTTAACTAGATACTTTTTTAAAATTTTAGCACAACCTAATCTTTGAAATCCAATGGATAACCACATTGCTATAAATGCCTGGAATACAAGCGTGATGTTCTTTAGGGCACCAGCTAGACACTGATTTGTGACTAAAGCTGTGAAGTCTGCTACTACCTGTAGATCTTGAAATCAGCAAATATTACACATTATACATGGCTTATTGAAAAGCACAATAATTTGCACTTAAGTATAACAAATTAGGGGCAACAGCCACCTTGCTGACAATTGCTGTAACTTGGAAATATTTTTCTTGACATACAGGTGTACTGAAACTGTTAACCTTTAGAGACAACATGACTCTGTGTTTCAGCTGAACAGGGTATCTTACATTCTTGATATGGGATATTTTATATATCATAGTACGGAGCAATAAGGTATTCAAAAGCTCTCAAAAACTGTCAAAAACACAGAAAAATTATATTTTTATACAAGTACCTTGCCTACAGATCTACTTTTTCCCAGGTTACTAAAGTGTCCAAATAAATGTTCATTAAAACATTCAACTTAAACTGCTACTCTCTGGCCAATGCATTTGTATCCTTAAAATTATAAAATTATCTCCAAGATCTGGTTAGGAAGCTTACAGTTTTTCTCTAAGATTTCCCTCTATATTTTACTCATACGATCTTTTCTATATCTATTGACTAGATTGGAGAAAACTCTACAAAGCAACCCACAGTAACAATGAGAAGCTACAGGTTTATTTGTGTTTTAAATCCTTTAAATCCTTCAACATTATTTCAAGGAAATCACTAAGGTCACACCCATGAGCTAAATGGTCAACTCAATTTTCCTAATATAGCTGTGGACAGAGGCTAAAAAGTTAAGCAAAAAAAACCTCAATTAGAATATTCAAAGTTTCTAATCAACATTACAACCTAAATTCTTCATAGACAAAAGACTGTTCACAGGCAAAATTTGGGAAGATCCTATAGGAAATAATCTCATTTTCTTGAAACTGTTTATAAATGATCAGCTCTAAACAGGATTAGAGACCAAAGTACTATAAAAATATAATCATATTAACATATTTGAGTGTCATAATTAGAAACTGCCTGATTCATCCCAAATCAGTTAAGGTCAGTTAAAGGATCTTAATAAGAATTTAAAGTATCACATATTAGTTTTAGTTTCAATATTAACAGATACTGTAATCTGCAAACTAGCTTTTAAAAAATTCCATCTTGACCTGAAAAAGAGTTATAAGGGAAGTGAATTTTTTTTATTTTAATTAAGCAAGATTACACATTGCTATCTGTCAGTTTCCACCAGTAATACTACTTAACCAGTACAACCGTAAATATTCTGAAAAGATCTGACAAGCCTAACTATATCAAAAAAAGAGATTTCAGCAAATTAAAAAATAAACTGTTCTATCTTTATCTATACTCTTAACTCTCTACAAAGAAAACACTGAACATGTGTACTTGTGTATGTACAACACATATGTATACACAAACAACTGTATGTATATGTACGCACACACACAAATAATTATGACCATTACATTACACTACTACTCACTATACCACTTTTGAGCTTTTTGAATTAGACTCAATTAATTTAACTAACTTCAGTTAAATACGATCTTGGGCAATACCTTTTAAGGCATAAGACCTTTCTTTAGCAACATTTAAATAGTGCCCGCCCTACCATTTGTTGAATAAACACTAAAGTTGTATGTCTGGCTTTTTCAAGTCACCTGTTTGCTTTCAAAACTAAAGGGAAAAGTCTCCTTTCCATTAATAATACAATCACTGTTCAGTAGATTTAGAATGTTAAACTGAAAAAACTTATCAGAAAAGAAATGAAAACAGTACTTCTGACATAACTGAATTATTTAAATTATCCCGATTTTGATACAGGTAGGAAAAGTAAAAACAAGTATTTCTCCTAATACTGACTAAAGAACATAACTGGAGCTTCCATTTCCAGTCCATTTAACTACATTTGAAATTCAAAAGGTTTCCAGACACACTAGGAACTAATGGAACACCAATACAAAAACACTCCACAACCCCATTAAAAAAAAAAAAAACCAGCATCTGACTCTAGTAGAGGCATGTGGAGGTCAAAAACAACTTTGGTAAAGCTTACAAGAACAAAGGCTAAGAAATTAATTCTCTCAAACAACTTACTCAGCTGTCTTTTCAGGTTTAGTAATTTTATTTCTCAACTTTATCATAAAATTACCAAACTGGCCCCAAATTTCCAGTAACTCAGTTATGCTGATATCCTGGGCAGGAAGTAATGGGGATATTGAGAACAGCCAGTCAACAAATGCTCAGATGTAAAGATTCCCAAAGTTAAATATAAAAGGGTAATTTGCAGCGGCAGCTGGCTAATGGGGGATTCCCCCCTATTTATTTGGAAGACAGATGTGGACAAGAATTGAGTCTGCTCGTCATGAGCTACAGATTTTAGGAAAGAATGGTCCCTGTTCTTCCACTTCCTTAAAGTCAGATTTTTATCTGCCCTCGTGGTCTAAATTCAGAAACCTTTGCCCCACATACCATTGCAAATTTGTCTAACTATATTACTGGCCAGAGAAAAATAATCCAGATCACCTTACTCCAAAAAAAAAAAAAAATCAGCATTTCATAAAAGTATCTATACTGCCCCCAAAATGAGGCCATTAAGTTATATTTAATAACCAGGCTTCTCTCCCCCCCACCACCAATTTCAGAAATGTCCTGCTGTCTTTGTGGAATACATTCTTTCTTCCACACCATTTAAACTAGTTAACACCCCTCCCCCCAAAAATCTGGAGATGAGATGTGGGGATCAGGATGCCTCCATTGTTACAAATTTCATTTACATGCTGTAAGTAAATCCTTTGCTGTTCAGAATATTTGATAAGATGGGGATTCCTTTAATTCCATTTCAGTAGCTGTTCTGTAAAAACGTTCCAGGTTTTTATTTAACACCCCTGTCATTTGAAAACTATTTTACTATATATATATATATATATATATATATATATATATATATATATATCCAATTACACTAATTTAAAATCTCATTACCTTAATTTTATTCTATTGGAATACTCAACCGTTTATATGAGTGTCTCACGTTTTCATTCCTACTTTATAATTCTGAAACTTGAAAACATTTAGCCATTGTTCATACTTCAGCTTCACCTTTCCCATTCATTTATTAAACATACTGCTACTGGATTAAACTGAAAAAGGAAACTGGCAATGAACCATTTAAGACAAATCATACACCCAACTTCAAAATCAGTAACATACAGGCCATACTGGCATACGTGAGATGGAACAATCTAAACTGAATATTTTTTTAAGCAAATGGAAACAAAGCCTCATATAAAACATAAGAAAGGTCCAATCATTTACTTTCACAAGAGAATCAGATAAAAGTAGATCCTTTTTTGAAGTAGTATCTTTTAGGCACTCAAGAGACCTTAAAACTACTCAAAAGTTCTTATCAACCAATATCATGTTTGTGACAACTGTGAGAAAAAGAAAAGAATGTAATTTTATAAAGTGGGAAAACAGGGCATCTTTGGGGACCCCTGAGGCTCTAATCAAGCTTCTCGGAATTAAGAGTGCTCTGGGGTTGAGAAATGGCAACCCTGCTGTGGCAAAAACATACCATTTCATAATGTTGTTAAAAGAGAAAAAAGTGATTAGCATGTATCTGCAATGAGGAGATAGAGAGACTTAGTCACTGCCGGGCCATTATATTCCTTAATTATTTCATCAGTTTATAAGTGACTTGATGATTAAGTCTTATTTTCAGATTTCCTCTAAAATAAGTCCACTGGAAGGGGATTAGGGGCTCCTATTCCTCCTCAAGTTTCCCTGCCAAAAATGGAGGATTACAAAGAAAATGCAAATCTACCCCCACCTTAAAAGTAAAGGCAGTCAAAGTCAAAACCTTCACCCTCCTCCCCTTCCTCCTCTACTACCTGGGGGAAAAAAATGAGCTGTTATCCAAATAGATTCTTCAGGGTAAAGGGGGAAAACTTTTTCTACATATTTTTTCTAAGTGGTGTATTAGTTCCTTTTTTGAGTAAGAAGTGAAAGGGAATATGAACCCAACACAACTACTAAACTTCGATCTCACTAGTTATTAAAAAAACAGCAAAGGTCAAACTGCAAAGTGTTAGGAGGTGTTATGAAGACAAAAGGATTAAAAGAAAAGAAGTAGGACACTAAAGAAAAGCATGTGTCCTTCACCAAAAGTCATAATCTTGTCCCCTACTTCCTCCTCCTGTATGCAAATAAATACACAATTCTAAAGAACTAGCCTTCCTCATCACACCAAATAATTAAAATTCCAAATAACCAGGTTATTAATCCTATTCTAACAATTCAAATTATAACTCTGCCCTGTAGCTATTGACAACTGAATTTTTAAATAAGTCACTGCCTCTTGAATTGAATACTTATATAACTGATTAAAGATGGCAGAAATTTGGGGGGAGGAGGTAACTTCTAAAACATCAGGATTTAAAAAAAAAAAAAAAAAACCCCAAACACTGCTAACAGTCTCCAGAACACTGAACAAAACAGTATCTAAAATAAACATGACTTCTCAGAAGGAAAAAAAAAGTTATCTACCATTAAGGACACACCTTAAAAGTTCTTAGCACACATTAACTAAGCAAGCACAAACTAGTGGCTCAACTGTTATATATTTCAGACAAAAAGCAGGGAGGCCATTACTCTGCACTTGTTACTATAGACACATAAAGACTTTTTAGAAACTCTCCGTCTATTACTCATTCTCAAAGTATCATAAAACTTAGCATTCTGAGTCCTGTTTGGTATCAATCAAGGCAGTCCATCCACTTGAGGGGGGAAAAAGTACAGTAGAAGAAGAACATTTTAAATGTGCTTCTTGACACATACAAAAGGGAAGGTAAAAGGCCTCCTAAGACCCGTACCTAGTCGCCGGGCCTGGCCGGCAGCTGTTGCTACCTCGCCTTTTCTTTTGTTGAGCTTAATCTCATGTCAAGTCATTCAACCAACTCAAAAGTGATGAAGACATAATTGAATCAACCTGAACTAAATCAGACCTAGGCTGCTTAAAACATACAGCTTAATGGTTCCAAACGATCTAGAAAACCAGCTACCCTGTAGTACTCACGGTGGTCAATAATACACGACCCTAAACTGGCCAAGGGACCACTGCGACCGCCAGTTAACACATGTTTAGGAATGTTCCAAAGCTTCAAGCCCTATAGGCTGATTCAGGAAGATAAATTGAGGCTCAAGGAATTTGAAAGTGGAACAACACACTAAAGCCTTAAGTCTTGAAATGACTATCCTTTTCTTGGGGGGGAAAAACACACACAAAACAAAAACAAAAACAAAAAAGCCAGGGGGGAAAAATTGCTGCTGCTTCCAGTGTGGACAGGATACTGGGGTCCCAGAAGTGGCCACTGGTGGCTTTTTCTTGCTCCCTTAACTGAATCTTGCGGAAAACCGTCCCCCACACACACACCCAATGCTCTACCCCCACCCCCACCCCGCCCCACCCGCCAAGAATGGTCCTCCCCTGCTCGGCGCCCCAACCCTGAATCCCAAAATGTGGGTTCGAACCCTGGCCCTGGCCGTCCTCCCAGCTCCCCGAGAGCAGGGCCCGCCCAGGCAGCCCCGAATCCACCCCCGGGCCCCCAGCAGCGCCTCCCTCCGCATCCCGCACTCGGGGGCACGTCCAGAGCAAGAGGGCTCCACATCCGAAACCGAGCGGTTTCGCCACTCGGCGCCTCCCGGCAGAAACTTCCCTTTTAAAAACAAAAAAAAGAAGAAGAAGAAGAAGAAGAAGAAACACACTTTGGGGCTAACATTTCAATCCCTCCTGCCCTCTGGAGTTCCTACTTCTGCTCCCAGCTGGCCCTGAGTGTCCCACCGGAATGGAGAGTTGTGCAGACAGTCTTTTAAGAGTTTACAGGGCACTGAAAGAGGGTTTTCTTTTTAAATCTTTAAAGAGAGTAAGGGAAAAAAAAAAAACAACACCTTATCACAACACATCCAGGAAACGCAGCCCAGTGCGCCGCCGGCTCGGGGATGGGCAGGCGACTCGGGGCTCCCAGGGACGGATTTTTGGGAGCCCGGGAGGGTCACCGGGGCGCGCCCCGGGGTCCGCGGCGAGGCCCGGCCCCTCCCGCGGCCCGTGTAGACGCGCCCTCCGCCCTGCCCGTGTGGACGGTCCCGGCCATTGTTTGCGGGGGATGCCTATTCGGACGCATTGTTTTGGCTGTTCCCAACTTGCCCCGGCCCCTCCCGGGCCACCGCGGGGGACCCCGCGCCGGCGCCCTCCGCGCTGCCCGCCCCCCGAGGCCGGGTCGGCGACCCGGGGGACCTGCCCCGCGGGGCGACCCAACTTTTCGGGGCAGCTGCCCGCCCGCCCGCGCAGCCCCCGGCCCCCTCCGGCCGGCCTCGGCCGCCGGCCGCGAAAACGGGGGCCCCCGCGCCCGGGCCATTCGGAGCACTTCCAGCGGCGAGTGTGACGCCAGAACACCGCCGTGCGCGCCGGGGTCGCCCCGCACCTCCGCGCCCGCGGGGCCGCTCCGGGCCGGTGCGGACGGGCGCCCCGGAGGCGCGGGGCCGGCGGACGCGGGGGTCCCCGGGGGCGAGGCGGCGAGGGCCGGGACACTCGGGGGGCCGGGCGGGGGCGCCCCCGTTACCTGCGGCGCCGGCTCCTCGGCCATTTCCTCGCTCGGCGGCGGCCGGGGCTGAACTGACACCGCTCGGCGAGCCGGGTTTGAATGAGGAGGGAGCGGGCGCGGGGAGGGGGCGGGGAGGCGGAGGGAGGGAGGCGGCGGGGATCCTCCCGGCCTTTTGTGCGGACACCTCCCGGGCTCCGCGCCCGCACCCGGCCCCCCGAAACAGACGGGGCCCCCGGGCGAGGGCGAAGCATCCCTCGGGGCGCCTCGGGGCCGCGCGCCTCGAAGACCGCCCCCCCGAAAGGGAGCCCCCCCACCCCGTCCCACCCCCGCCCGGGAGATTTGGGGGCCGGGCTCACCTCGGGCGCGGGGCTAAGGTGAGCGGGGCGGGGGTGCGCACGGGGGCAAAGGCGCGGGCGCCCCCTACTCGTCCGCGCGGGGACAGTGCAGGCGCGGGGGGTCCCTAGCGCCGCCGTGGCGGGTCCCTAGAGCCGCCGTGGCGCGGCGCGTCCGGCGCAGGGGGACTGTTGGGTCAGAAAGTGCTCCGGGAGCAGCTGTTGCGCCCTCCCTCGGCCCCGCCCCCGGCCTCCACCGGCCGCCGGCCCCGCCCGCGGCCCCGCCCCGGGCCCACGTGACCCGCGCGGGCGCGCCCCTGCCCCGCCCACCGCCGCGGACTCCGCCCCCGGGCCGCGAGCGAGCGGACGGGCGCGCGCACTCCCAGCTCTCGCCTGGGGGAGGGGGAGGGTTCCCGCGCACGCGCGCGCCTTACCGCCGCCCCCAGCTCCGCTCCCCGCCTCCCGCCATCCGGCTTAACGTGGCGGGCTCGCGCCCCGGCGGTTCCACTGACAGGTACTCGGGGAGGGGGGCCACGTGGGTAGTGCGCAGGCGCAGACCCAGGCCTCGGCCCCGCCGCCTCCCCCCCCTTGCAAGGTGTGCCCAAGCGAGGGGAGGGGCCGGTGGCCCGAACTCCTGGGTCACCCGGAGTTACAAACAAAAAACCTTTACACTGCTCGGAAGGTAGCTGTGTATAAAAAGCACCTTTTCAGATTGTCTTCAAGTATGAGGAAAGTCGAGAAGATGATTAAAATATTTTTAAATTAGTATCTAAATAAAGCTCTCCTCTAATTGTGATTTTTTTTCTTTTCCCTGATAGGGCTGGGCTTGTGCTAATATAACTTGAGATTTCTAAATTTAGCCGAGGTTCCAAGAATCTACTTGGTTTTGACAGAAATCCATTTGGATGAAACCAGGCTTAAAGTAGGGACAAAAAAATAAAAAAGAAGCTAGCCTTTCCCCCTCCTCCCTACGCCCAACTCATATAAAGCATTTCCCAACTGTTTTTTTTTTCCCCCTGCTGCAAGGAAGAAAGAAAAGGTTCTGATTCCAAAGGCCTGTGATATTTCTCTATTTTAAGGAAGC
Organism: Microcebus murinus; assembly: GCF_040939455.1. Lineage (NCBI taxonomy): Eukaryota > Metazoa > Chordata > Mammalia > Primates > Cheirogaleidae > Microcebus > Microcebus murinus. Next base: position 8,300,347 of record NC_134119.1, on the reverse strand, counting down.
TCCAAGGAGGACCCATAGAAAACACCAATCACATCCACTAATATTTCTGCCCCAAAATGCAAACGAATGCAAACATGAAATGGATCTATGCAAGTGACTACAAACAAAATAGCCAAGTATTTTTTAATGGCCTTCGGTGTATCCAAACTTGAAAAACTTAAAAGCACATCAAGAAAGGCACTTAAAATATATTTCCCAAATCAAAAGAAAGGGGTGGGGAGGCACGACAAAAACAACCCGGAGCTTGCAAGTGAGGCAATCCTTAATAAATAGGAAAAGGAATTTGAGAAGACAGCTTAGCAAAGGGGAAGAATTTGCCAAGTGTAATGTTTTGCTGTCATTTTATATATGACTACTAACCCCACATATGGTCTGGTTAGTCTTTTTTAAAAAGGAAGTGAATCAATTACTTACTCACACTTAATTAATTAGCAGTGCCAGAAGTGCCAGCACTATTTTTTTCACTCAAGTACACTGATATTGATCACTGTTAATACCAGGGTTCCTCTTCTCACAAAAGATGAATACTTTTCTTTAAAATATTTTCTAGGGTCCTATGGTCACAGTCTAAAATGCAGTCCAAAAACACACTCTTCATTAACTTTATCCAAACAAATGGCTACCAGCCTTGCCACCACAACAAAGAAAGTATGAACAAGTGGAACCAGGTTGAGCCTTAACATAAGGGTAGCCTCATTCTACATGTTAATGGATAACCTTTGAACTCTGAAACCTTGAATGCTTTTAAACACAATAGTGTGGGTAGTTAGAAATTCTAGTGTCAAAATTGAGCAAGGAGAAAAAGCCCAAACTTTTCAGTAGGAATAAGGAAACAATCAAATATTTTGACAAATAATCGTTTCACTAAGAACAATGAGGCTCATGGCTCTCAGACCTTGTTGCTACTACTGAATTATTTTGAGCAAAAAAAAAAAAAAAAAAAAAAAACCGGTCGTGTTTTTCCCTGTGCCCTCACAAAGCTATCACTTTGTTAGCATTATAGCATCATATGATTTGTTACTGTTTCTCATCCCCTCCCCAAGAAAAATAACCTTATTATGTTGTAGCTTTTAAAATTGAAAGATGATTGTATTAGCTGACCTATCTGCTAAGAGTTTTTATATGTGATCCTTATGTTTGAGCAAAGAATTACAAAGAACCTTATTCCTGGAGGCGTGCCAACAAAACTGGGAAATCGTTGCAAAACGCCAGCGACTGAACGCTGGGTTGCAGATACATACTGCGTTTTCAAAGGGACAGGGAGCGATCTGAATTCGCCCGTGAGGGCTTCTGCGAGACACATTCTTTCCTTAGAATGTGGAGGCTCATGCTTAAGATGTGTTTGGAAAGCATGCATGGGTTCAAACAATTAAAAATGGAGACTCTAAAAGTAACAGGAGAGCGCCAGGAAAGGCTGATTCTGTCATAAAAGCCAGGAACCCGTGTTATTGTTGTGCGAAGTGAAAAATTGAAAATCGAACGCAGGCCTCCACCGCCTCGCCCCACCCCTGCCCGGCCGTCCCTCCCGGGGAGGCTCCCTCCAAAGCGGCCAGGTGCTGCCACACGCCAGCAGCGGAAACAAAGAATGGAACCAGAAGAAAAGTCCCTCAAAATGTGCTCGCCCGAAGCGCCTCACATGTTGCTGAAAGGTCGAAAAAGCCCCACTTCACCTCCTTTTTTTAATGCGGCAAACATCAGCTACACCTCGCTTTTCACTAATTATCCAAACAGACAGGCCCTCTTAAGACATATTTCCCAGTGTGCGCTTACGGAATAAAATCACACCATTATCTCTGATTTAATCCTAGTGATAGCAGGCCTCTTCCTTTAGCTAACTTCTGATTTTCCACCCAGATTCTGCAAGTCACATGCATTCTCAGATCTCATAACATAATGAAAAAAAAAAAAAACAACCTTCTGATTTGCTATTATTTAACATGTATTGGAATCATCTTTTTTAAGACTTTGCCTTAATTGGAAGAGCAGAATGTGGTATGATTATCTTCTTTCTCGAGTTATTTATTTTACCGGGGAACTATTACAGAAAAACGATTTGGAAACTGTGTGTAAATCCCAGGAGCTGAAATAGAGCCAACATAGATACTTGATGTAAGAGAATTCAGTGTTCAGAGCAGGAAAACCTGAAAAACTGCAGCGAAGAGCTAGCAGGAAAAGAAAATGAGAAAGTTAGGCAAACCTGCCAGCATTTGCAAACTACAAAGGACATTTGAGAAGAAAACAGGGACACCCCTTTTAACTAGACTGAATGCACCAAATTAAGTAGGGATAACAAACAACTCAGGGAACACTGCACCTTTCGGGTTTTTTCCTACTAAGCTTCTTGGTCCCACGCAAGTCGTCCCTCTACAAATTATCACAATAAAACAATTAGAAATATGTAACAGAAATTACCTTTCCGAAGTGAAGGCAGTGTCTGAGACTAGGAGTTTGCCAGTCCACCTGGCTCAGGACAGTGCTGGGAGAGATGGGATTGCTGGTTTTCACAAGCAAACCAAAAAGGGAGGGGCCAAGAATAAGGCTCAATTTAAATAGGGTTTAGCGATAATCCCAACTTGGTTGTATGAATCAATCGTGATAACGTTAAGTCTTAACTGTATATGTCTCATTGGTAAGTTTGATGCATGCCCCACCCCCTACACCTTTGCAAGCATCATTTATATCTCCTCTGACATTCTGGATGGTTTTCCAAAACTGACGTCACTCCCAATGTTAATGTAAACTTCCTTAAAGATCATGGGTAACATAACATTACAAGCACCCTCTTAAAGCTTTCTGCTTTCATCGGATATTCCTATTGGGGAGCTTTGGGATGAGGGAAGGTGAGGGAAGAAGATAACTGGTATTTATTGAAATCTAAGTCCCAACATCTCAATAAATGGAACCCTCTTCTATCCATCCACTTACTCAAGCCAAAACCTCAAAGTCAAATTATGATATTTCATCTCCATCCCTCCACCCCACATATACCTTTAACCCATCAGCAAACCCTATAATCTCTACCTTAATAGATCTCAACTTTGCCCATTTATCTCCATCTCTAACACAAGCCTACTCCAAGGCACCACAACCACTCTCCCCCAGACAAAGATACCACTACTGGATGTACATACAGGTGTCTCCAAGCTTCTTCCGTTCTAGGTTTGCCTTAATGCCTTCTCTGCCCATAACCCGAGAGTTCTTATACAGTGGATATTGGATTACTGCACCACCCTGTTTAATAGCTTCCTGTTGCATTATGGGGAAAAAGAACAAACTTGGTGGCCTACCTTACCAGCCCTGTGGATCTGGCCCCTACCTAACTCCAGCCTGGAGTCTTGGCAAGTCCTTGATTTAGTGTCCTAAACTTCAGCATTTAAGAGTTCAGCCCTGGGCAGGCGTGGTGGCTCACACCTGTAATCCTAGCACTCTGGGAGGTTGAGGCGGGCGGATTGCTCAAGGTCAGGAGTTCAAAACCAGCCAGAGTGAGATCCCCTCTCTACTATAAATAGAAAGAAATTAATTGGCCAACTAATATGTATAGAAAAAATTAGCCGGGCATGGTGGCCCATGCCTGTAGTCCCAGCTACTAGGGATTACTCGAGCTCAGGAGTTTGAGGTTGCTGTGAGCTAGGCTGACGCCACGGCACTCACTCTAACCTGGGCAACAAAGCGAGACTCTGTTTTAAAAAAAAAAAAAAAAAGACTTCAGCCCCTTGGTTCCCTAGACCTACCTCCTCATTCTCTTCAGGAAATCAGCTTCTGCTCCTCCTGAGAGTGGTTTAAACCCCAGTGTTCTCAGGTGGGGGGAGGGGAGAGGGACTCTAACATGGCATCCTGGTTTAGGAACACCTTCCCTCCGGTCACTTGGGCGCAAATACTCCAGTTCCACCCCTTGAGAGCTGCATAATCCTAGAATATTATTTAATCTCTTTCGGGTTTCAGTTTCCTTATCTATAAAAAGGGGTGGTGAAGATGACAATTATAGCTGTTTATATTATTTATGTAAATAATAATAAACAGTCACATTTCTACTGGACTCTGAAAAATGAAACGAGACACATGGCAAAGCTGGTAAGCTCAGAGCTTTGGGGAACCCGGCACTGTTCTAGGCATGGGAGACAGAGCAGAAGCAAAACAAATGAAGTCCTGTCCCTTTGGGGCTTCTTTCTAGAAGGAAACAGACAACACACCTAGAGTTATATTCGCAGCCTGCAGGGACTGGATACCTGGGGAGGGGAAAGTGCCTCCTGTTTTAGACTGGGGGGAGGGGGGAAGTCCCTGCGGAGCAAAGACCCCCAGGAAGTCAGGTGGCAAATCATGCCAAGATGGGGAAGAGTGTTCCAGAGGTAGCAAGAGTGTTCCATCCAGAGAAGAAGGGCTTGGATAAAGAAATGGAAAAGGTGTCCTGTGTGTTTGGGGTCCATAGAACGAAGACAAGGTGAGGACAGAGGAGCACAGAATCAAGGCAGGTCCCTGTAAAGACCCCACAAGGACTGGGGTTTGACTCTTGAGTTGCGGTAGGATGTCAGATGGTCACTTCTCCATCCTCATTGTACTGGCCACATCTGCAGCACTCGACAGAGCTCCCTTGGATCTGGGTCACCAGGCTCTCCAGACTTTTCTCCATGGCTGCCTCTCCTGCTCAGTCCCCTTGACCGGTTCTTTCTCCTTTCCTTGACCTCCAAATGCTGCGGTGCCCAGAGCCCAAAGCCTCTTTCTCATTCAGGCAATTTCATCCAGTCCAATGGCTCGCAATACTATCTATGTGTTGAAGGCTCCTAAATGTATACATTTCCCACCCAGAACTCTCCCCTCGACCCCCAAAACATGTCTCCAACTACTGACTCCATCAAGTGCCAGGTCCCCATGTTTATGGAGCTGCCTGCCCCCGCGGCAGACATGCAATCGCATCTCTGAGCAGCCACATTGATCTTTTCCAAAGTCAAGTCTGATTATGTCAAAGCCCTGCCTAAAACCCCTGATGTGTCTTAGAATAAGAAAAAAAAAATCCCAATAACACGGCTGGCAGGATCTGGTGGGCCCTGCTAAGAGGCTGGATTTTATTCTAAGAGCCCTGGGAAACCACTGAAAGGAAATGGAAGTAAAACTGAAAGAACTATTCAACTTCAAATAAGTGTTTCTTCCTCAAGAGATATTATCTCCCGAAAGATCCCATCCTGGTTTAACAAAGAGGACATGACAAACGTTAGGCAGTCCTTTTACTTCAAGCTGCCATTTTCCTCTCCCCGTGCCAAGGTAGGAATCGGAGCCGCCATTGCTAAGCGTGGCCTGCACTGGCCTAGATGTCATCTTACCAATCTTCACCCCTTAGTTATTATTGCCTTTTCTTTAAAAAAAAGAAAACTGAGGCTCAGGGCACTTAAGTAACCTGCCTGAGGTCACACAGCTAACAGTTTGTTTCCCTACTTTCCAGACTCCACTGACACTACTGGGCCATTTGAAGCGAAGGTCAAACCCCAGCTCTGTCACCACCTAGATTTCCTCAATTCTAAAAATCTACACTGATGCATGTTTCTCGACACCCTATTTCCTGGATGTTCACCAGTCAGCCGTGTGCGGCTCTGGGGCAAGGTTGAAACATCCTCACCCACCTTCCTCCCCTCCCCCGCTCTGGAAGAGCAGGATAGTATTTGACTTGGTTGCCCTGGGCTAGTTTCCTCCCACCTGCCACTCCCTTAAATTCTAGGTGTACCTGTGGACTCATCCCTCTTCTCCACTGGGCAGCAGTAGGGAAGAAAGGTCACGCAAATTTATGTCCTAACAGCAATTAGCAGAGTGCTTTTTGCACAGAGCTGGGCAACAATAAATGTTTGTAAATTAAAATGTCCTAGACTGGGTTTTTTTCTTTTTTTTTTTTTTTTTGAGACAGAGTCTCACTCTGTTGCCCAGGCTAGAGTGAGTACCGTGGCATCAGTCTAGCTCACAGCAACCTCAATCTCCTGGGCTCAAGCAATCCTTCTGCCTCAGCCTCCCGAGTAGCTGGGACTACAGGCATGTGCCACCATGCCCAGCTAATTTTTTGTATATATATTTTTAGTTGGTCAATTAATTTCTTTCTATTTTTAATAGAGACGGGGTCTCCCTCAGGCTGGTTTCGAGCTCCTGACCTCAAGCAATCCACCGGCCTTGACCTCCCAGAGTGCTAGGATTACAGGCGTGAGCCACCACGCCCGGCCTAGACTGGGTATTAACTTTCCTTCCCCATCTTCATTTTGGCCCTCATAGCTAATTAGTTGGTAAATCTTACTGATCCTATCATTCCAATCTCTTTCAAATGCACCCTTTCTATTCTATTCCCACCATCCCTGTTGCTCAGTTTCCTTCTGATCTCTGTAATAATCTCATAACCACTTCTCCTGTACCTGCCTTCTTCCTAGTCCAGAATACTTTCCCCTAAATCCCACTAATAACCATCCCACCTTGTGTGAAAATCTCCAATTTTACCAAAATAAGTCATAGCTCCCTCTCTTAGGATGCAAAACCACACCATGGCCCCAGCCAACCTGTCAGCCTGATTCATTCAGTAAATATTTATTGACCACTCCTCTCTCCCAAGCACTTGGCTAGGCAGCAATTAAAGAGTGAGGCATAAAATAAATCAGATTCCTGCCCTCATGGAGCTTATATTTTAACAGGAAAAATAGGCATTAAACAAATCAAAACACAAATAGGTAAGCATATAATTACAGTATCTACCCTAGAAAAATATCACTCATGTGCACAAAACATATACAAGGATGTTCACTGCAGCACTGCTTGTATTAGTGAAAAACCAGAAACAACCTACACGTTCATCAAAAGGAAAAGGGCTACATAAACTATGCTATATGCAAATTTTAGAAAATAGACAGCAGTTGAAAGGAATGCAATAGTGCCACCTCTACTCATGGATCACCAAAATGAGAAAAAAAAATAAATCAAGCTGCACAAAGGTATGCCATTTTTGTTTAAAAACACACACAATAATATATTTTCTAAAGGAACTATATATATGCCCACACACATACAGAGCATAAGAAATGCCTAAGAAACAAAAGTTGGGAAGGCCCACACCAAGTCATTAATTCACTTAGGTAGGCAAGGAACCAGGACAGTTTGGTAGTGGCTAAATATTTTGATCTTTTTATATGTAAAACATATCTGTACTTTACCTATATAATTAAAAATTAGTTGCCTATTAATATATAATTATGAGAAACAAACTGGGCATAGAAAGATAAATACTGCATGATCTCACTCATGTGGAAGGTAAAAAAGTTGAACTCGTCTAAGTAGAGAGTAGGATGGTGGTCACCCAGGGTGCGATGGGAGGGCAATGGGGAGACATCAGTCAAAAGGCACAAAGTCTCAGGGGGAATAAGTTCTGGCGATCTATCATACAGCCTGATGACTATAGTCAATAATAATGTATTGTATAGTTGAAAATTGCTAGGCCAGATGTGGTGGCTCACGCCTGTAATCCTAGCACTCTCGGAAGGCCATGGCGGGCAGGTCGCTCAAGGTCAGGAGTTTGAAACCAGCCTGAGCAAGAGCGAGACCCTGTCTCTACTAAAAAACAGAAAGAAATTAATTGGCCAACTAAAACTATATAGAAAAAATTAGCCAGGCATGGTGGCACATGCCTGTAGTCCCAGCTACTAGGGAGGCTGAGGCAGCAGGATTGCTTGAGCCCAGGAGTTTGAGGTTGCTGTGAGCTAGGCTGATGCCATGGCACTCTAGCCCGGGCAACAGAGTGAGACTCTGTCTCAAAAAAGAGAATTGCTAACAGAGATTTTAAATGTTCTCACCACAAGAAAATAAGCATGTGAGGTAATAGATATGTTAATTAGCTTACCATTTAATCCTTTCACAATTCGTACATAATTAAAACATCACATTTTACCCCATAAATATATATAATTATTATTTGTCAACTAAAAATAAATAATTGTTTCTAAAAAACTGTGCTAATTATTCTGGGGACAGAGAATAAAATCTTTAGTATTTCCATATACTGTTTTTTGATGAAATTTCATAAACCATTCTCTACTCCCTCCTTGTTCTGCCTGCCCTACCCTGGCTTCTAATCTCCCCAAACACACGTGCCATATATATGTAAAAATCAATCTGTAGCCATCCTACCCATCCCCCAAGGCCGACTCGAAGTGCCACCTGCCTCAGTCACTCTCTCTTTTGTTCAGTGCCTCTTTTATGACATGTACCGTGCTACGCCTAGCCCTGGATAGGTGTATTTATTTCACCACCCGAATAGACCACAGGCTTCTCCAAGGCAGGGCCGGTTTCCTCGTGTTGTGGAACAGTGTGGCAAGCACACAGGGGAGTGTTCTGATATTTAACTGTTCTATGTAGTTAAATAAATATGCTCCCTGGATTCTTTAATACATTCAATCGTTAACTCTCTCACTCAACATATATATATATATATATATATATATATATATATATATATATATACACACACACACACACACACACACACTAAGCACCTACTATCTACCAGGTACTTTTCAAGGTACTGGAAATGCAGCAGGATAACCACACAGATTATCGCTCTGGGGTTAACATGTAATATTATAGCGTGTTAGAGGATAAGCACTATGGAGAAAAACAAGGGACACAAAGGGGCCAGGGGGTGGAAGGAATGAGGGAGGATGTTAAATAGGGAAACATGGCTCATGCCAGCAATCCCAGCACTTTGGGAGGCTGAGGAGGGAGGACTGCTTGAGCTCAGACGTTTGGGGCTGCAGTGACCTGTCACCTCACCACTGCTCTCCAGCCTTCCTGACAAAGCCAGACCCTGTCTCAAAAGAAAAAAAAAAAAAAAAAAAGACTGGCCCTGAAAGGCTTCACAGTGGACACATCTAAGTAAAGATCTGAAGTGGGTGAGAGTGTGAGCCACAAGGAGTTCTGGAGGAAGAGCATTCCAGGCTCAGGGACTGGCAAGCAGAGGCCTTTGAAGCAAAAAGTGTGCCCAGTGGTTCAAGGAACAGCAAGGAGGCCAGCATGGCATTGTAGCTGAGGTGAAGACAAGGCAGAAAATTAGGATGGGGGCAGTGCCTATTGATTGACAGAGCCTTCTGGCCATCCTAAAGGATTTGGATTTTATTATCAAATAATAAATTGGATTTTATTATCAATAAATTGGATTGGATTGGATTTTGGATTTTATTATCAATAGACCTGAGAGCCATTGAGTAGTAAGAGCAGAATGACCACCTGGCTTGTCTAATAAGCATCTTATTAAATAAGTTGATATCACCAAGAACATCCCTAAAATAATATTTTCAGGTTACTTAACAACAACAAGAGGAAGGATAAGAAAGGGGGGGATGATTTATGGAGCCTCTGCTCTGTGGAGATACCCACTCCACATCTGACCTCTATCATGGTGTTAAGTGGGCCATGCTTAAATCCATCTGCAGTGAGGAAACTGAGGCCATCAGAGGTTAACTTTCTCACTTACTAACCTCTCTAACTTGAAGTTCTACAACTAGAAGAAAGTGGTATTCCAGCCCAGATGTCATTCCAAAGGCCACGCTGACTCCATTTTTGTCTTAAACGGTTGACCTTAGCCTTAGGAGACCAGGGAAGAATAACGGCGATCAGCAGCTCAGCACCTATTCTAGTGCAAGCGCGTGGTACACCATTTGGGGACACCCAAGCAGAGCGGATATCCGGTTTCCCAGATTGGAAAGCCGCGTGCGGGAGCGGCCATACCTGCAGCCGTTGATGGGCGCACGGGGGGTTCAAGCCAAGACTCGACGACCCAAATGTGCCGCCCGTGGCACCCCACTTGACCCCTCTTTGCCTCTGTTTCCCCCATGTTCCTGAAGGAGGAAACAGTCCTCAGTAGTGTATCCAGGCCGGGCGCGGTGGCTCACGCCTGTACTCCCAGCACTCTGGAAGGCCGAGGCGGGCGGATCGTTTGAGCTCAGGAGTTCGAGACCAGCCTGAGCAAAAGCGAGACCACCCCCCCCCCTCCATTTTTTAAAATATATATATAAAAAAATCTTTTTAAAAAATGTTTAAAGTATATTTAGAAGGAATAAATAAATCCTTACTCGTCCTAACGTGCACACAGTAAACACTCAATTAAGGCACGCTTTTATGATAAAGACCCCTGCCCACGGTCGCGGAAGCCCGCCAGCTCTCAGAGCCGGGTTGGACACCCACGCACAGGCTGTCACCCAGCCAGGTGGGCCTTGCTCATGGGTGGGAGAAGAGAAGCGAGGGCGTCCGGAGCAAGTAAGGGAGAGACACCGGATTTGGACACGGATTTGCCTATTCCAGAACCCAAGCTGCTCAGTCGTGGGCTAGACCGTCCCGTGTAGACAAAGCAGGTGGAATTCCCTCCAGAATGTACCTCGGTCTGGGCGGTCCTCACGCAGGGGGGAAGACAGCCTGCCCCCCGGGGGTTCCTGGGCATCTTCTCCAAACGGGAGGTCAAGGCAGCGGGGGAGGACGCGGCGCAGCGCGGTGAGCGCGCGGCGGGAAGGTGGCACCGAGCAGTCCAGGTAGGCGCCCTCCCTAGCCACACCTCGGGCCCTGGGGCGAGGGGCTGCAGGGGAGGAGATTAAAGCCAGAGCCACACCCCTAGCAGGCACGTCTGCACTGACGTTCAGGGCTGGAGCTGACCCCAGCCACGCTCCTGCACCACGTTCAGCGCACGGGCTTTTTTGCTCAGCACCTCCCAAAACTCTTTTTTCTTTTTTAAATCAGAGTCTCGCTCTGTTGCCCAGGCTAGAGTGAGTGCCTAGCTCACAGCAGCCTCCAACTCCTGGGCTCAAGCGATCCTCCAGCCTCAGCCTCCCGAGTAGCTGGGACTACAGGCATGCGCCACCATGCCCGGCTCATTTTTTCTATGTGTTTTTTTTTTAGTTGGCCAATTAATTTCTTTCTATTTTTAGTAGAGGGGGGAGGGGTGTCTCTTGCTCAGGCTGGTTTCGAACTCCTGACCTTGAGCAATCCTGCTGCCTCGGCCTCCCCAGAGTGCTTAGGATTACAGGCGTGAGCCACCACGCCCAGCCTAGCTCCCAACTCTTAACGCACAGCAGGTTTTCCCCAGGAACTGGAAATGGACAGTACGCAGTCTTCAGAGATCACCTAGATTCAAATCCAGCCGCTGGGCGCCCGCACCTGCGAAGGGGGACTCCCGAGGACCGGGGTGCAGGGGCGCGCCTGAGGGTGCCTGAGGGTCGAGTGGCCTAATCCCCACCAGCCTCACCAGTGGCGGTCACTCAGCGAAAGTCGGGTGACATGGCATTAGCCATGGCCCTCTCTGGATGGCTGGCCGTTTTAAAACAGCCCTGCAATTTGGGCTAATCCCTTTGGCTCCTTTGACAACTTAAAAAAAAAAAAAATGTGGTTAGCACATTTTGTTGACATATTGTTACAGGGACCAAGCCGGCATGTCCTCTTAAAAATATTTTAAGAGATTATGTTTTGTTCCCACTTGCTTTGAGGAATGACTTAGTCCTGGCAGAGGGGGACAAAAACAGTGAAAAGCAAACCAGAATAAGAGAACCATCCTTCCTGTATCCACCCCCCCACCACCAAAAAAAAAAAAAGGAATTAAAAATTCAGATGCTAGATCTTAAAGACCATTATGCTAAATATTTTCCTAATAAGTTCCTTCTTCTACCCACCCACCCCCCACATAAACACAACAGTAAGGAGTTTTCCTTTCTCCTTGCCTCCAAAATAAATAAATAAATGAATAAATCTGTCACATAAACTTCTCCAAATCAATACAGTTGAATTTTCTGCAAGGATTTGTAACCGGTATGATATATATCCTTAAAGAAAATAAGAATGCTGTGAACAGAAATAAACAGTGTCTGAAGCAGTTTTATTCGAAGCCTACAAATAAAAACAAGCGTGTCCCCAAGGAAACAAAGTAGAATTTGGAGTCGCAGCTAAAATGGCTCTGCCTCAATCCTCTGTTAACCCAGTGCTATGGGGCTGCATTTACAGGAAACCCCTGCCACCAGAAGTTTTCTGCTAGTTTTCCACCGTATTTCTGCAGCATCTACTCAGGCATATGGAAGCACATAAAATACTCGGCTTTAAGAAAAAAAAAGTAAAATCGTAAAGGAAAGGAAGAGAACGCTGACCTGTTCATTTCTCCCTTCTTCGGGATGGGTAGAGAGACATGAAGAAATGCAGGCTCCCCTCCCCCTCGGGGACTAAGCTTTTTCTGGCTGGGTGGAAACTCTCTCATTACCACATTTTCAACAAGTAGACCAGTTTCCTCCTTTAATCAAAGTTACTTTGTGGTTGTTTGGCAGCCTGCGCATGTCATGCTTTTATAGCTATAGAAAAATGTATATTTATTTATTTTTGAGATGACTATGACCATATGACAAACATAAGTCAGCCTCTTATAGCCGATGATTTATAAGAGCTCTGAAAAGCACTGCCTTTAAACATTTTAATAGAGGCTCTCTCATCCTTTGTAAGTGGAAGTGTAAATTGGTACAGTCCTTTTGTAAACAACTCACTGAGAAAAGTCAAGGGCCTTACAAATGTTCCTACATTTGGATGCAGCAATAACACTCCTGGAATCAACCCTAAGGAAACAGCCGTAATCAAGGAAAAGGTGTTGTGAACAAAGATTTTCATGGCAACAATAGTTACTGCAAGGGGAAGAAAAATACACACGCTATCTCCCTATATGTGGAGGTACACAGATAAAGAAATGGTTAACCATCCCACCTATTTATCCCTCCACTACTGCACCCAGCTATTTTAAAAACAGAAAGTTTCGAAAAATATGCCATTGGCAAACAGTTATAATAGCAAATGGAAAAACCCAGATGCAAAATTGTATTTGGAATAAACTATCAATTTTTTTATGAGTAAGCAAAATGGTAGGATGTAGGTACTATACATAAAAACATTAAAATCGATTTTCTTATCAAGGAAATTTTAGTATGGAATGAATATTGTGATACCAGAAAACAGTATGAATTTCATTAGCTGTGATAATGGCATTATGAATTATTAGAGAAAACATATATATTTTTAGAGCCATACATTGAAGCGAACAGGAGAATGACATGGCACATAGGAATTTATAATACTTTAGCAAAGAAAAAAATGGGAGAATTGAAGCAAATGTAGTTAACATCTTGAAATTGTTTAACTGGGTATGGGGGGGTTCATTTTACTATTCTCTCTACTTTTGTATAGATTTCAAAATTTTTATAAAAAAAATTTTTTAACAGTCATAACCAATGAGTATATACAATTTTTTTAATGGTTTTTCAATAGTGGGATATGTGTGACCTTTTCTCTGCACTTCCTATTTTTCTCTCATTATTTCCCATAATATGTCTGTATTACCTTTGAAACATATTAACATTTACTTTACTAAAAAGAAGTTAAAAGTAAGAAGCGTTAACAGTCCCACAGAGATGTTTTTATTGCTGTGTAATTCTACTGAATCCTCAGAATGCTATGATAAGCCTGTGTACCTTAAAATGCCAGCTCATAAATAGCCCAAATCCTCTTTTGGGATAGCCCCGTGCCATCCGAGACCGTGCTGTAAATACGATCAGCTGATAAAAAGGCCAGCTGCGACTAACCATTTTGAAGATTAGGAGCCATTTAAAAACACACACACCACCTCCTGCCTCTTAAACGTTAAGTGGCAAGATACTGTGGTTTATTTCTAAAGTTTCGTGCAATAATCATGCAGAGTTCTACATACCGCCCAGCTGACTCAAAAGGAAGGGTTCCACATTCCTTAATTAGCAGCATCAGAAAAGCACCACTTCCTGCAATGGAGTTCCCATTTCATCCAGCGCCTGTGCTGGCTCCATGCACCCCACAAGCTCTTGTATGGAGGGTTTTTTATAAGGGCAGGAAACATACCTAGTGTTACTTAATTTATTTTCTTTTACTTTGTTTTGTTTGATTCTATTTTATTCTATTATACTCTGTTCTGTTGTACATGTTGCAATTTTTGCAGATTGAGGATACCCGTGATGACATTATGTATATTCTTCTTTGTTTCCAGGCTTCATGGACGCCCTGGATGTGTTGAGATCACAGCTGGAGGCAGAATAGACGAACACTTGACCAACTTGAAAATACAGCTTTCTTGGTTATTAATAGTGAAAAATTTCAAAGTCCTGGCCCATAAGTTTCTTTTTTAGTACCAATTACTTCAACTAAGTTCATGATTTGTATTGAAGTTCTCTGGCAGAGCTCATACAGGATGCAAGAGCCCGAGGAAGATTTCCAAACAAGATTACACGGTTTTCCAACATGATATATTTGATCATGTTTGAAAAGACAGTGGCAGCACTATTGCAACCTTAATTGAAATGTCAAATTCTCAGGAAACATATTCTCCTTGTAAATATTGGATTTAACCATTGTAACCCTTATTTGCTTCGAACGTCAGTGGTTTTGGAGAAATATAAAATAACCCCAAGCAGGTGATGGACAGATTTGACAGATTTTTTTTTTTTAACTATTTGGAAAAATATCATTTTTGCACTTTGCGGATCTCAGATCTGTTCTCCTGTGCATCATTCATTGTCCCCTTTTAGTCCTCGCCCCCCTGAAACTATTTCTTTTCAAAGAACTTTTCTCTTTGACCACCAGATTAATAGATTTAAATTTGGTTTGTTTTTTGGTTTTTATTGGTTTTTGTTTTTGAGACAGAGTCTCTGTTGCCCAGGCAAGAGTGCCATGGTGTCGGCCTAGCTCACGGCAACCTCAAATTCCTGGGTTCAAGTGATACTCCTGCCTCAGCCTCCCCAGTAGCTGGGACTACAAGCATGTGCCACCATGCCTGGCTAATTTTTTCTATATATGTTTTTAGTTGGCCAATTAATTTCTTTCTATTTTTAGTAGAGACGGGGTTCTCGCTCTTGGTCAGGTTTTGGAACTCCTGACCTTGAGCGATCCGCCCACCTCCGCCTCCCAGAGTGCTACGGTTATAGGCGTGAGCCACTGCTCCCGACCTTAAATTTGTTTTTTAACTACATATCTTAGCAATAAATAAGACAACAGATTTTTTTTTTTTTTTGAGACAGAGTCTCGCTTTGTTGCCCAGGCTAGAGTGAGTGCCGTGGCGTCAGCCTAGCTCACAGCAACCTCAAACTCCTGGGCTCCAGTGATCCTCCTGCCTCAGCCTCCCGAGTAGCTGGGACTACAGGCATGCGCCACCATGCCCGGCTCATTTTTTCCATATATATTAGTTGGCTAATTAATTTCTTTCTATTTTTAGTAGAGACGGGGGTCTCGCTCAGGCTGGTTTCGAACTGACCTTGAGCAATCCGCCCGCCTTGGCCTCCCAGAGTGCTAGGATTACAGGTATGAGGCACTGCGCCCGGCCAAGACAACAGATTTTTAAAAGCCCATACATAGCCTTATGTTCCCCAAAAGACAGCAAAAGCTTTCTTTAGCAATGCTTCCTTCTCAGAGGCCTAAGAGGGAGCAAAGAAAGTATATTTAGGAATTGTGTTTCTCCTGAAGACTTCTCCGGTATTTGAGAACTTCTGAGGCTGTGTAGTGGGGTAGACCAACCCTAGATTGGATCTCTTGAGAATGAGAACCTTTCCTTCTGATCTCAGAGAGCAATGAATTACTTCTAACAATACAGGATAGTTATAATGAAAAATATATTTGAAAATACATTGACTTTAAAGAGCCAGCACATCAAGTTGAATCCAGAACCAAGGGCACTGGCTTTAAATTAAATAACTCTTAGCTAGGTGCAGTGGTGTAAGCCTATATAGCCCCAGCTACTTGGGAGCATGAGATGGAAGGATCCCTTGAGCCCAGGAGTTTGAGCCTAGACTGGGCAAGATAGCAAGACCCCATCTTTAAATAAATAAACAAACCAACAAACCGCAGGCTTTTGGTATTTCAGAGTCATATAAAAGACATAGTTTGACTCTACTCCTGACACAGTTTTCCTCCACCCTCCTTACAAGATGCTGTGACAGTGTGTGAAAGCTACCCCTTGTCTATGATATTGTCTTTATGGAGTCATTACATGTCATAGACTTTTTCCCCCTTTTTTCCTTGAAAATAATGTTTACAAAAGTAGTGCACTGTGAGACACGATCCTTAACCCAAGAAGCTGAGTCTTCTTTCAACTTCAAAGAAATTAAGAAATAAAATTGTTCTTATTAATTTGGGGGGGGATATTACTCATATCTAAGGGAGAGTTTTGCTCATGAATAAAGATAATCTCTGAATTCACTCTGAAGTTTTGTCTCCTTCCATTCCTGTATATTAGAAAACAGTTTCTGCCCTCCTCTTTAATTTTCCAAGCTATTAAATATTTTATGTCGGCCAGGCGTGGTGGCTCACACCTGTAATCCTAGCACTCTGGGAGGCCGAGTCATAAGGATCGCTCAAGGTCAGGAGTTCGAAACCAGCCTGAGCAAGATCGAGACCCCGTCTCTACTGAAAATAGAAAGAAATTAATTGGCCAGTTAAAACTATATAGAAAAAATTAGCCAGGCATGGTGGCACATGCCTGTAGTCCCAGCTACTCGGGAGGCTGAGGCAGAAGGATTACTTGAGCCCAGGAATTTGAGGTTGCTGTGAGCTAGGCTGGCGCCACAGCACTCTAGCCCAGGCAACAGAGTGAGACTCTTGTCTCAAAAAAAAAAAAAGAAAATATTTTATGTCTGTCTCTGTTTTCAAAGTATAAAGTAAAACACTGTAAGTCCATTAGAGAGAAACATGAAAATTGTAGGCTTGTATTAATTCAAATTATTATAATTACTGTCGAAAACACAAGGGTACCCTGGATTCCCTGTGTATTCTATGATGTTCTGTTTACATAGAATCGAGTGTGACTGGTACCTGCCTAAAGTTACCTGCCCAATGGACTGATAGTCTTAGCAAACTTGTGATGACTTGGGCACAACCACTGCTCCTTTGCCATCTAGCTGGGACTGCTGCTCTTCCATGTCTGTTAGATAGCGACCTATGAGACCTCCTGGTCCTGTTGATATTTCTTTGCCTATCGTTGAATCATCAGTTGTAGCATTTCCTTAGTCATAGACTGGCCGTTTATTGGGATGTTCACAGTAGGAACTATATTTAAAGATAACAAATGGGTATTTAAATAGGAATGTGAAAAAATAAATATTCTTTTTCTTTGGGGGCCTAAGATGGGTTTTGCTATTTTCTGATTCTTAAACTTTTAACTGTTTTTAAGAGGGGAGATCTGATTTTTTTTTTAAATCTTTTGTACGACATGTAAATGTTTAAGTCTTTTGAAAATATTTACATTCTCTGACCAGCCAGTAACACTCAATGTCTTCTATAGTTCCTAAGATTAAGGGAATAGGAGAAAGCCAGAGAGATTTGGCAAACAAGTATGTAATAATCTGGCAAGGAAATTCATGAGCAAGAGTATATGGGTTTGAATTTATTGGAACATTTGAAAGCAATTAAAATGTTTTTTATCTCCCACTTAATGAGGTATAAAAAAAAAAATGTTTTTTACCCCCAAATTTATTTTTGTCCTTTTTTTTAGCACACACAGGCATACAACTGAAAAATATCATTAAGATATATATGAATGGGTTTTTTTTTTTTGCTGTTGTTTTTTGAGACAGAGTCGAACTTTGTTGCCCAAGCTAGAGTGAGTGCCGTGGCGTCAGCCTAGCTCACAGCAACCTCAAACTCCTAGGCTTAAGCGATCCTCCTGCCTCAGCTTCCCGAGTAGCTGAGACTATAGGCATGCGCCACCATGCCCGGCTAATTTTTTCTATATATATTAGTTGGCCAATTAATTTCTTTCTATTTATAGTAGAGACAGGGTCTCGCTCTTGCTCAGGCTGGTTTCGAACTCCTGACCTCGAGCTATCCGCCCACCTCGACCTCCCAGAGTGCTAGGATTACTTTGACCTCCCAGAGTGCTAGGATTACAGGCGTGAGCCACCTCGCCCAGCTAAGGATATACATGAATGGTTAAACTGATCAAACTAGAAGCTACCTCCGGGGGTCTTTACAACATATTAGGGTGGAGTGTCTATAATCCATTCTCAGGCTATTATAGATGTCAAAATTAACCCTGTAAGAAAAGCTGATCCTATACTCACCAGTCAAACTTAATTAATATTTATTGACCTGATACAGATTGTCCTGCCTAGTGTCAAAAGTGCCATCTTCCAAATGAGGGACTAGGCACTAAAATGGTATCTATATGGTTAAACTATACATATGTGTTGAACAATTATAAATAGAATATAGTAGAGACCACAGTAGATGAATCAGAATTATTCAGGATAACTCCACAATAAACTAGAACATTGCTTTTAGGTCTGCATACCTGTCATATTTCAAATACAAGAGTTCTCAAATTTTGCAGTGTCACTTGGGAAAGATTAGAGGACACGCTCCAGAATGCAATATATAATTCTTAAGAAAATACTTTTTGATTCTTATGATTAGAAAGCCTTACTGATCATTATAGAAAATTTGAACACTGCAGAAAACACCCTTTTTGAGACTCTGCCTCAAAAAGAAAAAGGCATCATACTTAATCAGACACTTTTCCTTCACCTGATAGTTTACAACGATCATTTTTCTCAGGTGTTAAAAATAATGTAAACTTCTTAAATCACATTTGTTTTTTTTCTTATGAAGTTTTATAAAATACAAATGCTGTGCAGGCTCCCCACCCCTAACTCCTTTTGGTCTGCAGAATGGTGCAGAATAACTCTGAAAAGTGAAACAGAAATAAACTGGTTCCACTGGCAGTTGAGTTAAAACCCTTACAGGTAGAGTGCTATAGTCCTCAAACTCTTTTTCCCCCCCTCTGTATTTTAAGACCCCCCACCACCACCACCCAAGCAAAAGTCTAGGAATAAAGACCACAAAGGCTTATTCACATTGTAATGGAAAACCAAATTGACAAGGCAATTATCTCCTTTAAAAAAAAAGTCTTCTGTCTGGTCCTAGTGGTGGCTCTCTGCAGAGGCCAGAGGACCTGGGAGTTGGGGGGGAAGGCTGGCTTTCCTCTGTGTACCTTTCGCTATCAGAACGCAGGTTTTGTTAAAGTGCAGTTAAACATACATCTGTGTGTATGTAATAACCTTAGCGGACCAAGCTCATTAAATAAGAAACATTTCCAGATCAGGCATTTCTAAAAGAAAAAAAAAAAAAAAAAAGAAAGAAACATGTCACCTCTAGTTCCAAGTACATAAGGTTCTTAGCACTTCTCTCCCTTTTCTCACTTTCCATTTCAGAATCAAATTTTTTGAGGGGTGGGGGATGGGAGGACACAGCAACTAAAAACAGGACACCTTCTCTGTTTTGTCCATGACTAAATTCTCACGGACAAATCTGTGACCAGGCCCCCAGAACTGGATGGCCTAACCAAACACCTGCAGGTACTTATAAAATGAATCTTTATGACACTCTCTGTGGTTTCTATTCCAAGCATTTTTCACTCATTCTCTGGACGTCTCTGGCCTCGAAGGTGGAGAATCAGCTACGGAGAGGTGGGCGGAGTGTACCATTTGCTGCACCCTAAAATATGAGATGCTGTCAGGCGTGCAGGGCAAGGGTTATCTGCGGCGACGCTGCCTTCCAAGAGAGCCCAGGTGTCTCACCTGAATGAAACCTCGCTGCGGGACAAGCCCTTCCTCATACTCCCATGAAGACCACCCATGTGATTAATTTAGACATTTTCTTTTCTTTTTCTGAGACAGAGTCTCGCTCTGTTGCCCAGGCTAGAGTGAGTGCCGTGGCGTCAGCCTAGCTCACAGCAACCTCAAACTCCTGGACTCAAGCGATCCTCCTGCCTCAGCCTCCCGAGTAGCTGGGACTACAGGCATGCGCCACCATGCCCGGCTAATTTTTTCTCTATGTATTAGTTGGCCAATTAATTTCTTTCTATTTATAGTAGAGACAGGGTCTCGCTCTTGCTCAGGCTGGTTTCGAACTCCTGACCTCGAGCAATCCGCCCGCCTCGGACTTCCCAGAGTGCTAGGATTACAGGCGTGAGCCACCACGCCCAGCCTGATTTAGACATTTTCTAAAGTATTTATTTAAACCTATTCTCTTCGTAAGTATGGACTTTGCTCACCCTGCTGTGTCCTGAAACTATTTCCACCTCACACCTGGATGAGCACTTGTATTGGCTCAAGGTTTCTTACGGAACACAAAACGTATACTATGTACTCACACAGGTGTAAAAATAATGCAGAGTGTGAGCTTTCCTTCAAAAATGGCAACAGTGATTCTGGTTTTCATTCACTGTACTAAACATTGTGAGATTGGTAATTTGATAGCCGGTGTGAGAATCTACCGTGGGGCGCCTCTCCTCTTGGTCTCTCCCTACTCTATTTCAATCTGATTGTATGCTTGGCTTGGAGGAACAGCCAGGGACCCACGTTGTGATTAGCCCAGCAACCCAGCAGGGCAGACTCCTGAAACCGGAGTCGTAAGAGAATCAGTCCCGACCCAACACAACAGACATGAGTGACAAAAAGTTTGATTGTGCAATTTTCTCAGTAAGAGGACCTGAGGCTAGTCCCATGTTCGTGCTCGACATTCTAGAAAATGTTTTCAATGCTTTTTGGATTCTTCCACACTAAGCACTTTTTGCTTGTTAACTGTTTCACCTTATTTATTTGTAAGATTGTATTTTGAGAGCATGTGGGGAAAGTTGGGATTTTTTTTCTTCCTCCTCTTTTTTTTTTTTTTTTACCCTTCTGGTTTAAAAACAAGATAAGCCTGTATGCAAATAGAGTTCACGGTAACCACAGTAACATTCTGGACTTTATTTATTGAATTACAGTGTCTTCCTTCACCCGTTTGAGTTCTATTTGCATACCTTTAACATTAGAAACGTTTATTCCATTAACCCGTCATTTGAGGCATCTTCTGAGTTTGTAGTTCTAAAGATGGCTTCAACCATACTCATGCTGGAAGAATGCATGTCTTCTATATTAAAAATTCAGGATTGTTTATGTACAGAGAAAGTCTTTTTTTAAAAAATTCTAAAATTGAAATGTGTCCAAATTAATTAAAGCCAATTATCTGAAATATATTTAGTTATGTATTTCAAACACCTTAAAGAAATACACAGTATGACGTTCTCATTCTATGAAGAAATAAAAGACAGGCTACTTTCCTCTTGTGCTACATATAATTCGTTTCTTGAAGAAGAGTAATAATTTTATATGTTGAATTTTTTAAATAGAAAAAAAAGGAGAAAAAGAGAGAAAGAGAAAGACAATCTCAATGCTTTTCTCAGAAAGAACAGGAAGCTTAAAGGAGGAAGTAGGTGACAGTTTATTTTTCAACAAGTACATGTTATCGAGTGAATGAAATTCCTCTGGAAGCTTAAAAATGAAGATTGGAAGACAGGCTGTTTTCAGATAGCATGAAAAAGCTCCTCAATACTTAGAACCTTCTTTCAAAGCTAAGTTATTAATGAAAGCCAATTATTGCACTTTTCCAAAAGGAAACACTGAGTCATTCATGAAATGATCTAAGATTTCGAAACTTGCTTACACCATTTTTTTTCCCTCCTCCTTGCCTACCTGTGCCAAAAACAGGCTCAGAAAAGCCAACCAGTAACCGGGGCCTAAATCCAGGGAGCCTGCACCAAATTAGCTCAGGAGTAGAGTCATTTAACAGACTTCTGATGCCCCAAAGGCTTAGGGTCCTACCTGCTGGTGAGCTCAGCAGTGCCTGCTCTGCCCGCAGGGGTCCTCGTCCCCACCTCTGGAGGGCCCGTGATTAACTAGTTCTGGCACAGTAATTATTTGGCCATACCCTTGGCCTGCCTCCAGGTTTCAAGTGGAACAGCAAATGGGCGTGGGCCCACAGATAGGCAGGCCTGGGTTTTTGGGAGGCATTACGCATTTACAGCCAGATCCCCACAGAATTTGGCCAGAGATGGGATACAGATGAGAATGTGTTTGGCTAGAAAATAACTGATGTCTTGATTCATTTATGTTGAGTGCGTGGGCCATTACACCGAGTCCAAAAGACAGTCAACAAAGGTGTGTGTCCGGAATAAACTGTGAGTGAAGTGGTTTTCACCTGGGGGCAGCTTCACCCTGTCTCTCTCCTGCAGAAAGAGAGTATTGCTAGGTGCTTACTTTCACAACATAATTTCGGGGTAAATTCACTAAGAGTTAAACCACCGAAGTTTCTGGACAGGCCGGCAGTGGAAGCCGCTTATTTCTGTCTTTACAAACAACTGTAAGTCCGTGTAGATAAATAATGTAGACAAGGAAACAATGTTTTGATCCAAACAATACAGAAAACCTTGGAATTTTGCCTCCTTGACGTAGTACCTTCTGTTTGCATTGTACTGTTAAAAAGATTTTACAGATATATTATCTTAAAATGACTCTGCAAGGTGGAGAGGGGAAGCGTGATGTCCCATTTCACAGGTTAGAACCATGAGCTTCCTAAGGGCACGAAGTCAGCACCTGGGAGAGCCAGGCCTACATCCAGGGCTGCTGGTCTTTTCCCTCCCGTCTTGCCCCTTGTAAACCAGATCTGAATGTTCCCTTCTGTATACCTGGGTTCTGAGCTTGTTTGTCTTTTTCTTTTGCCTTAAGCCTGTGCTTTCAACTCCTAGAATTCCTAAGAAATATTCAAGTCTGTTTCTATTCCCTACCTTGAAGGTCCTGGTCTGTTTTCATAACAGGGGATGTGCCTGGTTGAGGAGGAAGTGGTCTAGCGTCTGGTATTCGTGTAAAATGACTTCCCCTTTTCCCCCTTGAGTTTATTCTGGTATTATTTTATCCCAACACCCCCCAAAAATCCCAGATTCGGCACCACATATGAGGAACTTTTAGAAAAAAAAACCTTTCTTATCCACTAAGATGTTACTAAAGATCGCCAGTAATTTTTAATTTCTTTTGTGTGTTTATTTTTTACAATGATGCAGGGTGAAGTTTTCTCTTTTTTTTTTTTTTATCATTTTGGAAAAAATTACTTTAAAAAAACTATCTTACCGGTTTTTGTTGTTCGTTCCTATGGTGTAATTCACACAACGGGTGATGATTTCTAACACCAATAAGGAAAACCTGGTAGAGTTTTATGACAAACCACTAGACAGTGTTGAGTCGCACTAATTTAGAATATGCCCAGTAAGCACTGGTTAAAAATTGATGATCGCTGGAGAAAGACTTTCTCCAGCGATTTTTGTAAAATACCTAGGAGACCTTGAACGGTCTGTTACAGTTTTACAGTCCTGGGGAGCGAGACGGAGGGTGGTGAGCAGGAGGAATACTGCTTTTATTACTCAGCTGAAAGTCCCTTGGCTCAGGGCTCAGCCTTCTCCCCGTGCTGTTAACTGGGAGGAGTCAGCGTTTTTTTTCTCTCCCTTCCTGGCATTTTTACCAGGCAGATGAGTCGTCCTCTGTGAACGATTCCATTTTCAAAACATGTAAAAAGAAAACTTTGTTCTCTAGCAAATGATTTTCTCCCCCCACTGGTTGCAAATTCCTCCCTCTCCAGCGGAGCTTTCTTATCTCTTATTTGCAGGGCGGTAGGCATTGTGGGGAGGGGGAGTTTGCAGCAGCCCGCAGCCTCCTAATGGCCAAACATTTCACGAAAAAGCACTCACCGCGTCCCCAGCGCCATTCCAAGAGTTTTGCGTGCATTAACTCGGTTCATCCTTACTACAGCCCTGGGAGATATTTGCTATGAGGAGCCCCATTTTACAGGGGAGGAAACTGAGGGGAGGGAATTGTGAACTAACCTGCTCGAGATCACACAGCTAAAACAGGCTCTGACCCATTATTCTTTGCTGCCTCGAGGTATTCACACAGCCTGCGAACCTTCAATGAAGTCAGTCTCCAAGGCTGAGATTAGCTCTCTGACCTCTGTCCGAGAGGCAGAATTTTTTCCTAATCTCCCGTAGGGGAAAATCAGGAGACTCACTCTGGAGACTTGTTTGAAGAGAGTTGGAACCCACTGAAAAAGAGAAAGCCTGTACCACGGATGGGGCCAGCGCTTTATCTTTATCCATTAATATTTCCTTTAAATCTATGAGCCAACTCAGTTGTTGCAACACAAACACACGGCAGTTCCCAAGCCAGGGCAGGCCAGCTAGAAAATACAACACATGTTTAAGAGTAAGTGCTAGATGCTTCTGAACACTTCCATTGTTTTCAACCCATTTTCAATGTTTATCAAATTCAGTTGTAAAATGTTAAAGCTTGGAGGATTTTATTCACTAGCTGAAGGACTCATAGTTACTATCTTAAAAAACAGCAATGAACAAGCAAAGTAGAAACAACCAACCAACCAAACACAAACAGCAAATTAGATCTAGCCATGATGCTTGGGAAAATATATATTTGGCTTAATTGTATTTTCTAGTTATTCAGATAGCCACAAAATTTTGTTTCATCTTTTATATATTTTAGATGTCTTAAATATGTTTATATGTATTTACAGATAGTTTGTACTTCTTTAATGCCTAAGAAATACTTTTCCATCCTTAAACATGTATAATATGGTAAATACATCATCTTTTATGAAACAAGGTTAGATAACAATAAACTAAACCACAAGTTTAAAAATATATCTTTTTTTCATGGAAAGTTTACAGTTCTTCAATGCCCTCACTCTGAATACTCATCCATGCACCACATGTACTACCCAGCAAACTGGTATTAATGGATCAACACTTAAGTGGACATATAGGAATGGCATTTATCGGGTGTCGGGCAGGTGGGAGGGAAGGGAGGGCATGGACAATATATGTAACCTTAACACTTGTACCCCCATAATATGCTGAAATAAAAAAAAAATTAAATTCGAAAAAAAAAAAAAGAATACTCATCCATGACAAAATATTAAGCACAATCAAGTTTTGCCCACATGGACTTTATAACATTCCCTGGAGGCTTCTGTTTTTGAACCAAAACCCTAATATTGGTTCTGTTCTTATGATTTATGTCTTCCTCCTTCTAAAGAGAAAGTTAAAAAAAAGAAAAAAAGAAAAAGGTTCAGTGTTTACACATACACACCCACATATTTTTTAATGCAACTCACACTATATGGAATAGCGCAGGGTAATTTTAACAAGAGAAAGAAAAACTGTCTTTGGGGCACAGCTGAAGCATTCAGAACTTACACAGGTCATTCAGACTTGTGTTTATTATGTATTTGCTAAATACGGAAGAACACAGGCAAAAGCGTGTGACAAGCATAACTTACTTAAACTTCGCATTCTACGTGTGAGGGGAAAAAACCCTGAGGGCTCTCATCGTAAAGTGAACTCAGTGTAAGTCCCACAAGAGAAAGTTTAACTGATTTTATTATATCAAAGAGTTCAGGGAATGTTTTAATTCTTATTGAGTAATAATAGATTTGTATCAATCAGGCCAAACACCATGATGTAAAAGGTGGTACCAGTCCCTCTCCATGGGGCAGGAGTGCCCCACCCCACACAGGAGGTTTCCCATTCACCCAATCCTTAGCTGAAGGGAAACACAGAAAGGAGATGCAGCTCCACACATCATCTATGTAAAGTCCATGGGTTTCTTATGTCTTAGGCTTGATAAATGTTAGATTCAAATAGATATAGAAAGAGGTTTATTTTTTTAATTTTATTTTTCTTATTTTTTGAGACAGAGTCTCACTCTGTTGCCCGGGCTAGGAGTGCCGTGGCGTCAGCCTAGCTCACAGCAACCTCAAACTCCCGGGCTCAAGCCATCCTCCTGCCTCAGCCTCCCGAGTAGCTGGGACTACAGGCATGCACCACCATGCCCGGCTAACTTTTTCTATATATTTTTAGTAGTCCAATTAAATTCTTTCTATTTTTAGTAGAGACAGGGTCTCGCTCTTGCTCAGGCTGGTTTCAAACTCCTGACCTTGAGCGATCCTCCCGCCTCGGCCTCCCAGAGTGCTAGGATTACAGGTGTGAGCCACCACGCCTGGCCTAGAAAGAGGTTTATGAAATGATTGATCTATAATCTGAGAAAAATCAGGCCGGTGTGCAATTCATGCAAATCTTACATGGATGGACAACCATTCAACAACACATACCTACTGAAGACCTACTCTTCCAGGCAGTGCTTTAGGGGGTAGGGGTACATTGGTATATAAGGCCCACCAAGTCCTTAAAATATTGTTACTTTCTTACAGCCACAGGTGACAAAAGGGGAGCCTTGCAAAATATGGCCAGGCATGTGTCCTTTCCTTCATTATTGAAAATTTATTGAGCAACTAGTATGTATCTATGTTGGTGCAGAGATACAGAATTGCACCAAAAACCCCTTGGGCCTAACTGGAGTCAATGTTTCACCCAAGTAAACAGGCATGAAGTGGCTCATTCCGGTGGTTCTCAAACATTTGTAAGCATTAGGGTGATCAAAAGCTTGATGAAAAATACACATTGTCTAGGCCCCTCCTGGGAGACCAAGGTCTGAATGTCACCCCAGTGGAGCAGAGGCAGGTGCTCTGGGCTCATCCCCTGCAGAAGGCATTTAACTATGATAGGAATAATTATTCACTAGAAAACTTGCACAGCATTTGAGGGCTAGCTTCTCTGTTAGGCTTCTAACAGCAGGCACAATGCCCAGGGCCCACGATACTTTTAGGGACCCACAAAAATGTCTTTATTTCAATTTCTTTTTTTTTTTTTTATTTTTTTTTTTTTTTTGAGACAGAGTCTCGCTTGTTGACCAGGCTAGAGTGAGTGCCGTGGCATCAGCCTAGCTCACAGCAACCTCAAACTCCTGGGCTCAAGCAATCCTGCTGCCTCAGCCTCCCGAGTAGCTGGGACTACAGGCATGCGCCACCATGCCTGGCTAATTTTATATATATATTAGTTGGCCAATTAATTTCTTTCTATTTATAGTAGAGATGGGGTCTTGCTCTTGCTCAGGCTGGTTTTGAACTCCTGACCTCAAGCAATCCGCCCGCCTCAGCCTCCCAGAGTGCTAGGATTACAGGCGTGAGCCACTGCGCCCGGCTTCAATTTCTTTTAAAGCCAGAAGAAAAAATGAAGTATATACTATATAAAAAAAATATTCATATATATATAATATATAGTAATTCATCCAGCTTGGAGTATATTTCCACTATAGGTCAATGTAGTCATAAAATATAATTTTTACTATCCTTTTATGGAGGAAAGGGCCCACAAAGGCAAAAATATCTCAGGCCCACAAGAATCATGATTCAACCCCGGGGTGCTATGGAAATCTACAAAAGGTTTTAAAGGTGGTGGAGTTTGGATAAGGCTTTCAGGCAGGAGGGACAGTTGAGCAAAGACTTGAAGGGAAAATAGAAATCAACTGTGCAAAAGTTGGGTAGGGAAGAATGAGCAGAGAGGAGTTTAAAAAAGGAAGAGCTTTCTAAACAGCAGAAACGGGATATGCAAAGGCCCTGGGGTAGGAAGAAACATGAAAATTTGAAGAAATTAAAGAAGACAATAAGGTTAGAAAAACTACAGCAAGGGGAGGAGTGGTGTGAATTGAGGCAGAAGCCAGTCAGTGCTGGGCTTACAGACAAGAAAAATAGAGGTCTGTTTTTTTCTTCTCCTTTGCCTGATCCCTAGTTTGCTTCCAAGAGGGGATAAACCTTTCAGATGTACTGATTTTGTCTTACTGATTTGCAAAGTGTCCATGCGTATCTGCTTTTAGTTATTATCTTTCTAATGGTAATAACCACCTATGTTTTTGTTTGTTAGGGTTTCGGGGTAGCTCTGAAAAAAGAAGAAAGAAAATGTTTCATGTTTCTGTATACAGAATGTACCAACTTTCTTTGTGAACTTCTAGAAGTTTTCTTGAGTTTCTTTGATACTGAGATTTGATAGTTAGGCATAATAATCATGTCGTCATCTCCAGTACTGTAGTTTGAAAGGTTTCTAAAAGCCTTATGTCTGATCGTGCAGATTTTAGTTTCAAAACACCTACTGTTTACCCTTATAGAACCAAGGTAAAGTGTTTTGGCAACTGGGAGGCAGGCGGAGGATTGGATGTGAGTACTGACTTCCCTTGGTGTCCATGGGGGTTTGGTTTCAAGACTTCCTGCAGATACCAAAATCCAGATGCTTAAGTCCCTTATATAAAACGATGTTAGGCCGGGCGCTGTGGCTCATGCCTGTAATCCTAGCTCTTGGGAGGCCGAGGCGGGCGGATTGCTCAAGGTCAGGAGTTCAAAACCAGCCTGAGCAAGAGCGAGACCCCGTCTCTACTATAAATAGAAAGAAATTAATTGGCCAACTGATATATATATAAAAAAATTAGCCGGGCATGGTGGCGCATGCCTGTAGTCCCAGCTACCCGGGAGGCTGAGGCAGAAGGATCACTCGAGCCCAGGAGTTTGAGGTTGCTGTGAGCTAGGCTGACGCCACGGCACTCACTCTAGCCTGGGCAACAAAGCGAGACTCTGTCTCAAAAAAAAAAAAAATAAAAAAAAATAAAACGATGTTGTATTTGCACCTACATGTATCCTCCTGCATAATTTATTTCTTTTTTCTTTTTTGAGAGACAGGGTCTCACTCTGTCACCCAGGCTAGAGTGCAGTGGTGTCATCATAGCTCACTGTAACCTCACACTCCTGGCCTCAAGTGATCCTCCCGCCTCAACCTCCCAAAGTGTGGGATTATAGATGTGAGCCACCGTGCCCAGACCTTTCGTGTACCTTAAATTATCTCCAGATTCCATATAATACCAAATTAATGTAAATGCAGTATGACAGTTATTTACATTGTTTACAGAAAAACAACAGGGAAACAAGTCTGTATGTGTTCAGTACAGACATAATTTTTTACCCCAATTATTTTCTTTTTTTCTTTTTCTTTTTTTTTTTTTTTGAGACAGAGTCTAGCTTTCTTGCCTAGGCTAGAGTGAGTGCTGTGGCGTCAGCCTAGCTCACAGCAACCTCAAACTCCTGGGCTCAAGCCATCCTCCTGCCTCAGCCTCCCAAGTAGCTGGGACTACAGGCACAAGCCACCATGCCCGGCTGATTTTTATATATATATATATTAGTTGGCCAATTAATTTCTTTCTATTTTTATGGTAGAGACGGGGTCTCGCTCAGGCTGGTTTTGAACTCCTGACCTTGAGCAATCCACCTGCCTCGGCCTCCCAGAGTGCTAGGATTACAGGCGTGAGCCACCGTGCCCGGCCCCCCAATTATTTTCTATCTGTGGTAGGTTGAATCCACAGATAGAGCACCCATAGGTATAGAGGGCTGACTGTACCATGGTTTTCATTTTTTTTTTTTTTTTTTGAGACAGAGTCTCTCCTTTTTTCCCCAGGCTAGAGTGAGTGCCGTGGTGTCAGCCTGGCTCACAGCAACCTCAAAGTCCTGGGCTCAAGCGATCCTTCTGCCTCAGTCTCCCGAGTAGCTGGGACTACAGGCATGCGCCACCATGCCCAGCTAATTTTTTCTGTATATATTAGTTGGCCAATTAATTTCTTTCTATTTACAGTAGAGACGGGTCTCGCTCTTGCTCAGGCTGGTTTCGAACTCCTGACCTCAAGCAATCTGCTCGCCTCCGCCTCCCAGAGTGCTAGGATTACAGGCGTGAGCCACCAAGCCCAGCCAGTCATTCTTAACATCCACTAGAATTTAGGCCCTCTGCTTGTTCCATTCTCAGCCTGAATAGTGCCTGCCCCACAGTGAGCACTCAATAGATATTTGTTGACTGAATCAACATCTTGTCTTCTTCACAAAGATCTGCCAGTTGACACTAGCCTTTTCTCCTCTTTGAAACCTCCTAATCAATATTACTTTTCTGTCCTGTATCCATAGTTTACAAGCTGTGTGACAAGTTACTTAACATCTCTGTGCTTCTATTTTCTCACTTGTAAATGGCAATGATATCAATCCCTAATTCCTAATCTTACTGTGATGATTAAACAGTTAATATGTATAAAGTGCTTAAAACAGGGCCAGGTGCAATGGCTCACACCTGTAACCCCAGCACATTGGGAGGCCCAGGCAGGAGGATCGTTTGAGGCCAGAAGTTTGAGACCAGTCCTCGGCAACAAAGCGAGATCTCATTTCTTACAAAAAATAATTAGCTGGGTGTGGAGGTGCACACCTGTAGTCCTAGCTACTGGGGAGGCTGAGGTGGGAGGATTGCTTGAGCTCAGGCATTCAGTGGCTGCAATGAGCTATGATGAATGACATTGCTGTACTCTACCCTCAGCTATAGAGCAAGACCCCATCTCTTTTAAAAAAAAGTGCTTAGGGCGGGGCTCGGTGGCTCACACCTATAATCCTAGCACTCTGGGATACTGAGGTGGGAGGATCGCTCAAGGTCAGGAGTTCAAAACCAGTGTGAGCAAGAGCGAGACCCCGTCTCTACTATAAATAGAAAGAAATTAATTGGCCAACTAAAAATATATATAGAAAAAATGAGCCAGGCATAGTGGCACATGCCTGTAGTCCCAGCTACTCAGGAGGCTGAGGCAGGAGGATTGCTTGAGCCCAGGAGTCTGAGGTTGCTGTGAGCTAGGCTGACACCACGGCACTCTAGCCCGGGCAACAGAATGAGACTCTGTCTCAAAAAAAAAAAAAAAAAAAAAGAGGTTGGTCCGAGTGCAGTGGTGTTTACAACTAATTGATCACAACCAGTTACAGATTCCTTTGTTCCTTCTCCACTCCCACTGCTCCACCTGACCAGCCTTTAAAAAAAATTTTTTAAGTAAAATAATAATAATAAGGGGCACATAATAAGTACTCAATACATGGAAGCTAGTATTAGTAATTATAATCATAAGTATTCAATATGTGGTGGAGAGTATTATTACCTAATTACAATCAATCATCTTGTATTTTGCATATCTTTCTCTCAATGAAAATAAAAAGTTCTTTATGTGCTGATTCTCTGAACTTCATCTCGTTTCTCCCACAGTAATTAGCATGACGTAACTTCAGAGTAAGCACTCAGGAAATATTGGCGAATTGGTAAAAGTCTTAGCAACTGTATTAAGTAGGATTAGAATTCGTTGTAAATAACCAAAAAGTCAGGAGTTTATATCACCTTCATGAAAAATTAATCTGAAGGTAGTTAATCTAGGGCTGTGTGTCACTCTGTCATGTTAGGAACCGGGCTCTTCCTATCTTACTGTTCCACTGTTGTTTCACCGTTGCTTCTGCCTCATGACCCAACATGGCTGCCCCAGCTCCAGCTACCAGGCTATACTCCAGCAAGCAGGAAAAGTGGGTGCAGATCTGAAAAGGAGACATGCCTCTTTAAAGACACTTCCAGGAAGTCATATAGACCACTTCCCATTATAGACCATCAGTCAGAATGTAGTCCACACGGCTACCCTCAGGAGGGTACACAAAGGAGGCCGTGTGGCCTTGTGACAACTAAAAACTAGAAGTTTTATTGCTGAGGAAGAAAGGAAGACAGATATCGGGGCATCTGTGGCCTGTGTCCGGCGGTGCAGTCTGATAGGTGAATGCCAGGAAGAACGGGATGGCTCCAGCCCCGTAGAGGACGCCGGTAGCGTGGACCCAGCTGTGGTTTCTGTAAAAGCACTGCTTTACCTTCCACTCAGAACCATAATGACACTTTCAGAGTCGATGACTTTTTTACTTTTTATTTTCATATGCATGTCTTAAAACCGTTCAAGTGCAGTTTCGTTACATGGACATACTGGCTATTGGCGGAGTCTGGACTTCTAGTGTCGCCGTCATCCGAATGATGTAGATTGTACCCATTAAGTTATTTCCCATCCCTCACCCCCTCAGCCTTCCAGAATTGATGACTTTTCATTTATAAATGTCAGTGTTCACTTAGAACCCCCCAAGGAAGAAAGACATATACATACACAGATGATTAATTATTTTTTTAAAGTGTGTTTTTTAAAAATTATTATGATGGCCAATGTCAAGCAAATACAGAAGAAGAGTACCATGAACCTTCATCTACCCATTATACACCTTCAGCAACTAAAAACTCATGGTCCTCTTCTATCTTCTGTCCCCTACTCCCCCACTATATTATTTTGATGCAAATCCTAGATATTATTAAATTTCATCTATTGGTATTTCAGTAAGTATCTCTAAAAGATAAGAGCTCTCTTAAAAAGCAATACTAGGCCGGGCGCGGTGGCTCACGCCTGTAATCCTAGCTCTCTGGGAGGCCGAGGCGGATGGCTTGAGGTCAGGAGTTGGAAACCAGCCTGAGCAAGAGCGAGACCCCGTCTCTACTATAAATAGAAAGAAATTAATTGGTCAACTAATATATATAGAAAAAATTAGCCGGGCATGGTGGTGCATGCCTGTAGTCCCAGCTACTCGGGAGGCTGAGGCAGGAGGATCGCTTGAGCCCAGGAGTTTGAGGTTGCTGTGAGCTAGGCTGACACCACGGCACTCACTCTAGCCTGGGCAACAAAGCGAGACTCTGTCTCAAAAAAAAAAAAAAAAAAAAAAAAGCATAATCATTATCACACCTTACAAAATTAGCAGTGTCTTTAATATTATCAACAATTTTGCTAATGTTTAAATCTCCCTAATTGTCTCATAGGTGTATTTTTTTTTTTGAGACAGAGTCTCGCTTTGTTGCCCAGGCTAGAGTGAGTGCCATGGCGTCAGCCTAGCTCACAGCAACCTCACACTCCTGGGCTCAAGCAATCCTCCTGCCTCAGTCTCCCGAGTAGCTGGGACTACAGGCATGCGCCACCATGCCCGGCTAGTTTTTTTTCTATATATATTAGCTGGCCAATTAATTTCTTTCTATTTATAGTAGAGATGGGGGTCTTGCTCTTGCTCAGGCTGGTTTCAAACTCCTGACCTTGAGCAATCCGCCCGCCTCAGCCTCCCAGAGTGCTAGGATTACAGGCGTGAGCCACCATGCCCGGCCTCTTTTTTTTTTTTTTTTTTTGAGACAGAGTCTTGCTCTGTCAGCCCAGGTAGAGTGCAGTGGCCTGATCATAGCTCACTGCAACCTCAAACTCCTGGGCTCAAGCGATCCTCCTGCCTCAGCCTCCAGAGTAGCTGGGACTACAGGCATGCACCGCCATGCCCGGCTAATTTTCTCTATATATTTTTAGTTGTCCTACTAATTTCTTTCTACTTTTAGTAGAGACGGGTTCTAGCTCTTGCTGAGGCTAGTCTCGAACTCCTGACCTTGAGTGATCTGCCCCTCCTGGCCTCCCAGAGTGCTAGGATTACAGGCAGGAGCCACCGCCCCCTGCCCCAGGGTTGATTCCTTTGTGCAGATTACAGGCAACTCAATTTTCGGTGTTGTGTTAAAAAGCACACGGAGAGAGCAAAATCTAGAAAGATATACACTGGAATATTATCAGTAGTTATTTTGGGGAAGTAGAATGAACTTATTTTTTGCCTTATTTTTGCCAATCTAGATTTTATCACTTTTTCCATAGTGAGCATGCCTTTCCGATGAAAAATAAAGAATAGCTGCTATTTATTGCAAACAATGGGCCCAGTACCGTGTTGAGGGATTCACTTACATGAGCTCATGGAACCCTCATGACAATTCTATGAGGTAATTACTGTCTCCATTTTGCAGTAAACACTCAGACCTTGCCTAAGGTCATACGGTCAGTATTTGGTAGTTCCTGGATTTAATCTTCCAGCTGCTTGACTCTCAAGGGATTCAGATTTCGGTTAAGTGTGGCGGGCGGCCTGACAGACAAGTTCTGGAAGACTCCCTCGAGTTACCCAGGGCTGGGAAATGCAGCCATCTCTGCCCACCACATGGCATCATCATGCACAAAACATCTCATGTCTCCATGCCAAACCCTGCTCTCAGCTGAAAAGTATTCTACATCCGTCATGTATGAAGCATGATGCTGGCACAGAACATGTACCTGACAAGTACACCTCTCTCTCCCGCTTGCTCCTTGGAGCTAAGGCTTGGGAGTCCATCATGGCAACAGGAGTAGCTTCCCAAATAATGTCTGCAGCTCCACCCTAATTCCCCTTCCAGGCTTTTCTCCTCTTAGGAGCTATTCGAGCCACCAAGTTTTGCTCAGCTCCCACTATATGCCAGAAACCTCGGGACACAACAGTGCATCCAAACAGACAAAAATGCCTGCCCTCATGGAAATGATAGTTGGAGGTTTGCAAGGAGATTTTTTTTAAAAAAACAAACAAATAAGATAGGCTGGGCATGGTGGCTCATGCCTGTAATTCCAGCACTTCAGGAGGCTAACGCAGGAGAATCACTTGAGGCCTGGGGTTCCAGACTAGCCTAGGCAACACAGCAAGATCCCATCTCTACAAAAATTTTAAAAATTAGCCAGACATGGTGGTGTGTGCGCCTGTAGTCCCAGTCGGATGACAGAGTGAGACGCTCTCTCAAGAAACAATAAATAAGATAAAAAAGAAGATAACTAGTCTATGGCCTGTTTCTGTACAGCTACAAGCTAAGAAGGGCTTCACATTTTTAAATGGCTAGAAAAGGTCAAAGAAAGAATGTTTTATGACATCTGAAAGCCATATGAAATTCTAGTTCCGTGTCCATAAATAAAGTTTTTTTGTATTGTTTTTTTAATTCCTTTTTCTTTTTTTTTTAATCTTTTTTTTTTCTGGCAAAGACTAAGCTGTACATAAATAAAGTTTTATTGGATCCCAGCTATATTCATTTGCTATTTGTTGAATTTAATGAATAAATGAATAATGTACAGTCATTTTCCACTTTTTACATTCTGCATTCTCCACCCCAATACCTACCAATATACCACCTAAATGCAGTTTTGGGAGAAGGCTCTGGGCTCAGTTGTAGGCGTGAACCCTAGACACGCATGCAGCAACTGTGAAGACTTGGGAACACATTGCGTCTTCCACCAGGAGGGCAGGATGGAACATTCCCGAGTCTGGGCAGCTTTATAAGATGATCAGGACGTGCCACTAAAAAATAGCATAAGGTAAGGGGGAGGGGAAGGCAGTTGTTGGACAGACCCTTTCCAGTTCCTTGTCTGTCTGTCCTATCACTGCAGGAGAAGGGGTTTGTTCTTGGGTGTTCAGCAAAGCAAGTTTTGGTATCTTTCTGCATGGGCTAAAACACACAGGACAGGAGGGGAGATTTTCCAAGGATATCCGAGTTGCAGCCAAACAAAGTGACTTTCTGTAGGTCTCTGCCAACAAGGAGAATCAGCTTTCACCTATTCCTAAAATAAAAGTCCCTGGGAGAAGGAAAAACAGAGGGGGAAATTTAGCAGTTATGTTGAAAGGACAGAATTTAGAATGGCAGCTTCCTGAAACACAACAGGGGGTTTTCAGGGCAGTGAAACTATTTTGTACGATAGTGCAAGGGTGGATGCGTGTCATTATGCATCTGTCAAAACTCACAGACCTGAACAACACAGAGTGAACCCTAATGTAAACTATGGACTTAGTTGCTATTATATATTAATAGTTACCAATGTATTAATATTGGCTTAACAAGTGTATCAAGTGTTCTGTCTTCAATGGCAGAAAAATAAAGTGTATCAAATGTACCACACTAATGCAAGATGTTACTCAGAGGGCAAACTGCTGCAGGGTAGGGTGGGGGTGGAGAAAAGGGCATTTGAACTTTCTGCACTGTCCAATTTTCTGTAAACTAAAACTGCTCTAAAAATAGTCTATTAATTTAAAAATAAATAAATGCTTAAAAGGCACTCTGTTTAATGAGTACAAAAATTAGAAAGAAAATGACCCTCTATTTCCCTATTGTGTGAATAGGAAATAGAAACTGTTTTTTTTCTTCTCCACTTAACTCTCTGTAGCATAGAAACATTTTTAGGCATACATATATATATATAATATCTCTTGAGAGAGTGAAAGGTGGAAAACAACGCCAGCTACCATTCTTTAATTTGGAATTGATCCACTGTTCTTGAGTGTGAACAGTATGTGGCTTTGCTGTTGTCACTGTTGCTTTTTAATGTTAGTATTTTGTTATCCCAAAGAAAGCTCTCAGAGCACTGAGACTCTTAAAAGACGATATCAAAATGTTTCAACGACCGACAAACCTCAGACTTCCTGTATTTCTGTAACTTGCCATTTTCCCTTCCTTCTTCTTTTAATTTGTTAATGATCTCTGGGGCCACAGGCTGTCCCTGTGACAGGTCTCTAACTAGATCAGTGGATCAAAGGTGAGGCTTCGCTAAGTAATCAGTGTAATTTCACCCGTGTAGCAAGCTATTAAAAACAGACCTGCAGGGTTTAAGGACAACCAAGGTATTGATTTGGCAACCAAAAACTCCCGTCGTGCAAGCAATAATATATCAGGGGCCAGTGTTTCCACATTGTCACTGTTCTTTTCTCCCGTCTGTCCCTACTGAAATCCTTAAAGTCTCAGCTAAGGCAAATACGCCTGCCTCAAGAAAGGAATGTCACTGTCACAAATTAGACAAGGGAAGAGAAACCTCATTTCTTTGACAAGCATTTTTTTTTTTATTAGAGATTAATTTTCCCATGCACAGTTGCTCTTCCCGGTCATTATACCTTTATGTGGGCTTGCTTTCTTTCTTTTTTTGTAAAGAACATACTTCTTATGTAATTTGTTTTGCATTTCTGGAATGAGGAACCTTTTCTGCTCACACTGTTGTTCAAAATCTAGGAAAGATGCCTGCCCGCCTGTGTGATAGATCACCCTGAGCCTTGGAAGGAAATGATTCACCACAATACCGTGACGGAAAGTGTTCTAACACCAGGGCTGGAAGGCAGGTTATTAACTGTGTTACCTGCGCCCCGCAGCCTCTCAGCCTTGCCTGGGGAGGTTCCCTCCGCCCAGCCGTGCCCGCCACCCAGCCTCACCCGCCTGTCAGCTTTGTTCCTGTTCTGTTTCCTCTGTCCAAGCAGCAAGATGCTGGGAACTCATCCTCCATTTTTTTTTTTTTTTGAGACAGAGTCTTCTGGTTCTGTTGCCCCGGCTATCATGCTGTGGCATCAGCCTAGCTCACAGCAACCTCAAAATCCTGGACTCAAGCGATCCTCCTCCCTCAGCCTCTGGAGTAGCTGGGACTATAGGCATGTGTCCCAAAGCCCAGCTACTTTTTTTTTTTTTTTCTATTTTTAGTTGCCCAGCTAATTTATTTCTATTTTTTAGTAGAGATGGGGTCTTGCTCTTGCTGAGGCTGGTCTCGAACTCCCGGCCTCAAATGATCCTCCTGCCTCAGCTTCCCAGATTGCTAGGATTACAGGCATGAGCCACCATGTCCGGCCTCATCCTCGATTCTTAATTTTTGAAAGACACCTACAAATTTGAGATTTTTAATAAAGCCACATCTGTCCAAATGGGCCTTCCCAGGCTACTATTTTATAATTTTGCACTAAAATTTTTATTTAAAACAAAAATATGCATTAAACCAATATGTGGGAAAAGTGAATCTAACATAACTATTACTAATAAGTCAAACAATAAAAACAAAATAGTGAAAAAACTAAAAAGGAAAAATACGTGTTTTATTTCCCTCTCCATGTTTGTGGTGAAGGCAGATCACAGATATGCTCATATCAGAAACGACAGAAGTTCATTATTCTTATGAAAAGTGACATGAAATATTTCTCATCTTCCTTTATTTAGTTACAGTTCAAAATTAAAAACTGATCGTTATTGATGAGAAATCATCTGAATATTTTACATATTGAGATTCAAGTTGTTACTTTCATTTCACTTATTCTGTGTGGAAGCAACTAGATTTGTTCCACATGTTTTGAATAAATATGTTAATATGCTTTTTTTTTACCTATTTGAAGTATAAAAAATATTTTTAAGTGGATTCCCTCCACTCCCTACCCCCACCAGAGTTAGTAAAGATCTGTGGAAATGGACACATACATTTAGTGGGTAAACTAGCCTTGAAGATTTTGTAACTCTTTGGCAGGCACATGGATGGTATATCTATTGAAATGCAAACTGTGCATACTCTTTAACTCACAAATTCCACTCCTAGTCATTTAGCCTATAAATTCATTTCCACAAACATGCAAATATATGAAATGCGAAGGTGCTCCTGGTATTATTGTAATAGTGGAAAATTTTTTTAAAAATTAATATCCAGGGCCGGGCGCGGTGGCTCACGCCTGTAATCCTAGCTCTCTGGGAGGCCGAGGTGGGCGGATTGCTCGAGGTCGGGAGTTCAAAACCAACCTGAGCAAGAGCGAGACCCCGTCTCTACTATAAATAGAAAGAAATTAATTGGCCAACTAATATATATAGAAAAAATGAGCCAGGCATGTTGGCGCATGCCTGTAGTCCCAGCTACTTGGGAGGCTGAGGCAGAAGGATCGTTTGAGTCCAGGAATTTGAGGTTGCTGTGAGTCAGGCTGATGCCACAGCATTCACTCTAGCCTGGGCAACAAAGTGAGACCCTGTCTCAAAAAAAAAAATTAATATCCATCAACAGACTGGTTATAGAAATGATGGGCTATTTACCACGTGGAATACTATGCAGCCATTAAGAGGAATAAAATAGACATGTAATGACATGGCTCACTAGCCAGGATTGCATTACCTGCCTATTTCTAAACCAAGGGTTCTCAACCAGGGGACATTGGACAATGTCCAGAGACACTTTGGTTGTGACACAAGAGGGATGGGAAGAGTGATATTGCTACTGGCATCTCGTGTGTAGAAGCCGGGGCATTGCTATAAATATCCTACAGTGCACAGGACAGCCCCTCACAGCAAAGAATCATCTGGTCCCAGATATCGATATTTCTGAGGTTGAAAAACCCTGTTCTAAACCGATCACTGGCAAGAAGAATGGAACACCCAGAACTGTATGTGTAGATTAATGAACTTTTTACCTTTTGGACAGCGGACAGTCAAGTTTCCTCTCTGAACATATAACCTCACAGTATCTGAAAAGAGCCGGGTTTCTGCAAGCAAGGAAGAACAGGAGAAGCTGACTGCATCGTGCAAGCAGCCAAGTGTCTGCCACACATATCTACATAGGAAATACAGGGAGAGCAATATGTAAACAAAGAACGTTTTCATATGTATATAAAAGATTGAAAGGCAATGCACCAAACTGTTCAGGTTATTGGCCGGAAAGAGGTAGAATTTCCTTTTTTGCACTGCTTCATATTTTCAAAACTTTCCTGTAATGATTATGTCTTTTATCACACACAAAAAAAGACTTCTAAAAATATTTCAGTAAAATTTAGGTATAAATCTGGCAACGGTTACAGTTTTTTGATTTCTCTCACTATGCTGCTCTTTTCTAACGTCAAACTGATAACATTTAAAACTTAGAGCCAATGTGTATGTGAAACCTGAACTAGTATATATGACGCTTCCTGGCGTACGCTGGATTTCCATGATTACAACCGAAATTGAGTTAGGCCAACACAAATACCCAGGAGGTTTTCTTTATTTCTCACTTGGGATCGTCTTATTTTTCCATACACAGCATGGAATGGAAGGAGGACTGAAACGGGAGTTAGAAAGCTTGGCTTCTAGAACAGCTAGGCATGAGAAATTGGGCAAGTTATCATTTATTCATCGCAATGATAAATAG
Organism: Microcebus murinus; assembly: GCF_040939455.1. Lineage (NCBI taxonomy): Eukaryota > Metazoa > Chordata > Mammalia > Primates > Cheirogaleidae > Microcebus > Microcebus murinus. The sequence continues at coordinate 8,260,916 of NC_134119.1, read as the reverse complement.
CCACCACTTACATACAGCCTAATCCACGCCGGGCACTGTTCTATGAATTTGAGAGTGCTCACAGCCACGCCCTGAGGTAGGTACTGCCACCGTCCCCACTCCATACAGGTGGACACGGAGCCCTAGCATCTGTGCCAAGGTTACAGAGCTAAGTGGAGAGCCAGGGATTTGAACCCAGGCACTCTGGGCCCAGCTGCGTCATCGGCCCATGCTGCATGCTGGGTAACTGCACTTGGCCTTCTAACTCGTCACCTACCTAGGGCCTTGGTCCACAACAATCCCTCCTGCACTCATTTCTCTAAAACACAATTCCTGTCACTCCCCGTCTTCCCACTGCAGCCTGGGGACTGCTGCCAGCAGCGGCCTCCCGCTGGCTCTCGCGTCAGCGTTCAGTGATGCTCATTTGCATAATAGGGAAAATGGGTGTTCAAATCCCAGCTTCGATAGTCACTCGCTGTGGGACTGGGGTTAAGCTACTTACCTTCTGTCCAGCTTCATTTTCCCCACCTAAAATGGGACAGAGACAGGCGCACTGGCACGAGCCTGTAATCGCAGCTATTCAGGAGGCTGAGGTGGGAGGATCACTGGAGCAGGAGGGTTCAAGACCAGCCTGGCCAACATATCGAGACCCCATCTCAAATAAAAAATAAATAAATTGAGTCACACATTTTATAAAACGACGACGAAATAAATAAATAAGATGGGGTGATGATAGTAACAATAGTACTGGTCTCAAGGGTGGGCTGTGACAAATGAATGACTTAATTCATCTAAAGCAGGTCTCAGCTGTCCACAGCCTTTGGGCAAATCTGGGCAGCTGCCTGTTTCTGTCAGTAAAGTTTTATTAGAACACAAGGCCCATTCATTTACATATTGGCTATGGCTGCTTTCCCACTACTAGTTGAATAGTTGAGACAAAGACCTCCTATGACTCACGCCTGTAATCCCACACTCTGGGAGGCCAAGGCAGGAGGATCCCTTGAGCTCAGGAGTTTGAGACCAGCCTGAGCAAGGGTGAGACCCCATCTCTACTAAAAATAGAAAAATTAGCTGGGCATGGTGGCATGCACATGTAGTCCCAGCTACTCGGGAGGCTGAGGCAGGAGGATTGATTAAGCCCAGGAGTTTGAGGTTGCTGGGAGCTAGGCTGGTGCCACTGCACTGTAGCCCAGCGCAACAGAGCAATACCCTATCTCAAAAAAATTTTTTAATCACATTAAATATTATTTATCTCAATCACTGAGGTTTTTTGGCATCCTTGAATTCTCGTGCCTCAGTTGGTACTGGCCCTGGGTAAAGAACCAAAATTCATCAGCCTGAGCAAGAGCGAGACCCCATCTCTACTAAAAATAGAAAGAAATTAGGTGGCCAACTAAAAATATATAGAAAAAATTAGCCGGGCATGGTGGTGCATGCCTGTAGTCCCAGCTACTCGGGAGGCTGAGGCAGGAGGATCACTTGAGCCCCAGAGTGTGAGGTTGCTGCGAGCTAGGTGGATGCCACAGCACTCTAGCCCAGGCAACAGAGTGAGACTCTGTGTCAAAAAAAAAAAGGACCAAAATTCAGACCCAGATCATCTGATGTTAGACCCTGGTTTCTAAATTTATCACAGTTTAGTACTAATGAACTTGTTTGCTCTATTGATCACTGTCAGGTTTTCCCGAGTAACATATAAGCTCTGGGAGGGCAGGGGAATGGTCCATCTCACTCACCATCGTATCACTAGTGGTTAGAACAGAACCAGCTTCTACTTTCCACAAATAGCTGTGAGCACCTGCTAATTGTCCTATTAGATGTCGTATTAGGCGCTGGAATACAGCTGTGAGCAAGTATTACTGTCTTTGCATGAACAAGTGAAAAATAAATAAATCCAGCAAGGCCATGTTGGGTGAATAGTGATATTAACATGGTTATCTGCACTGATTGTAGAAAAAAGAGGTTAATGCAAAACAACTGGCTAATTCCCAAACTACTCCATATTTGGTGTTTAGGTACTTTTCTTTCTGTCTGTCTTGTATCAACAGTAAAAACGAGCCTAAAGACCCAGGACCAGGCAGCATTGGGGGGGGGGGCAGCCCACGAGTGAGCTGCAGGACAGCTGGGGGAGACCAGCTCACCAAATGTGGAGGAAAAGCTGCAAAGCTGATCACTCTCTTGGGCCTTGCCTCTGGTTAAGTGCTGCTTGGAAGTTCACATTCTTCCCTTAAAAACAAAATGCCCACTGAGGGTACTTCGAATTGCCGGTGCTGGGAACTGGTATGAGACAGGGTCCCACTTTCAACTCGGTAGTTAGCTAATTTCAGCCTGGGTGGTGAGCTGCGGACACCTCCTCCATTCTTTCTCTGCCCTCTTTCCTACTCTGCTTCCACTCAACAATGCACCAACCTGTATTCAGGTCCCGATTCCATATTTCGTCTGCTCTAAAAGCTATCTGTGCCAGGGTTTTCAGCCATTAAAACATATTATTTGGGCCTGGCGCAGTGGCTCATGCCTGTAATTCTACCACTCTGGGAGGCTGAGGCGGGAAGATCGCTCAAGGTCACAAGTTCGAAACCAGCCTGAGCAAGAGCGAGACCCCATCTCTACTAAAAATAGGAAGAAATTAATTGGACAACTAAAAATATATAGAAAAAAATTAGCTGGGCATGGTGGCGCATGCCTGTAGTCCCAGCTACTCGGGAGGCTGAGGCAGGAGGATCACTTGAGCCCAGGAGTTTGAGGTTGCTGTGAGCTGGGCTAACGCCATGTCACTCACTCTAGCCTGGGCAACAAAGCGAGACTCTGTCTCAAAACAAAACAAAACAAAAACAAACACATTATTTGAAGTTTGCAGAATGTGTTTACATCTCATTTTATGATCATTATAGCTTCAAAAATAATAAAAGATAGCAAAGTAGGTCTCCTCCTCCATCGACCAACCCCCCTCCATGTAATTGCAAGCCAGCTGAATGGCTTTCCAATATTACATAATTACTTGCATTCTAACTGAAATTGCAGAATACTGAAAAAGTAAATTGGGGCCATTTTAAATTGGCAATGTGCCTGAAGTTTCATTACTTTTTAATTTCTTCTGATTGTTATGTCATGACTATTATATTTCATGATCATGAATTATAAAATACATAACTTTATATTTTGCAAAGAACCTACTATGTTCAGGGCCTTTGCCGTACCCAGATAAAGAAAGAGTAATACATGAAAGCTAAGTTTTGAGTGTACTTAACATATAAATAAAAGGTATCTTCCAGATGCAAGGAGCTGTGCTAAATATTTTAGATTACTGGTCAGCAAACATTCTGTAAAGCATCACATAGTATCTATATTAGGCAGGCCTGAGAGATTAGGGTGAGGAGAGTGAAGTGAGCCATGCAAAAGTCTCTCAGTTCTTGTCGCTAGATCCACAAAATGGGATAACAACAGTAACAGCTTTTTAAGGTTTTGTGAAAATTTGTTCGGGACTTCACACAGTCACCTGCCACGCAAAAAGAACTCATTAAATGCTTGTTGTTATTATTTTCTTACTTTTACCAATGCTATTAAACCTATGATGGTCCATTATGGAACACTTAACCAATAACATTAAAATAATTTCAGAAAACTAACTGAGCTAGTTACTGTATTTCATTGAACCTAAAACATCATCACTTATGAGAGGCTCCATTATTTTATGGACTATGAAGAGAGAAATACTTTCAAATATAATTGCAAGATGCCATTGATTGAAAAATACTGATTTTTAGTTATTTTAAAATGTAAAAACTTAGTCATTTATTTTTATGGAGAAAAAACTTTTTTTACATTACTTTTGGTACCTTAGAATTGATAAGATAGAGTACGGGGCTAACTCAAGTTCATGACAATGAAGCATAAATGTGTGTATCAAAGATTTTCCATTTTTAAAAAGTTCAGTGTTCAAACAAACATTTTTAGAAATTTTGACTAGTCCAGAATATCAAAATTCTAAGATCCCTGTAGCATATAGGCTAATCCTATTTAATAATGAAGATTGTTGAATGAAAAAATAGACAAATGAAAGAATTAGTTAAAGGTGCAATGAATGGAAAAGAGCCTATACTGATTTTTTATTTTTATTTTTTTTAATAATTTTTCTTCCATCTATGATTGTAAATTAATGGCAGAAAAGAGCTTATAGTCATAAACGGCAACAGAAACCATGTAAAACAACCAACCACAAGCGCCATGGAGACAGTACATGGAAAATTATGTTGATACAAAAATAAGAGCATCTTGGGTAGATATTTTATTAATTAAAATAGCAGTTCCTTTTGGCGTAAATGATCCAAAGTAAAAATAACTAAGCAAATAAATAAAATTGCAATGTCGATGCAATACCTCAATTACTTGGGATGTTTTAGGATTCTATGACATTTTGACATAATCACACTATATATGATAAAAATCTACTTATCTATTGAGCACCTGTCCTGTCTCTATCTTGTAGAGGTAAGTTGGCAGTTATTGTTTTTAGGAGGCAGATCTTAATAACCATAGAAGGAATGAATTCTGTACACGTGGGAGCCTGAATCCAATTCTCCGGCATACACAATACAGTCCACTTATTGGTGAGCCTGGCACAGCTGGGTGGGACCTGAGCAAAACGTCCAGGCACAAAGACTTTAATGAGTTGATTCCCAGTGACTTGCCTTGGAAGTGGCATTGTACCACTCCTAGCATTTTAAACCCATTCCTGGCCTTTTAAGGGTAGGGTTTTTTTCGTTTTAATTCTTCCTCACTCCGGTGCATGTTTCCACTACGAAGGACGCATCTCTGTGGGGAAGGGGAAGTGGGGACCACAAACATACAGCTGCTAACAGGCAGCCCTCCACTGCTGATCATTTAACTGGATCAAATCGCTTGAGCATCATCTTTGACTGAATACACTAGAAATTTCATAAAATCGATATCTGTGTTGTCAATATGACTTATTTGAGCCACATCCATCTCATGGATGGGTGTGATTTAAAAAAACAAAACAAAACTCATTTACTCAATCCAATGTTCAACTTCAGGAAAAGATTTGTCTTTTTTTTTCTTTTCTTTTTTTCCTTTTTAAATTTTTTAATTTTTTGAGACAGAATCTTGCTTTGTTGCCCAGGATAGAGTGAGTGCCGTGGCATCAGCCTAGCTCACAGCAACCTCAAACTCCTGGGCTCAAGCAATCCTCCTGCCTCAGTCTCCCGAGTAGCTGGGACTACAGGCATGCGCCACCATGCTCGGCTAATTTTTCCTACATATATTAGTTGGCCAATTAATTTCTTTCTATTTATAGTAGAGATGGGGTCTTGCTCTTGCTCAGGCTGGTTTTGAACTCCTGACCTTGAGCAATCCACCTGCCTCGGCCTCCCAGAGTGCTGGGATTACAGGTGTGAGCCACCGCGCCTGGCCTACTTTAGGAAAATATTTGTATTACTCCACACAGAGAGAATATTCATAGACAGCAAGCATCCTTTCAAAAGGATTGGGCCTGGAGGGGCCCGGTGGCTCACACCTGTAATCCCAGCACTCTGGGAGGCCAAAGCGGGAGGATCTTCTTGAATTCAGAAGTTCGAGACCAGCCTGAGCTCTTGCTCTCAAACACCATCCCTACTAAAAATAGAAAAATTAGCCAGGTGTGGTGACATGCACCTGTAGTCTCAGCTACTTGGGACACTGTAGCAGGTGGATTGCTTGAGCCCAGGAGTTTGAGGTTGCTGTGAGCTAGGCTGATGCCACAGCACTCTACCTAGGTGACAAAGAGAGACTCTATCTCAAAAATAAATAAATATTTTTAAAACATTTTTTAAAAGCATTGGGCTTATAGTCAATTCATGTTTATGACATTTAACTTAAAAAAAAATGTTCATTTTTAAAATCATTCTTATTTCCAGGCATTTTGTAAGGGCTCACACTGACATTTCTATAACTAACAAGTTATTTTCCTATTTCTTAGGGTTAATTTTTCATAGTTACTCTGTGTGGTTACCACAGCTAGTTTTTCCTAACATCAGTAGTATTTATTTCTTTGGTTTTTTGTAGAATTTTCATCTAAATCACCATCATTCCTTCCACATGTTGCTTTGTTTAGTTGTCCAGTATTGTATAGCACATAATTAGCATTTATACAATCTGGTAAATATTATTACTGTACCTTTCTGGTTAGGTTCTTTTGAAGAAAGCAGGAAAAAAAAAAATTACACCTCCCATGTTGAATTAAGAGTACACACACTTCTCTTTCCCTTTAAAAAAAAAAATGTATTTTGGCAGTTGCAAACAGGTGCCAATTCAGTTCATTTACGATATGAGAAAGATCAATGTACTGCTGAAACTCTTCTTTCTTCAGAGCAGAAAATTATAAGGGTTGAGCAAAACAGAAAACAGAGTCCTTTTCTAAATATAGCAACGTCATATGACCCCACTGGTCTTTGTACTTAGAGAATTAAGGTATTAGACACATTGCTTCATGGATGTAGCATATAATTACTCCAGGGAAGAGGGAGTATGTCCAACCAGCACAGATATAAACGCTGGGCTTGTGTCTGTCCTTTTTGATCTAAGGAAACAGACTTTAGAATGTTGTTGGGATGTCCCCACGTGACAGCTTGTCATTTGGGTAAACTTTCCCACTGCACACAGAAAACAGTTCTTCCCTCTCTTTGGTTTTATTTTTATACCCCTTTTTGTTTAAACACTTTTCACACAGTAGATTTTTTTTTTTTTCCTGTTTGCTTCTTGAACTGTGAGGCCTCAAACTGAGGCTAATTCAATTTTGCCGGTTATCATGATCATCATGACAACATTATAAAGTTCTCAATTTAGATCTCCTGTAATTAATCTCTGTGAAATGTGGTGTTTTGTTTTGTTTTTTACGGGCCTCTTTATAGGGTAATTTGGACATGTATCTATCCTTAAAGCTTCCAGTGCTTTTTTTTTTTTTTTTTTTTTACATTTTGACTTTTAAAGAGCATTTTAAGTTTATTATATTTCTGGGAAAAGTTAAAGATGAAGTTGGGAATGAGAAGTTCAGGCCCTACCACTGTATTTAGATGTGTTTATCTGCAAACTAAAGTTCTTAAAACACCATTTCTGTCTTTTCGGGAGGTAGATCTTTCCAGCCAAGGAAGGGCTTTTGCAAAGCCATGGTTAGTAAGGAAGACTTATTTTTGTAGGGGGAGGGGGTTGGGCAGCAGATACATATTAAAATTGAGAAAAGGCCTGTCCAAGCTTGGGGAAAAGCAGCTGTTCTCACACCGCTATCAGCATTTATCAGGGGGAAAATTTTCACGTTTGCCCTCTGGGCCCACAGGAGGGAAGGAGGAGGAGGAAGTGACTAGGATTGTTGCATACTTCAAGGAAGCAGAGGCCTCAGCTGGTTGCTAAAAAATCAATTTAAAAAATAAATAAATAATGTAGCTCAGGCAAAGAGCAAGCTGTGGGCCAGAACTGAGAATCTGGTTTCAGGATTTTGGAGTTTCTACTTGAAAAACTTATCACCCAACTCCCTTGATCTGTTTTTGGAGCATATTCGATGATAATTACTCATTGATTCATTTCTGATACCCCTTATGAAATCCATTTTTTTCATAACCTTTTCACTAAATACTGAACTTTTTTTTTTTACAATTAGAATGCATTTTTGTTATTATATAGTTAAAATTACTTTTTAAACGATGACACATCAAATACTTGACATTTAAAAAAATACCCTTCTTTTCAAAACAAGGCTCGCAAAGTTAAATTAAAAGTTGAGTTCATCTCCATGACCTTTGCTTGTCTTAAAAAAAAAAAAAAAAGAATTAAACAAACTTGCTTTTTTGGAATGTCCCTTGCAAAACGATAAATCATAACTTTATCAACTTCCCCAGAGGCCTTCAAAACAAAAGGAAAAAGTTCAAGTAAGTTCAATTGCTCTGTAAAATCATCCTAAAAGGTAGCATTCCCCAAATGTATTTTGTTCACAGGGCAGCATTTAAAGAGCCGGGAAAACAGCTTTCCTTTTTGAATGCTGAGTGAGGATCCCTGGCCAAAGGGAAACTTTGGCAGACACTGGTCAGGATTCATGCACATTGCTCCAGCTACAGGTTTTAACTTCCCTGATTCCAGAACTGAGGCTAAGAGTGAGTGATCAAGAGTTAACAAGTTTCAAAGTTAAGGAAGCTGTAAACTCATTTCCAAGAGTTGTCTTTCCAAATCACTCCTGCTTCTAACATGGAAGCTTCCTTTGTTTTTCAGCTCCTTGTGTACATAGCGTTTTCCTCTCTCTCCCTTTCTCTCTCCATCTTTGTAAATAACCCAAAGTACTTGATAGTTCATTAACATTCAAGAATTTTATGGTTTACTCTGTAAAATGTTGAGTATATCCAGAAAAAGAAAAAAAAAAAAAAAAGAGTCCCCCCACTCCTCCAATAATATTATCTATGGACATTTTCTGCCTTTTTGTGAAACCTCCCTGAATCTTAGGCCAGACTTCATTTCTGATTAATCACTTGGGCTCACAAGATAATTCAGGAACCACACTCCACTGGCAGTGAACTATCTTTAGGAGATGAATTCACTAAAACTCACTGGTGTTTTATTACTTGGGTTTGCCTGTGCCTTTCTTTTCTAATATAATCTAGAGATATTTAAATCTTTGCAATAAAAGGAGGTGGATTTAAAAAAAAAAACACACACACTATTTTCCCATATCTCTCTGATCATTTTCATTCTGTCTCTAGAATGGGGAATTTAAAATCTCAAGAAATATCTGGCTTCCCTTTTTTTTTCTTATGTAGTCAGTAGGTCAAAAAAAACTCACATGTGGTAATAGGAAGTGAACACATTCTACACACGTTCTAAAAATTTAGTCATATATTATACAAATCATTGAAACTTGAATCTCCTAAACTTTGTTCCTACAGAACTTTTCATTTGATAATCTTTTCTCATATATATTTATACGTGTTTACAAATACTTAGGCACAGCAAGGTTATTGAGAAAGCGGTCTCAGAATCAAGATACTAAAACCACAACACTTTAGAATTGGAAACCATACAATTTTGTTTATTCCAGCTCTTTAATTATATAAAGGAATACATGAGCTGAGACAAGCTATTTAGCTTGCTTTAGGATCTCTGGATTCTGGCCCTGGATTTGCCATGTAATATTGCACTTAACCTTGAGGGCTTTTGTTTCCTTATCTGTAAAACAGGTCTACTGGAGGACATGAATTTAGTTTAGTTAAATGTGTATGATTTTTTTTATATATTAGGTGAACACTTGAAATTGTGTATGATTTTGAAAGCATGGGTTTTGCAGCATGCAAAAGAGGAATTTCAGGAGTCCAAATGTCTAGTCAGCCCGACCTTTTTACCAATGGATTAGTTTATTTTGGCACTGGCCAGGTATTAGCTGTCCTTAACTAAAAAGCTGGGTTCCGGCAGCTGGAGTTTCCTGCCCATTTGGGTCTGTACATTTTCATCAGCCCTTGACTCAGAAGAATCCAATTAGAGTTGATTCCTTTAGTGCAAGCGGCAGCAGATACTAGCCTAGCCAGAATTGTCAGAATCTTGTTTCCTGCTTCTCCCAGCCTCCATGTCTCCATTTTACATAGTTTTCAGCTTTGCCAGAATGGGCCTGTTGTACTTTTCGGAATTTCTTCAACCACTCATCATTTCAGTCTGAACATTAATGATTTAGCCAGCAAAGGTTATTAAAATTGACTGTAGTCTCTGAAGAAAGGATAGTTTGTCAAACCTACATCTTAAGACTAATTGGATATATTTTGCATGAATTGTGATTAATGTAAGGTAATTTCAGAGGATGGCTTTTGCTAATTAATAAATCAATCACACTGACTCATCTTGGTAGACTGAACTTTAAAAGTTCATTTACTGACTTGCCCTAAACCAGGATCCCGTACACACACAGCTTAGTGGTTTAGGGCAATTCTTCTTAAGAAAGCAAACAGATTGAGCAATACTTTAATTCAGAAACAAGTTGCTTAATGTGTGTCCTCTAAAAATAACATGCCTGAGAAAGGAAAACTGTAAAATACAGGCAATTCACTAACATATTTCTGCTCCTTGACTGACTTCACATTTACAACAAAGCTCACGTTATCATAAAGGATTTAGAAAGGATTTCTAAAGTGGTTGAAATCACCAAATTTACTTAAAACAACAAAATAAAAAGACAAATTTATCCCAGTTGTTATAAACTGCTTGCTCTAAAGTTATAGAGAGCTTATAAAATAAATGCAGATGAGCTGGTTTTTTGTTTTGTTTTTACATCTGCCCAAAGAGAAGTTTAGTTATTTAAAAAGCCACTGGAATTATGGGTTTCAAGGAAGCAAAATGGTTTGTGTTTTTTATATCACATCGAAAGGGACATACATGCTCTTAATACAGAAAATATTAAGTTGCCATTTAAAGAATGGAGTGTCCCTGCAGCCAATAATAGCAGGGTGGAGTCTGAATCAGGTAATACACATAACTTAGAACTTTTCAGGACCAAAAGCACAAAAAACCAAAGCAAAGCAAGAAATTAGTTTAGTTCAAGACCTATGTAAATCAAACCTAAAATACTTTTCTCAAAGTGTGTTTTCTGTGACTAGGGTATTTTAAAACTTTCCCCATGGAGAAGCAAATATTTCATGAATGTCCATACACAAGAGAAGGCAGAGCTTGAGTCCCAGCCCTGGAGGGGTCTGCAACCATATAGAACAATTGGAGAACTACAATCCTCCCATTCTAGAATATTCACTAAAGTAGACCTCACTGACTTTGGGCCCAGGAGAATCTCTTCTACACTTGTTTTCTCTGGATGAAGACAGGGAGGCAGGGGTGGGGGAGTGCAAACAGCTGCCAGAGGTGGGATGATGGGCAGAGGGGTTGGGAGGGGATGAGTTTCCAGCGACCCAGAGCCTCATTAATATCCTCAATAGCCTTGGCACCATAATTCTTCTCCTTTGGAATGCAAATATGGTATTTATAGCCAATCAGGTCTTTTTTTTTTTTTTTTTTTTTTTTTTTAGTAAACCCAAAGCCAGGAGAACCAATCAGGTCTTTTGAGTGGATTATTTAGTCAGTCCTTTTGGTAAGGGAGGAAGAGGTGGGGAAAGAGAAGGGAGAAAGAAGAAATCTTTTAAAAAATTAAAAGTAGGGAGTAATAATGACAAAAATAGTAATGTGATGATAGTTAACGTGTATTGGTGTTTTTGAGGTTCCAGTTACAGGCTAAGGGCTTTCTATCTTTATCTCCTAACCCTCCAATTAGGTAAACCTCACCCTAGCTGACACTCCCTCAGGATCCTAAAATCCTTTAGTTGTCTTTCCTGAGGGCATTTGATATTTTTCCTACCCTAAATCCCCACTCTTCCTAAGAACCTTCTACTTAAGACAGGTGTACTATCCAGGGTGAAATTATGGGATTCTCAGTTAAAATAAGGGAAATTATGGCTGGATTCTCCTATGATATAATATGGTCTTCGAATGACATCCTCAACACTCATAGCTTTTCTCCACTGGAATCCCCATTCTGCCACTCAAAGCTGTGTGACCTTGGGCAATCTCTCCACGCCTCAGTTTTGCCATTTTTAAAATGGGTATAGTATAATAATGGTCTCAAGCCCTAAACGCCATAATGAGAGCGTCAAATACGCTAATGTACATGTGTGGCACAGAGTAAGCACTAAATAAAGACTGGCTATTGTTCTTGTGGCTGTTTTTTTTAGTTGTCAGTTAAGAAACCTCTACCAATGCATCAGCTTGGAATTGGATTAACTAATAAGCTTCTAAGGAAAATATCAAATTTCAGTGATTTATCTCATCTGTATCATAACTTACCTGCTGCAGTAACTTCTAAAAGCTAAATTCATTTCTAAATGAGCTCATTTTTAGATACGAAGTTGTAAGCATTTGGGGCCATCCTGTCTCCTAAGGCTATTGACAATTCCATGAAAGAAAGGACCTGAGTTTCCTCGTGATTTTCTGTAGCTGGTATTTGATGTACACTACATCAAGCAAGCAGGTAAAGAAAAGCAGTACCTTCAGGTGTAAACAGAACACCTGACTGAGCTGATTTTTGATAATTCATTTTTTTTTCCCTAGACAAAGCTAGGCGTTCAAACCCAAGGGTATAGAGCTGTGCATATCAGTACCGTAACATTTAAAAAGCCTGCTCTGTATGTGTAATTATGTCTCCGCTTTGATTTTCGATGTTGTTTAGCATTGCATTCCCTCTTGTTTTTCTTACTCATTCTTGCCAATGGTTTGTCTTAATTTTATCAGACTTTGCAAAGAATCAGTGATTTTATTGATCAAAGGTATTGGTTTTTTTATTATTATTATTTATGTCACAACTTTCTGCTTTCAGGTTTACGAATTCCTTTCTTCCATTTCTATCTGTAGATAATATTCCTGTCTCTACCACCTGGAAGGTACCTGCCAAACTGAAAAAAGCACCTGGGGGCACAGGTAGGAGAGGGTTGGCATAGATGATGCCCCTCCAACAGAAATGGGGTGGTTTTTTGTTTTTCTGTTTTTTTAATTTGGTTTTGCTTTGAGCTTTCACTTTTTTACAACCAGACTGCATTCAGGTATTCCTGGAATAATTAAAGACACCAAGAGAGCACCCCAAGCACGGTTCCTTACCCATCTGCTGCCAGCTGGGCTCACCTTGCCAGGTCCAAAGAGCAAGAAGGGGAGAGGGGGGAGGTCGCAGAGTGGGGACGGGTGTGGGCGGGGCAGGAAGAAACGGCTCGACTCAAACGGCTTTCTTCCGTCCTCCTGCTCTCAGCCATGTTCCGTCTTCCCCGCCCACGTCTCTGCCCCAAGTGTGCGCCGCCCCGTGCGCGCGCGCGCGCGCGTCTACACCCGCAGGGGCGCGAGGGGCCGCAGCGTCCACGCCGCGCGCGCGGGAAGCCGGCGGTGCCTGCCGCCTGGCGGGGAGGAAGAAGCCGGAGGGGAGGGTTGGAAAAGAGATCAGAAAGGGGTGTGTGTGGGGGTGGGGTGGGGTGGCAAGAGTTGGGGTGGGGGGGAGCCCACGTGACTTTCTGGAACGCAGACTCGCTTCTTTATTTTGATCCTCAGGAAGTAAACCTCGCCATCTCCAAAATGCGCGTTGAGTGAATCGGAAAGAGTAGAGTCACGTTCCACTGGAAAGGCTCGCTTTTCAAGTTCACATGAACTTAGGCTTTGATCCTCCTTCGTTGCTCTTTAAGATTGACTTCTCTTTCAGCTCGGATGGTGGGTTTCTTTCTGGTTCTGAGAAGAGCTTTCAAGATGTGACTTCCCTTCTGAGAGGCTTTGAAGTCTTTCTCCACACATCCTCTCCTTAAAGGGATTTGGTGAGCCGAGATAGGCCTGGGGGGGCTCCAGCGTTTAGAAAGTCCCTTGCCAGCTACCCTGTGTGCCCCTAGATGGTCTTGAAGCCTCCCAGCTGCTGCAAGACGCGTTTCCAGGCGCAGCTCTGTGGCCCCAACACCCAAAGCCCTCTCCCTGCACCCTGGGGCCCCGGGAAGGTGGGCAGCGCACAACGGGAGCTGTGTTTTCCTCATGGAGCAAAGCCACCTCCAACGAGGAGGGACATTAGCGAGGGACATTAGCGACGAGGAGGGACATTAGCGACGGTTCTAGCATTTATGAGTCAGGTCTCCTAGGACTTGGAGACAGAAACAGCTGACTCCCAGGGCTTGTACATTTCCTGGGGTGGTTCGATTTAGAGCTTCCGGTTTGCAGGATATCACCTTAAAACCCTTTTCCAACATCTGTATGGGGTGTGCCAGGTTGGGACACCTGCCCCACAGTGGCCAGAAATGCTGACAGGCCCTTCGAGCCTCTCACTTCAGAATGAGATGTTTGTACACGGAGTGACCTTTAATTGTGTCCCAGAAACTCGTGTCAGATCAACATGTGGTTTCACTTATTCAGCAGAGGTTATTACATTTCAAGCTGTTTTGTGTTAGTTTTTTTAGCATTTAAATGAAGTATTTTCTTTCTCCTATATTTGATGTGGCTCAAAGAAGCTTGCCCCCCCACACACACTTTTTTTTTTCTTTCCCTCATGGATTTTATTGTTTGATTAGATCTTTTTGTTGAGTCAGATCAAAGATGGCTTTCTTTTCTTCAGGAGAGATCTTTTATTAAGACAAATCAATAGAACAGATTCCACAGTTTAAAGCGGCATTTTGTTTAGAAGATTTTGAAAAGAGGAACAAGATTTCAATGAGAGTAAAGAAGAGATGTTTTTATTTTTGGATTATATTCATCTGTCAGAGAGTTAGATGAAAGGGAATACTTTGGCATTCTGAACTTCAGATTTACCATGGAGAAGCTTTGCAGTCCTAGCCAGATAGACACCCGTATGGGAAAATTCACTTCACATTTTATAATCTGGGACTATCCAAAGAGCTGGTATTTCTTCCCTACCTGTCCCTTTTCCTACCCTTAATATCATGTAGCTGCCGGACTCTTAGCTTTTTGGCCTCTGACATGAACTCCTTCACATACTTCAGAAGGCAATGTTTCCAGGTAGCGTGTTTTTGTAACAACTTGCTGTTACCTCTGTCAAGGGGCTATCCATATTACAATTATGTGTTTACTTGATGGCTTTACTGCTCCTTAGGGGCAAGAAAGGGGTGTTTCACCTTGTCCCTCTCCTGGTGCTTGTTAGAGCCCAGCATATATTTGTCAATCTGAACTGAACAAAGACAGAAATGTGGTCAGTATTGCCTTTGCTATAAAAAAGACGATTAGGATGACATTGGGAGTGTTTGGCAGTCACACACAGTAAGTAACATCTGTAAAACATCATAGATGGAATATATAGATGCTTCTACACAGCACTTATTATCTCATGCGATATGTATTTTTCTTATTTACTATGTTAAGTATCTATTTCTTCAGCCTAAAATGCGTGGTTCCATGAAGGCAGGATTTTTGTCTTGCTTTCTTCCACTGTTTTACCCCCAGAAGTCAGAACAATGCCTAAGACACAACAGTAGCTCAAAAATTATTTGTTGAATAGATGAGGCAATCTTAATATATAATTTTTCTCCCCAGCCTGTAATCCCAGGGACTTGGGAGGCTGAGGCAGGAGGAGCACTTGAGGCCAGGAGTTTGAGACCAGTCTGGGCAGTATAGCAAGACCATATCTCTATTCAAAAATAAAAAATAAAATAAATAGACAGTCATCAAGTCAAAGATTCTTTTTTTTTTTCCATGAAGGGCATAGTGAGGAGGGGGGGTTCAATTTCCTTTTTTTTTTTTTTTTGAGACAGAGTCTTATTCTGTTGTCCTGGGTAGAGGGCAGTGGCATCAGCTTAGCTCACAGCAACCTTAAACTCCTGGGCTCAAGCGATCCTTCTGCCTCAGCCTCCCGAGTAGCTGGGACTATAGGCGTTCGCCATGATGCCTGGCTAATTTTTCTATTTCCAGTAGAGAAGGGGTCTCACTCTCACTCAAGTTGGAAAGATTATTTTCTGCTGGGCGATTTCTCTTGAGTGATTCAGCATACATCAGTTATGTGGGTGGTTGCTACAGTTCTCCAATTACACTGGATGTGAGCGAGATGTAGCCTTAGCCATCCAGATAGTGCATCATGTAGTTGATGCGTCACCAATGCTCAAAATAGTATATTCTTTATTCATTCAAATAATAAGACAATTCCATCGGAAAAAAATCAAGAAATGCATTATTTGACATCATGAAGAATTGCTGAAACAAATTTTAAAATACTTCTTTGCTCTCATTTCTCCTAATACTCTTCACAGGGTAGGTACCTAATAGAACTGTCTTGATTTGACCCCAGCAAAGGAAATTTAAAAAGTCAAAGCACTTGGTGTTTGGGACACCAGCTCCTTAATGGCAGGTACCAGCCTAGGTCCTGTTCCCTGCTGTACCTTACACACCTAGCAGAGTGCCTGGCACATAGTAGGCGTTCAATAAGTGTGTTGATGAATAAGTGAATAGTGTCTCTCTCAGCCACTGTTGTATGGATGAAACTTTAGGCACCATTTCAAATCATGGAAAGTTCTGGGAGAAATTTTGCCTGCATTTGCAATGTAGTGGTTGCATGGCTAACCGTTTGATTTGAACATTTAGGTGGCCACTTGTATGCTCAATGAAGTTTCAAACCACAGTTTGGCTTGCATACATATTGCCCCTAAAATTGACCACATGTGTAAAAGACACAAGATTTTTGGTAACAGAAGAAACAACAAGGAAATATACTTATCTGTGAAGGAGAGATGAGTACTAAAGGAATTCTAGAAGTCAATCCTGTAATCCTAGCACTTTGGGAGGCTGAGGCAGGAGGATCACTTGAGATCAGTAGTTCAATACCAGACTGAGCAGGAGTGAGACCCCATCTCTACTAAAAATAGTAACATTACCCAGATGTCATGGCATTCGCTTGTAGTTCCAGCTACTTGGGAGGCTGAGCCAGGAGAATCTCTTAAGCCAGGAGTTTAATGTTCCAGTGAGCTATGATGATGCCACTGCACTCTAGCTAGCCCGGGTGACAGAGTGTGACTCTCTCTTAAAAACAAAAGAAACAACAAATTAAATCAATTAAAGCCAAAGGCCTCCAGGAACAAGTCTAGGCCCCAGCAAAAAGTTGTTTTTTTCAGGTCAATGCAAGGTCTGGCCAGCAAAATATCTTTTCTCAGTGTATTGGTTAGCTTTTACTGTGTAATAAACCACCCCCAAAATTAATGGCTTAAAGCAACAACTGTGTTCATAGGTCATATTCTTCTAGACTAAGGCAGAGAGGCTGATCTCTACTGGGCTTGCTCATGCATCTGTGGTCAACTGGCCTAGGATGGCCTTGCCCACACGTCTGCTGGCTGTTTGACTGGATGGCTGTTTACGAGTCTTCAGCTGGGGCAGCTCGTCTCTGTTCCACGTGGTCACCCATCTTCTGCCAGTGTAGCCCAAACTTCTTTACCCGATGGTCTCAAGATTCCAAAAAACACCAAGAGTAAAATTTGCAAGACAGCTGGAGATGTAGGCTCAGGCCCTGTGCACAAGCGCCACAGCGTGAAGATAATGCTAATCGAGTATTGTCACTGGGGAAGTTAGGCAAAACTAGGTATTATAATCAATAAATCAATCCTGAGACAGGAACCACGGAATGTAAACGCAGCAGAGAGGATGCCACAGCCAGATTGAGCAAAACAACATAAACGGCAATATTTGGGCTGTACCCATACTAAAAAATTATTTGTTGTTCATCTGAAAGTCAAATTTAACTGAGTGCCTTGTATTTTTTTCCTGGCACTCGACTGTCAACCCCTCATGTAGTAGAGTCCCACCTTTCCTGCCAGGATGCCTAAAACACTGTGAGGGACAGGTGAGCGCCTACAGACAGAGTGGGGGAGTCAGGGTCAATGGTACACTAACTAATACAACAGTGCTTAAGTGCTTTCTCATTTTTTTAAATATAAAACGCAAACAGAAATAGAAGTTCTAATGTTTTCTCTTTGCTACCCAGTGATCCCGGGCACCACACCCTCTGCATTCCGGACACACTGCATACTCTGAGCTCCCCCGAGGGAGGGACCATTTCTTTGTATCACCAGGGCTAATTATGATTTCCTTACGAACTATACGATCTTGAACAAATGCCTTAAAATCTGTCTCTGTCGCCTCCTCTGTGAAATGAAGCAAATAATAATGCCAACCGGGTAAAGCCATATGAAGATTATATGTGGCAGCATGTGTCAAATGCCTAGCACAGGGCTAGTCACATAGTAACCCTCATTACATGTCAGCTATTACTATTATTGTTATTGTTATTGACAATTGTGGCGGGTCAAATTCTACTACAAGAAAAATATTATAACTCATTTACTAAAAGAATCTTAAAATTATTTTCAAACCCCATGCACACACACACACATATATATATACACACACACACACACACAATTTTTTTTTCTTTCTTTAGAGGCAGGGTCTTGTTCTGTCACCCAAGCTGGAGTGCAGTGGCCTTATCATAGCTCATTGCAGCCCCAAACTCATGGGCTCAGACAATCCTCCTACCTCAGCCTCCCATTCAACTGGGAGTATAGGCGTGTGCCACCATGCCAAGCTAATTTTTAAATTTTTTTGTAGAGATGGGTTCTCACTACATTACCCAGGCTGGTCTTGAACTCCTGGCCTCAAGTGATCCTCTTCCCTCAGCCTCCCAAAGTGTTGGGATTATAGATGTGAGCCACCCTGCCTGGCCCCTATATATATGTTTTTTAAAAGATATTTAATACAACCCAAAGTACCTAGAATTGGATGCTCATGATAGTCAGACTTATGTTTCAAAATTAGTAATAAAGTAGACATTTTAGAGCATTTTTATGTACATACACTTCTGCACACAAAACCTCAGTTTCGGGAATATAGATTAGACTCTTTAAGGTTGCGAGGAAGAGAAGCGTCCCAGCTATGTTGAGGAAATGGGGGAATGGCACGTGGCAAGAATAGTGACAGTAACCGTGGCGCTGATACCTGGGCCAAGACTGCTGAGCCTGTGACCTCATGCAAGCCACTTAGCCCTCCTGCGCCTTGGTTTCCTCCGTCCCCTCACATACGTAGGAGAGCGACGTGAACATTGCACGTGCAAGCACATTTCAAACTCTATTGTGTTACAGCACGTTAGCAAGTATTATACCCAAGAAGCACTGGCTTTTTTTGTGGCTGGATAGTGTAAGTCCATTTGCAGACCCAGTAAGTATATACTAAAATTATTTTCAAGTTTATGGTTGAAAAACAAGCACCTTAATCTTAAATTCCAACCTCGTAAAATTTGCGTTTTAATATAAATGTATTGTTTTGATGCCAGTCCCTGTGTTTGCGTGAGGATCGTGGCCCTGAATCCTGGCATTCAGGCCCAGCGCTGGACACAGTGCCTGGCCTCTAACAGGTGCTCAAGGTATAGTTGTTGAACAATGAACGAACGAATGAATGAACGAATGAATGAACGAACGAATGAATGAACGAAAGAACGAATGTCTGCCTCGGAGTGTTCTGAGGAAACAAATATACTTTATGTTGAGAAGGTCCTGCCCACAGTTATAGGGTTTATTTCCCTCTTGCAGGTTGTTATAAACCTCTGTTCTGGCGTCCTTCCTCTGTGAGACTGAAGTCCAATCCAGAACCGCTCCCTTCTAGGGAATATTTAGCACAACATAAGCATAATAATAGCCATTTAGGAAGCTTTTGCTTTCTGCCTGGCCCGGGGCTACTCTCATTAAAAGGTCTCGTTTACAGTTTGAGCTTTTGGATCAGAGGATCTGGGTTTTAATCCTGTCCCACTGCTTTCTACTGTGTGACTTTTGGCAACTTCTTTACCTGTTCTGGGCTTTAGTTTTCTCATCTGTAGTATAAAGGAGCTAGCTGGGCAAGGCAGCACAAGCCTGTAGTTGTGGCTACTTGGGAGGCTGAGGCAGGAGGATCGCCTAAGCCCAGGAGTTTGAGGTTGCAGTGGGCTATGATGATACCCCTGCCTCTAGCCTGGGCAACAGAGAGAAACCCTGTCTCAAAAAAATAAAACAGGTTGGGCGTGGTGGCTCACGCCTGTAATCCTAGCACTCTGGGAGGCTGAGGCGGGAGGATCACTCAAGGTCAGGAGTTGGAGACCAGCCTGAGCAAGAGCAAGACCCCGTCTCTACCAAAAATAGAAAGAAATTAGCTGGACAACTAAAAATATATGGAAAAAATTAGCCAGGCATAGTGACGCATGCCTGTAGTCCCAGCTACTCGGGAGGCTGAGGCAGGAGGATCGCCTGAGTCCAGGAGTTTGAGGTTACTGTGAGCTAGGCTGACGCCACGGCACTCACTCTAGCCCAGGCAACAGAGCGAGGCTCTGTCTCAAAAATAAATAAATAAAATAAAATAAAACAAGACAAATAAGATGAGGGAGCTAATAGGACCTATCTCACAGAGTTATTGTAATTATAAGGGTAGTTATGTTTGGATAATATTTCTCGAGTACTTATTTCAGATTCTGAGAGTCTGTGTCTCTCCAAAATCCGTATGTGGAAATCCAATCCCCAGTGTGATGGTATTTGGAGGTGGGGCCTTTGGGAGGTGATGGGTCATGAGGGTGGAGCCCTCATGAAAGACCAGCTAGCCCCGTAAGAAGAGGCCAGAGAGCTCGCTGGCCACTTCCCACCATATGAGGACACATGGAGAAGTCAGGTGTGTGCACCTGCTAAGGGGGCCCTCGCTGGAACCCGACCATACTGGGACCCTGATCTTGCACTTCCAGCTTCTAGAACTGTGAGAAATAAATGTTATTTAAGACACTCAGTCTATCGTAATTGGCTGTATGGGCCTGAACTAAGACAGGACTTACTACATGTCAGACATTTTCTCACTCCTAATCACCCTTAGGATCCATCAAGGTAGGTAAATTAAGTCATAAAAGTCCACCCCACCCAATGCAATAAACTATTTCCCTTTGAATGACTATATATACCTTTAAACATATGTTCATCTTTTCTGAATTGTCCCTTATGCAAAAATCTTTGCATACCACTGCTCTAGGAGACAGTGGATAAAAGGAATGAAAGACTAGCTGTGGATTATTAAGAAACAGAATATTTTAAAAAACAGGATAACAAAAACTAAGGATTTTTTTTTTAAAGCAAGGATGACTCACATATTATCCTTTTGAAGGACTTGAAGTTGTTCTTTGGGGAGTGACTAGTTCCATGGTCAATAAATTGAGGATGTATAATCTCCTCCCCTTGACAAACTATTGCACGTGTTTACTTATCACAGACGCTAAGAAACGGTTCGATTTTCTCTCACCAGGGATTTCCCATGCTAATTTGCCCACAGAAGTTTTTGTTGTGGCGGTGTATTCTGTGACTTATTAACGTCATAAAATGTAGTCTGGAAAACTCTTACCTATTGTTGTGTTGACGGGAAACCCAAGCAAACGCTGGCTAGACTCCTCGGAATCAGAAGGCAACTTCACGGGAGATGCTGGCCAGGATGCAGAAGGCAGGCGAGCAAAGGACCAGCGCGTGCATTTTTTCAACTGATTCCTGCAGTTGTGTGCTGCAGATGCGCTTCAAAACCTGAATAACAAATGTCAGAGACTCTGTGAATAGTAGCTAGAGCAGGGGAGGGAAAAAAGGTGCAGTCTGGCTCGTGCAGGGCAGTGCGCAGACAGCAAGGATGGCTGTCCATCTTTTTAGCCACCACACCCCCCACCCCCAGCAGGGAAAGGCTTGCACGACCCTGGCACCAGCGCGGATGCAGAGAGCAAACCCACGTCAGACCACGGGGTGTGTGTTTATAGTTAAGGGAGAGATGTTCTAACCTCAGGAAACTGCAATCAGGGATATTACTCAATTTTGAGTCACTGCTATTATTTGAGAAAGTTATCTATTCAGTTTTTAAATTTATGCTATTTTGCTTTATCTCATTCCCATTCTGCACATTTCTTCTCTATGAGAATAGTGGGTCAAAAAAAAAAAAAGTATCAAGAGAGTTAAAGTCATCTAAGATTCTACCATGTAGAAAAAAAGCGTTCCTTTTTTTAAAATTTTTTGAGACAGAATCTCACTGTGTCACCGGAGCTGAAGTGCAGTGGCATCATCATAGCTCACTGCAACCTCAGACTCCTGGCTCAAGCCATCCTCTTGTCTCAGCCTCCCAAGTAGCTGGGACTATAGGCGCGCACCACCATGTCTGGTTAATTTCTTCTTCTTCTTTTTTTTTTTTCCTATTTTTTGTAGAGAGGAGTCTCACTATTGCTCAGACTAGTCTTGAACTCCTGGCCTCAAGCGATCCTCCTGCCATGGCCCCCCAGAGTGCTAGGATTACAGGCGTGAGCCCCCATGCCTGGCCAACATTATCTTTGTTAATGGCTGAGCCATAGTTTGTGGGACCCTTTGGCGACTTTTAAGGGACATTCAAGGTGTTTGCAACTTGTAATTATTCCAATTGAGCCTTGTGCAAACATCCTTGTGTATTCAGCCTTTCATATATAAGAGAAGCCCTTCTTAAGGTAAATTCCTAGAGATAAAATCTACATCACAATGTACCTGTATCTAATATTTGGTTCCACACAAATTCCCTTCTAGAAAGCTTATACCAAATTATCCCCATTCCAAATGTGCAAGAAATTTGTTCTTTTTGATATTTGAGTTTTTTTTTTTTTTTCTTGTAGTGACAGAGTCTCACTATATTGCCCACGGTGGTCTCGAATTCCTGGCCTCAAGCGATTTTCCCACCTCAGCCTCCCAAAGTGCTGGGATTACTGTCGTGAGCCCGGCTAATTTTTTCCTATATATTTTTAGCTGTCCAGCTAATGTTTTTCTAATTTTTTTAGTAGTGATGGGGTCTCGCTCTTGCTCAGGCTGGTCTCAAACTCCTGAGCTCCAATGATCTGCCCACCTCGGCCTCCCAGAGTGCTAGGATTATAGGCGTGAGCCACTGCGCCCGACCAATACCTGCACTTTTTAAGGACTTTATGGGACCACTCAACTTTTGTGAGACCTCCACTTTAACGTACTCAAGGAAAAAAGATTAGTTGTGTTGTGAAATATTAATAGATCACTTAAAAGTAAAGTGCCTACAATGGTAGAAACTGGTCAGTTTTCCATTTTGTTGTTCACATTATGACAAAAGAAATTTGGTGATCACTTTCAGAGAATTAGCTGGTGTTTTCGGCAGCATGCAAGTAAAATTTGGGTTCGAGGCCGGGCGCTGTGGCTCACGCCTGTAATCCTAGCTCTTGGGAGGCCGAGGCGGGCGGATTGCTCAAGGTCAGGAGTTCAAAACCAGCCTGAGCAAGAGCGAGACCCCGTCTCTACTATAAATAGAAAGAAATTAATTGGCCAACTGATATATATACAAAAAATTAGCCGGGCATGGTGGCGCATGCCTGTAGTCCCAGCTACCCGGGAGGCTGAGGCAGAAGGATCACTCGAGCCCAGGAGTATGAGGTTGCTGTGAGCTAGGCTGACGCCACGGCACTCACTCTAGCCTGGGCAACAAAGTGAGACTCTGTCTCAAAAAAAATAAAAAATAAAAAAAAAAATTTGGGTTCGACACTGCAGTACAAACAGCTCATGGGAAACCCTTTAATGAGTCCCTTTAAATAGATATGAATCAATTAAATTGAAGATTTAATCACTTAATGAACAATATACAACCTGCTAATTTAGGGGAGAATATTGCCTTTCAAATGTCTCCCTTGCAAATTCTTGGAATTCTTTTTTTTTGAGACAGACTCTTGCTTTGTTACCCAGGCTAGAGTGAGTGCCATGGCATCAGCCTCGCTCACAGCAACCTCACACTCCTGGGCTCAAGTGATCCTCCTGCCTCAGCCTCCCCGGTAGCTGGGACTACAGGCATGTGCCACCATGCCCGGCTAATTTTTTCTATATATATTAGTTGGCCAATTAATTTCTTTCTATTTATAGTAGAGATGGGGTCTTGCTCTTGCTCAGGCTGGTTTCAAACTCCTGACCTCAAACAATCCACCACCTTGGCCTCCCTGAGTGCTAGGATTACAGGCATGAGCCACAGGCGCCTGGCCTGTTGGAATTCTTGATTGTTTATGCACAAAAGAATGGGTTTCTGGTGGCAGAATTCCCTCTAGAAAAGAACATTCTATGCAATACCCAGTTCCCAGCACTTAGTAGACATTCAATTAAAAAAATATATAGTTGAGGCTGGGCACCATGGCTCACTCCTGTAATCCCTGTACTTTGGGAGGCCCAATTGGGAGGATCATTTGAGGCCAGGAATTTGAGACCAGTTTGAGCAACATAGCAAGGTCCCGTCTCTTAAAAAAGGGGGGGGGGAGGGCAGGGGGAAAGTTGTATAAATAAATGGCTTATTATGAAGTTAAAAAAGAAAGTGTCTGTCCTATCAGTTACTATCTAATCAGCCAGAGTTATTCAGGAACTATTAGTAGGTAACCAATGGTGCAAGTATAGTATATGCTTTAAATAGTCCTTTCCTAGATTTTTATGTCCTTCATAAGCAGAGAAAGCAAAGTGGTGGACAAGGGCTATCTTAGCCTACAGTCATGTTTTATTTGGCTCAGATGGTATTTAAACATTTTGAAATGGTTGCCAACATTTCTAAAGTAAGTTTCACATAAAAATCTGGATTTCTGGCTTTTCTTAACAAAATGTAAGCTCTGGCCACACCAAGTCCAAACTCCAAGCCACATGGCAAGAGGGGGGCCGTGGCACACCCCCCTCATTTGACCACCGGTGTCCCCACTCTGTGGCCGGCCTCACTCCTGCCACCTGCCTGGCCCCGAAGGCATTTTGACTTTGCCGCACCCAATCTTTTTTTTTTTTTTTTTTTTTTAAAGTTTGGAATGTGTACACTGGAGATCTTCTTATCTTAGATTATTCCCTCGATCCAGAGAAGTTTACCTGCTTCCTCTTTTTTCCTATTTTTAAGATCTCTGCTGCTCCTGAGCCTTCCTTTAATAGCCTGTACTTTGTTCTTTGTCTTCACCCGTTCCCACTCTCTCCCGTCTCCCAGCACACTCTGCTGTAGGCTGATGGCAATCCAAGCCCTCGGAATACTTTCTCCTGTGCGTGCGGGGTGGGGGAGGAAGGATTGAGAGAAAGGAAGAGACACCGAGATTATGGAGGACTTCCTGTTCGCAGCCGATCATGCCTGTCACACTAGCTACAGAAAGACATGTTTTCGTAATACATTTTTTTGGGAGAAAAAAAAAAACCTTCATTCTACTCTGGGGGAAAAAAAAACTGTTGACTCTGAATAGTTAGACCTCAAAATACAGGGAAACGTTCTTAACACTTTGCTATCAGGAAAGCAGACATTTTAGACATTGCAGATTCCACATAAGATAATCACATTGCCCCCTCCTCCCTGAATATGTGAAAAATGGCAAACTATTACCAATTTGTAAGTGGTCTAAATCTCTTTATTTTTTCTTCTGACAGTAGGTGTTTGGTGTCAATGTACATTTTGCCTACCACAATGCTTTCCTTCCCCAAACTATTAATTTTGTTTTTATGAATAATACAGTATGCCCCAGTTATTATTTAGTTTGTATACTGGCCTCATGCTCCGCATTTTCATTTAAGTGTAACTGCACAGGAAAAATGCAAATCTCTTCTATTCAAATTCAAAAGAAAATAAATGGATTTTTTATGGCCTAAAGGATCTATTCATTAACAAATCATTTATCTTTTCAGGAAGAACAGTTTATATATCCAATATGCTCTCGTGCTGTCTTTATTTTCTTCATTTTTCCCCCTCCTTTGATAAATATACTCTCTCAAATCTCTTTTGTATCTCTGCTGATAGAAGCAGCTTATGGCAGGCAGAACAAGAATACAATTAATAGCATTAAACAGAAAGCAAAGGTTGCATAGAAAGCTTGAACATATTGGATATTGAAAAAATAATAATAAACCTAAAATTGGACTGTATTAAATGTTTTGTTTTTTTTTTTAGCAATTGCAATATTAAAAGAAATAAACCTTTGGCCTTATCAAAGTGACATGACAAAGGGGTGGGAGAAGAAATATCTGTTTTCAACAGACCAACTTTTTTTGAGTCTTGTGCAGATACCTTAAGAACCTTAGAAACACTACTGATTTTGCCTCTTATGTTATCTGCTATTAGAAGTTTGGCATGGCGGGCTGTATTTTTATTGAACACTGGTTTGCATTTCTATCTTGATTAAAGAAACCAGTTTAGAGGGCATGGCTTCTGGGAAGGTGTCGCAATACACAAACAGCTGTGATACACAAAGCGATTTCTGATAAATACCTTACACCAAGCAGCTTGCGTGGCTTTCCCCTGAATTAGGAAGGCCCCTAAGTGAGGAACAGTAGTGGCAAGTGCCAGTTTATGGCGTTTTTCTTTTCTTTTTTTTTTTTTTAAAGACATTTCCCTTTTTCTGGCGTAGTGTACTTTAAAAATTATATGATTGCATTAAAGTTACCCAGAATGTTGACTTTTCTCTATTCATGTTCATGTATTAAATCAGATTTCAGGGCAAAATTGAATGGATTTCTTTGTTCTCACTAGATTAAGCCCAGATAGATAATCTGGTTTAGTTATGGCTACATTGTTTGAATCATGCTAATTATAGTGCTTACAATACAATGGAAGAGAGGGCCATTTAAATGTTCATTTGAAGAGGGGGGAAAAAAAGAAATCATATGCCAAGCTCAGAAACGTACAGTCGCTCTAACAGTCCCCCGAAGGCCAATTGAAAGACTGTTTGTCAGAGAATTGTTTACCTTGAAATTCTTAAACACCAGGCGTGTTTCGCGAGCTCAGCCCGTGTGTGGGGACGGCGGTGGTCTCGGGGTCCTGGGCTGAGTCGTGTGCGGAATGGACTCTGGTTTCCAGCCCAGCTGCTGGCTGCTCTGGTGACTTCTCTGGGGGAGAGGGAGCCCGGGAGACCTCCCCAGCCACACACCGGGGGCCCTTTTCGACTGGAGGCTTTTAAAATGAAAGGAAGGGGGGGGATAGTTTTTCAAGAGGTGAAAGAGAAAACCTTTCAGGGAAGGATTGAATGGATGCGACTCACTGGCCTGGGGGAGAGAATATCTGATGGCTGACTCCTTCTGAGACAAAAATAAATCAGTGTTCCATGAGGTGCCTTTATTAAGCGCCATGTGTTTCCTATAGAGAGAAATGACGGGATTAGGATGGGAAGGGAAAACAGGAGGGGGGGACGTATAAGCAAATGATTACCTAAACTACTTCTTTCTGGACTCTAGGGGTTGGCTCTTAGCTTCAATTGTCCTCCATTTCGCGATTTATTTGGGAAATTCCTGAGGTGGGGGCAAAGGACCTTATCAAGGTCTTGGCACCAGGAACTAAGACAAATAGCACATTGGACTATATTTAGCAGATGATAATGTGGAACGCTGAAAAAAATAGATGGAGGGTGATTAATAATAAACAAACAGTGCTGTTGTGATTGGAATACTGGAATACTGGAATACTGGAATATTGGAATACTAAGGCAAGGTGCAGATTGTTTGGGGAATGTGCGTGGAATTTTTCTCTATAAATCACCCGTCACTCAGGGAAGACTGGGATGGCCACGCCAACGCCAAGGGCAGCCCTCTTGGTTAATGTATCCAAGATGGTAATACAGGTAATAGGTTATGCTTAAAAAAAAAAAATTGGGAAGACAGTTGACTTTGGCATGTCCCCACATTTCCAGGAATTGTCCTCGACTTGCAGCCACTGGGTTTTCATGCAAAATAATAATTTTGGAAGGGAAAGTGAACCACTCAGTTGTTGGGCTGATCTGATCCACCGGTTTAAGACCCTGGACAAATTATTTAAGATTTTGCTTCGCAACTCTGTTCCCTCCGCCATAAAATGGGTTTAATAATAATTCATTCCATCTGGTTGTTGCAAGGATTAAAGTCGATAATGTACACAGAGCAGTTAGCTACACCTGGCTCAAGGTAGGTTTCAGAAGTTGTCTAGGATGTGGTCACAGTTACGCTTAAAATCATTTCTATAGCTTCTGTTTTGATGAGTTGGCTTTTGTGTGTTTGTTAGGAACTTAAAATAGAATGGCTTGCCTGTAGATCCATGTACCTGGAAAATGTTCGTATGCTTTAGAAAACAGCGTTTGGAAGTCGGACTTCGTTCTTACTGAGATAAACACCTTTACACCGACATGGGAGTTATGTCTTTCCTTGTGGAAAAATATTTTATGAAAAGCAGTATAAACTTGGATTTGGAGGAATAAAGCTACATTGGTGATTAGCTGTTGGTTTCTGTGTGTAAAGAAGAAAATGGAAATTTGTCCAAAACTAGGCACTCAATAATAATAGTAATAACAGATAGCACTTGTGGGTGAGGTGCAACCCAGATTCCTAACCCTTCTGTTATATTAATTCTTAAGGGGTAAGTTTTGCTCATTTTTTACGAGTTCAATAAGTTCAACTCATTTTTTACAATCTATTTTTTTTTCTTTTTGACATTAAGAAGGGGGAAAAATACATTAAGAGATAATGAAGGCCGGGCAAGGTGGCTCACGCCTGTAATCCTAGGACTCTGGGAGGCCGGAGCGGGAGGATTGCTCGAGGTCAGGAGTTCGAAACCAGCCTGAGCAAGATCGAGACCCCCATCTCTACTAAAAATAGAAAGAAATTAATTGACCAACTAAAAATATATAGAAAAAATTAGCTGGGCATAGTGTCGCATGCCTGTAGTCCCAGCTACTCGGGAGGCTGAGGCAGGAGGATCGCTTGAGCCCAGGAGTTTGAGGTTGCTGTGAGCTAGGCTGACACCACGGCACTCACTCTAGCCTGGGCAACAAAGCGAGACTCTGTCTCAGAAAAAAAAAAAAGAAAGAGAATACCTATCTTTATTTGGCTTTAATTTCGAAAGTAATATATGCTTGCCATAAATTAACATGCAGACAAATGCAGAAAAATATAACTCAGTGAAAATCTATAGTCTCCCTACTAGGTAATGGTGCTCAACAGTTCATTTCTCCCCCTATGGAAGTAAGAATAAAAGAGTTAATTAGGAAAATATATTGTTTATTTATTTACACACTAATGTGATAAAGGCTGTACCGTATAATTTAAGAGCTGAGAAGTTTTCTTTATTGTTCTTTTACGGATTGGCTTGAAGCTATAAACAAGTACACATAGCCTCCGGGATGCTCGGGCTCTGTCCCGCGGAGCCCTGTGCCCTGGGGTCCATAAAAAGAAAAGAAAAAAGTACACAGAAGAAATCTGTGAGGGGCAGAGGAAAGATGGGTGTCCTTGGTGCTAGGGGGAGGGTGAACATAAAGCAAGCACCTGACGCTGTGCTCAGCGATTAGCTCATTGAATCCCCAGAGCAGCTTAGTGAAGGGAGCAGTACTCATTATCCCCATTTTACAGATGAGAAAACAGAGGCTTAACAATATAAAGTGACTCATGTAAGATCGCACAGCTAGTGAGAGTTGGGATTTGAATGGAAACAGCTTTCATGCTATTTTCTTCCCTCCCTACTCACCCCTCCTACTTACCTTTGCCAGTTGACATTTATTGATTATTTGCAGGACAGTATACTAAGCACCTGGGAATACAAAGAGGTCAAGAATTTAAATCCTGGTAGAGCCGTTCCAACCCCCCCACCCGCCATTTATGTAGTCACAGATTCTCTATGGACCGTTTCCCCAGGAAAACTCACACAGAAACGACATTTGGCGCACAATTAGAGCAGTTTTGTGGACATTCCCAACTTTATTCATGGATCTCCTAGACTTCCAAGACAAGAACACTTGATTTTGTAGCATAATCCCCCAACTTTATCACCCATGGGCTTATAGAATTAGGTGACTTGCTCAGGTGAATTAGCTGAGCTGTTATTTTTTTTTTTTTTTTTTTTTTGAGACAGAGTCTCACTTTGTTGCCCAGGCTAGAGTGAGTGCCATGGCGTCAGCCTAGCTCACAGCAACCTCAAACTCCTGGGCTTGAGTGATCCTTCTGCCTCAGCCTCCCGAGTAGCTGGGACTACAGGCATGTGCCACCATGCCCGGCTAATTTTTTTTATGTATATATCAGTTGGCCAATTAATTTCTTTCTATTTATAGTAGAGACGGGGTCTCGCTCTTGCTCAGGCTGGTTTTGAACTCCTGACCTTGAGCAATCCGCCCGCCTCAGCCTCCCAAGAGCTAGGATTACAGGCGTGAGCCACAGCGCCCGGCCTGAGCTGTTATT
This sequence comes from Microcebus murinus, assembly GCF_040939455.1. NCBI lineage: Eukaryota > Metazoa > Chordata > Mammalia > Primates > Cheirogaleidae > Microcebus > Microcebus murinus. The sequence continues at coordinate 8,231,235 of NC_134119.1, read as the reverse complement.
TGATTAATGTCTTATATTATCCGAATAAATGTGTTAGCCTTAGTATTCTCATTTCTATTTTTTTTGAGACAGGGTCTCGTTCTGTCACCCTGGGCTAGAGTGCCGTGGTGTCATCGAAAAGTTTTGTCTCTGGGGACTCTGCCCCAGCTGTGCAGATATTTTGTTTTTGAAGGCCGGGCGTGGTGGCTCACGCCTGTAATCCTAGCACTCTGGGAGGCCGAGGGGGGCGGATTGCTCAAGGTCAGGAGTTCGAAACCAGCCTGAGCAACAGCAAAACCCCGTCTCTAGTATAAATAAAAATAAATTAATTGGCCAACTAATATATATAGAAAAAATTAGCCAGGCATGGTGGCACATGCCTGTAGTCCCAGCTACTCGGGAGGTTGAGGCAGCAGGATTGCTTGAGCCCAGGAGTTTGAGGTTGCTGTGAGCTAGGCTGAAGCCACAGCACTCACTCTAGCCTGGGCAATAAAAGCGAGACTCTGTCTCAAAAAAAAAAAAAAAAAAAAAAAAGGAAAACACTGGCTTGTTATCTTGCATGTCCTAGTGCCAATGCTGGAGGCATTTTGCTTTTGATTGGTTTACTGAGCGGATCACGATCCAACTTCCAATAATGATGAGCGTGATTAGAACATGAGCCCCCCAGGAGCCAGGCCGTGTGTGCCGGAAGGGCTCCCGGGGACCAAAGGAGGCTGCCATGTGTGTGTCTGGTGGGGACAGGGAGCAGGGTGGCCCGAGGCTCCTCACGGCTCGAAGCAAGTGCCTGTGGGCGAAGGAGGCTGTCATTTCGGCTGCAGTTTGGGGCACTTCTTATTCAAGTTCAAGGTCTTCAAGGAAGCTGGTTTGTCAGGCCAGAATTTATTAACACAAGTGCAAATTTCACCTTTAGAAGCTATTCCGCCCAAGTCACTTCAAGCCTGTTTATCCATGAGTTGCTGAATTGTGATTGTTTAAAAATAATGTGGATTCCTAACTCAATAGAGAACTGAAAATTTTCTCTTTTAGTACTAAAAAAACCACAACTCTGTGAGACCTTTAAATGCTAGAAGAAACACTACATTTCCTGATTAGTCTTCTCTAATAAAATACTTTTATGGTTCTCTGTGCCAAATGGTTTCTTGTTCCCCCTAATTATTTGATTAAAAAGGAATAAAGTTCTTTGAAAACGATATTATTGTTATATTAGAACCGAAATTGTACTTGTCATTCCATGCCATTGCCTGTGGAGTTTTTGACCTTTCTCATTTTACCAATTTGTGAGATTTTTTTTTTTTCTTTCTATGGAAAAACCCTGTGGCCTGCTCTTCCTTCCTACCTTTCTCCCTCCCTCCCTCCCTCTTTCCTTTCTTCCTCATAAAAGAAATCACCTGGCTCATCATTTTGCATGATATGTATTGCTTCCTACATAATTTGGGGTACAAGCTGGCATCCTCTCATGAATTCATTAATAATAGTAACACACATTGCATTTTACAAATATATATTTAAGCTAGGTGTGGGGCTTGAGGCTGCAGTCCCAGCTACTTATGGGGCTAAGGTGGGAGGATCGCTCGAGCCCAGGAGTTCCAAGCCAGCCTGGGCAACATAGTGAAACCCTGTCTCAAAAAAAAAAAAAAAGTTAATAAAGTTAACAATTAGGAATAGATTTTTTTTAAAAAAAAGTCTTAGATTTCTGACTTCTCAGACTTTATACTTTTTGAAATTGAAAAAAGAAATGGACTTTCAAGAATGAACTGAAGAAAAAATTTAGGGTGTATAATAGATGGGGAGGAAGTGAGTCAACATGAGAGAAGAATATTGGGAAAGACAGGCAGATGGCTTTAGATAGTGGCACATAGTTTCTGAAATCAAAGGCTGCTTTATAAACAAGATACGCAGACTCTCAAATAAATAGCATGGTTTGAGAAGCAGAGCTCCAGCGAAGGTTTTGGAGTCCATGGATTGAATTGGTATTTTAGGTAAAATTATTCAGTGATCAAACATGTTTGCTATTGGCTATTTACGTATGTACTATGTGCCGGCCACATAGTAAGATAATCTGGGGAAATAGCGATGTGTCCAAGCAGAGGTGGTCCCTGGCAGGCAGCCTCTTTGATGGAGCCGATGACTTCCTCCTCCTGGTAGTCACACCCTTGTGTGGGGGCTGCACCCAGCAGACTCACTTCGAATGGATAGAACATGACAAAAGCGAGGGACATCCTTCCAAAGCTTAGGTTTCAAAAAGACTGTGACTTCCATCTTGCTCGTCCTCTGCTGTTCTTTCTGTTTAGCCCCTTTTCCCCAAGGGGAGCCAGCTGCCGTACTGTCCCTCAGTCCAGCAGCCAGTGAAGAACTGGATCCTGCCGGTAACCACGTGTTTGAGTTTGGAAGCGGATCCTTCCCCAGTCAAGCCTTGAGATGCGGCTGCAGCTCCAGCCAAAACTTTGATTGCACCTTGAGTCATATCCAGATTCCTGACCCGCACGAACTGTGCTTTATTTTATTTTATTTTATTTTATTTTATTTTATTTTATTTTATTTTATTTTATTTTATTTTATTTTATTTTGAGACAGAGTCTCACTCTGTTGCCTGGGCTAGAGTACCGTGGCGTCAGCCTAGTTCACAGTAACCTCACACTCCTGGGCTCAAGTGATCCTCCTGCCTCAGCCTCCCAAGTAGCTGGGACTACAGCATGCACCACCATGCCCGGCTAATTTTTTTCTATATTTGTAGTTGTCCAGCTAATTTCTTTCTATTTAAAGTAGAGACGGGGGTCTCACTCTTGCTCAGGCGAGTTTCGAACTCCTGACCTGGAGCGATCCACCCGCCTGGGCCTCCCAGAGTGCTAGGATTACAGGCGTGAGCCACCGCGCCAGGCCTGCTTGCTGTTTTAAACTGCTGTGTTTTAGGGTCATTTGTTCCTCAGCAATGGATAACTAATAGTTTCTGTCCTCATGGATCTTACAGCTAGCGGGGGACAAACAATGTCAGTTAACTATCGTGCCAATTAGTGTCAAATTACAGCTGTGCAGGTGCAGATGGAGCGAGATGCATGAAACAGACCACACCGTGGAGTGGAGTGGCCTGATTTTGTGTCTAAGGGGCCAGGGAAAGCGGTCCCGGGAAACGATGGCTGAGTTGGGATTTCATGAAGAGTACATGGCATCAACCTGGCAACCTGGGCTGGGGAGGGCATTTCTGGCAGCAGAAACAGCATGTGCAGATGTCTCGGGACGGGAGGAAGCCTGAGGAGTGCCGAGTGCTGAAAGAACACTAGAGATGCTGGAACTCGGATGAGCTAGAAGGGGCAGTGGCGGCTAGATCCCGGAGCATCTTGCTCAGGGCTTTGATCTTTATTCTTTGCCAATGGTACGGGTTCCAGCAGTGGGGAAGGCGTGCTCAGATCTGTGTTTTAAGAGTTTACTGAGGCAGCGGAGGAGGGAGATTAGGTTGCACAAGCACAAGGGTGGAAGCAGGGCGACCAGTTTGGGGCTCTTGCAATGATCCAATCTAGGAAGGCAGATCAGATGGGTGTCCGTGGGGGAGATGAAGGCATGGGGATGGTTCTGAGAGATTCTTGGGCAGCAAAATTGGCAGGACTTGTTGATGGTTTGGACAAGAAGGTGCGGAGGAAGGAGGTGTCGAGACTGACTCATAATGTTTTTAACCAGGGAAGCAGGAAAGACTGGAAGAAGTCAAGCTGGTAAATTCTGAAGGTAGGAGGTCACGAAGATGCTAAGTTAATGACAGGAGGACCGGGCAGAAGGACCCCCAGGGCAGTGCAGAAATAGCATCAGTAGGGTGTAGCAGCTGACTAGCAGTTAGGTGAAGGCTTTATGGGAAAGGGAAGAATCCAGAAGGACATCAACCCTGAATGTTTTTGCTGTTTCTGTTTTGAATATGGAGAGTGGGATTATGGATATATGTCACATGAGATAAGCTCAAATCTGTCCAGGCATGCAGACAGCTGGCCTGTGAATGGTTGGAGAGACAGCCCAAGTATTATCGATACTTTAATAAGGAAGTATTATTATTAAAGTCAAAGGGGAAAAAATGCTTTAATGAACCCATTGGAGACATTTTGGGACTTGCTACAGCCGTAGAAGCTGACCTAGATGACTCGAATGATAGAAACCCGGGTGCCTACTTGAACAGGGCTGTGCCGATTGTCAAGTTCGAACTGTTAGTCCAAATAGCTTTGAATAGAACTAAGTGATTTTGGTCTGGGCAGACTCATTTGCAGCAACTGCAAAGTGGATATATTTCTATTATACAAGAGACCAAAGAATATTATAGGTATATATATATTTCATATATAATATGTATCTAACATAATGTATAATTATTATGTAATATATGCTATTATACACAAGGGAGGATATATGATATCACATATCAATTATACTAATTTAGATTTTTATTTATTTTTATTTATTTAAAACAAAAAATTTACTTTAAAATTATATATTAATTTGTTTATAAATGAATGGAGAAGTATTATATGTGTATATATATATATATATATCCTTCCTTAATTTGATCACTAAAGATTCAAATCTTTAGTAATCATTCAATCCATTTGATGTCTGTGAGTTGATTAAACATAATTATACCAGGTGTCAGATGTCATGCTATATAGGACATTTTAGCCTAGTGAATAACACCATCTACCTACAAAACATTCAATCTGGTTAAGATTGAGCCTGGCATGGTGGCTCACACCCATAATCCCAGCACTTTGGGAGGCCAAGGCGGGAGGATCACTTGAGCCCAACCTGGGCAACATATTGAGATCCCATCTCTACAAAAAATAAAAAAATTAGCTGGGTGTGGTGGTGTGAGCCTGTAGTCCCAGCTACTCAGGAGGCTGAGGTTGGAGCATTCTTTGAGCCCCGTTGGAGGATGCAGTGAACTATGATGACTCTACTGCACTCTAGCCTGGGTGACAGATCAAGATTCTATCTCAAAAAAAAAAAAAAAGAAAAAAGAAAAATCTGGTCGAGATTAAGAACATGCATGCATGCATGGATGAGTTTAAGCACAGAGGCTCTGTGCATTTCAACTCACCCCTACACATTTTTGTTCAAACAAATTAGGCTTGTAAATACCTGGAACATTGTAACAGCAAATAAAGGCAAATAAAGGCCCTTCACCTTGTTTTTAAGATGAGAAAAACAACACAAAACAGGCCTGACGACTGCAATAGTCTCCTGACTGGTCTCTGCTTCACTCTGGCGCTCCCGTAATCCGTTTTCCACATTGTAGTCAGAGGGAACTTTTCAAGGCAGATCAGACCATGTCACTCCCTCTTCAAACCTTCTACAGCAGGTTCCCATCCGACTTGAAATAAAATCCACACTCCTTACAATGGAGCCCATGTGAACCGCCCCTACCCTGCCTCTCCTCTGCCATCTCTCGCATCTCTCTCTCACCACTAATGACCAAACCACACGGGCTTCGTTTCTATACCTTTGCCCTGCCCTTTGCCCTGCCAAGCCTGTCCCTGCCCCAGGGCCTTTGCACTTGCTAGCCTCTCTGCCAGGAAGATACTTTCCCTAGAGTTTTCCATGGCTGGCCTCTTCTCCTCATTCAAGTCTGGGTTCAAATGGAATCTCATATTAGGAAGACCCTCCCCTACCCCTCCGGCCCCTCTCTCACGACACTATGTTATATCCACTGGGGCAGTTTTCATCACTTTCTACATTAATTTTGCATAGTGTATGTGTTAACTGGTTAATAATAGTTGTCACTCTCACTTGGGTGCCACCTCCATTAGGGCAGCGGCTGTTCAGTCTCCTTTCCTGCTCTATCTCCAGATTGGATGGCACTGCTCGGCACTTAATAGGTGCTTGGAAAATGTTTTCTGAAATGCACGGACAGAGCCATGACTGCAACCCTGTCCATGATTCGACCGGCCTGGCAGGGCAGCAGGGAGTCCCACGTTCTCCTGAGGTGTACAGCATTAACCGTTTAGCTTTATTGTAATATAATTCCCATACCATACAGCTCACTTATTGTAAATGTACAATTCAATGATTTTTAGCATATTCATGGAGTTGTGCAACCCTCACCACCATCTAATTCAGAGCATTTTCATCACCCCAAAAAGAAACTCCTTAGTCATTAGCACTCTCTCCTCATTCCCCTCTAGCCCTAGAAAACCACTCGTCTATGGTCTGTCTCTCTGGATTTGCCTGTTCTGCATATTTCATAGAAAAGAAATTATACAACAGGGGTCCTCTGTATGTGGCTTCATTTACTAAGCATAATGTTTTCGACGTTCATCCATGCATCAGCCCCTCGTCCTTTTTCGTTGCCAAATAATATTCCATTTTTTGGTACTTGTTCATCTGTTGATGGACATTTAGGTTATTCCTATTTTTTTGACTATTATGAATATACATTTTCAATTCTCCCGGGTATATATACACCTGGGAGCAGAATGGCGGGGTTACGCGGGAACTCTGAGTTTAACCTTCTCAGGAGTGGCCGGGATGTTTTCCAAGGCGGTGCATTCGCTCCTGAGAGCCACGCACGCGAGCCGGAGTCACGGCGGGGTAGCCAGGGTGCTGGGAGCGCCGGTGAAGGGGCCGGCCTCCCCACCGGACAGAAACCTGATTGTTGCAATGTGAATGGAGATCTGACGACGACATAACAAAGTGTTTCCCTGTTTGTGGCATGGGAGAGGATTTTAGTCGCACAGGGAGGAGGCATTAATCCCAAAGTGAGGACATAATGCCCTTTTATTGTCTGGTCCTTCCTTATGATTACTCAAGGAAGAAAGTCTCAATTTAACTATTAATACATCTTTAACACCTAAGACTTGCCAATCTCCCTTTGGAACCAAGAGAGCAGGTCTCTCCCTCATCAGAGCCTTCTGCAGGGCGTGCTGCTTGCCTAGAAGTTAGCTTTTTTTTTTTGTATATTTTTTAATGGTTACCTTCTATTTATGGAAAATGATGTTGATTTTTCATTTATAGCAGTAATACAGAGTTTCTTCTCTCTCTCTCTCTCTTTTTTGCCTTGATTCATTACCTCTAACAGAGTTTGCTTAAAACAAATTTATTTAAAGCGAGAAAATGTCTATTAAAAAATAAGTGCTAGTAATTATCTTATGTGGTCCATAGAAAGAAAAGAAAAAGTCAAAATGGAAATTGTAATCCAAGTAGAACTGAACAATGAGAACAGAGTACTATACAATAAAGGCCATGGGATGAGGCCATAACAGTACTCAGAGGGAAACGTATAGTTTTTAAATGCATTTACAGGCTGGGCGTGGTGGCTCACGCCTGTAATCCTAAGTACTCTGGGAGGCCAAGAGGGGCAGATCGCTCAATGTCAGGAGTTTGAAACCAGCCTGAGCGAGACCCTGCCTCTACTAAAAATAGAAAGAAATTAATTGACCAACTAAAAATATATATACAAAAAAATTAGCCGGGCATGGTGGTGCATGCCTATAGTCCCAGCTACTCGGGAGGCTGAGGCAGGAGGATCGCTTGAGCCCAGGAGTTTGAGGTTGCTGTGAGCTAGGCTGACGCCACGGCACTCACTCTAGCCTGGGCAACAAAGTGAGACTCTGTCTCAAAAAAATAATAATAAAATATACATACATAGTGAGTGAGATGTGCACCATCTGGGGGATGGTCATGATGGAGACTCAGACTTTTGGGGGGAGGGGGGGAAATGGGCATTTATTGAAACCTTAAAATCTGTACCCCCATAATATGCCAAAATAAAAAAAATAATTAAAAAAAAAATAATAAAATAAAATAAAATAAAATAAAATGCATTTACTAAGAAATAAAAAAAGATTGGTAATAAATATTTTAACTCAAGAAACATGGAAAATAATAATGACATAATATAAAAAAAGGCTGGTCCGAAGGTAGCGAGTTATCTCACTTATTGTTCACAATCAGTTATAGATTGAGCTCCTGTTCTACTACTTTGCCCCCTTCTTACTACTGCACTTCACTAGTTTTTTTTAAAAAAAAGAATAGAAAAAAGAATGAATAAAGTCTAATGTAAAAAATTAATAAAAATAGGAACAAAAAAGAAGTAGGAGATTTGATGATTTTATAGATGAGGAAGTTGAAGCTCAAAGAGGTTAAATAACTTGTCTAAGGATGACAGGTCGCTAGGGGTAGCAGAGTTGGGACTTGAGGCTGGACCTCTTGGATTTCAGAGCCTAGGTTCTTAACTGTGGTAGCTTTGGGGTACAAACATGTCTCAGATGCTCACCATTCTGCTTTGTTGTGAGTTTGACAGAAAATACACTTTATTTGGCTCTAGACAGCACCTTCAGCCAGCCCTCGCACATGGGAAATGATGCTAGGGCCATACTCCTAACAGAATTCACTCTGCTCAGCCAGCCTAACCCGAGGAAGTAACCAGACTACAACTTGAAGAACTACCAACATTTCTGCACCTAAAGAGCCATCTGAGATGTCAGTTCTCTCCTGAACTGATACAGTGATTAGTTTTGGGACTAATCAGACAGACTGGTCTGGGACTTTCTCAGCTTTAGCACTAAAATTCCCATGACCTGGGAAACCCCTCAGGCCTGTGCAAACTGGGATGATTGGTCATCTTACCGGGTTGCCCCTAGTGCTTAGAACTTCTGGAACATTCTAATGGTAGAGGAGGCCAGTGGTGCTCAAGCACAGACTAAGAGTGAACTGCATACCTGAAGCACCTATGACAAATTAGGATACCTGGTCCCCCTTCAGACTGACTAATGAAAAATTTGCTAGGATGTAGCCCAAGAATGTGTATTTTCCCCAGGGGATTTTTATGCACACTTAAGTTTGGAGACCCAAGGTTCTCAAATTATAGAATTCCAGACCCAAGATGGAGATCGTGATAATAGCCACTGTGGTCAGGTGTGGGCAAGAAGAGAAGAGTAGGAAGAAGCCGGGCTTTGGAGCTGAGCCGGCACCAGACTTCCCATCTGTCTCCAGATAATGAATGACCTCAGCAAGCTTCAGTGTCTTATGTATTGGATGGAGATAATCAAAGGATACAATATATGTAAAGCCCCTGACATCTAGCAAATGTCTGATGCATTGTAGCTCTCCTTCCTTAGACTTTGAGAATCACCACAGTAGCTGGCCATAAAAAGCAGTTCTGCACATGCAAAAACTTCTCCTAAGGGTATTTCCCCATGATGACTTCAGTTTCAAAATCTCCCATAAAGTATGTTTCAGAAAGTAGCATCTGAAAAATCAAATAAAGAAGTTGCTCTATTTCCTTCCAGATTTCTCCTCTTTATGGCTTGGCTGTTCGAAAGCTCAACTACTGAAAATTGAATCATTTTAAGGCCACTTTTGAGTAGCATGTTTGTATAGTTCTCTTTCGAATGGACTCAACATCTACTGATGTGCTCTTATTGCATATATATTATTGATTTTTTTAGGTTTTTACTTTGAAATCGCTATAGTTTCACAGGAAGTTGCAAAGATCGTTCAGATGAACCCTTCATCCAGTTTCCCCCAGCAGCTGCATCTTAGGTAACTGTAGTGCAATGCCAACACTGGAAAATGACAGTGGTACCATGTGTGTAGAATTCTATGCCATTTCGTCACGTGTAAATTCGTGTAAGCACCACCACAACCAAGATATACAACTGTACCATCACCACAGAGCTCTCCCCCAAATCTGCCTCTTTTGTTCAGTTCCACCCCTCTCCTCTTCACCATCCTAACCCTTGGCAGCCACTAAACTATTCTATACATTTAAAATTTTGTCATTTTGCGAATACTATGTTGGAAGCCTACAAAATATGGCCTTTTGAGATTGGCTTTTTTCTACTCTATATGATGCCTTTGAGATCCATCCAAGTCATTGTGTGTGTCAATAGTTTATTCCTTTCCATTGCCAAGTAGTATTACACATATTATTATATATTATATCATACATGATAATATATTATTATTGTATTGTTTAAATCACCCCAAATTGGAGCTGCAAAGTTCTTTGGGGTAAAGGAGGATCTTGGTTGAGGGTAGGGGTTAAGGGGACGAGAAAAAAATCAACCCAAAGTATTCTAAGATGGACCTATAAATGGGATATTTTACTAGAAAATCTCCCTGTGACTTTGTGCTGTTCGTGTACTGACTCATTTGCTCCTTGAAACAGCCCTGTGAGCTAGTGGCTATTATTTATCTCCTTTTTATAGATAAGGGAAGTGAGGCCCAGAGAGGTTAAGTCATTTGACTAAGCTCACAAAGCCAGGCAGTCTGGCCCAGGGCCCAGGCGGCCCAATGAGACACCTTAACTGCCTACACTGCTGTACACCTTCAAGCTAGTCTGCCTGTCTCCAAAGCACACCCAGTGGGGCCAGCTTTCTTGGTGAATCATCGAGGCCATAATCCTAAGCCAGAACTGTTTGGTAGTTATGAGTCAACTCATTCAAACCAAACAGTAGGAGTCCACTTCTCAGACCTAGTTTCTTGGCCAAACATCAAGTCTGTGAATAGAATAGCAGACACTACAGAACCAATGGTGAGTGCAAACAAGATAAAAATATGTCAATCTTAAGGGTACCACCTGTGTTTTTATGTACTAACATAGCAGTTGAGGGTTTTATTTTTGAGAGAGAGAGAGAGAGTCCTGTTCTGTCACCCTGGGTAGAGTGCAGTGCAGTGGTGTCATGAGAGTTCACTGCAACCTCAGACTGCTGGCTCAAGTGATCCTCCTGCCTCAGCCTCCCCTGCAGCTGGGACTACAGGTGCGTGCCACCACAACTGGCTCATTTTTCTATTTTTAGTAGAGACAGGGTCTCTCTTGCTCAGGTTGGTCTTGAACTTCTGAGCTTAAGCAATCCTCCTGCTTTGGCCTCCCAGAGTGCTACAATTACAGGCGTGAGCCACCGAGCCTGTCCAGATTCCATTTTTTTATAGTTTCTTTTTAAAAAAAATGTTTCTTTTTCAATTTCAGTAACAGATATTACATAAAATTAGCCATTTTGACCATTTTTAAGTGTCCAATTCAGTGGCATTAATTACCTTCACGGTGCTGTACAACCATTATCACTAATTTTGAAATTTTTCATCACCCCAAACAGAAACTCCACATGCATCAACAATAACTCCCCATTCCCTTTCCTTGCAGCTTCTAATAATCTCATATCTACTTGCTGTCTCCATAAATTTGACTATTCCAGATATTTTGTATTAGTGGACTCATACCGTAGTTGTGCTTTTATACCCAGTTTCCTTCACTTATCGCACTATTTTCAAAGTTCATCCATGTAGTAGTACATATCAGAGCTTCATGCCTGTTAAAGACGGAAAACTATGCCATTGCATGGGTGTACCACATTTCATTTATCCATTCATATAATAAGGATGGATAAACAAGATGGAAGGTAATGGAATGTGGTTTGCTTCTGTACTTTAGCTATCATGAGTAATGCTGCTATGAACATGGGTGTACAAGGATCTGTTTGAGTTCCTGTTTTCATTTTTTCAGTTTCTACCTAGCAGTGGAATTGCTGGGTTATATGGCAATTCTATGTTTAGCTTTTTGAGGAAATGCCAGAAAAATTCCAAAAAGGAGGAGAAGAAGGAAACAAAGAAAAAAAGAAACCACACCAAACCTCACGGCTAAGCTCAGCATTGGCATGTGCACTAATTATGTCCTCCTCCTTTCCTCTCGGGCATTACATCTGCCATGATGCTCGTTAATATTCAGAAAGAAACACTTAGGAAAATATAGTTTGGGGTTCTCTTTTAAGGCAAGTCTTCTCTTCAGAAGTCCTGATAAAATAAAATTTCTCTTGAAACTATTTTTAAACCATGCTTGATACTCAAACCAAAATAACTTCCTTTTCCGGGTGTATTTTTGTTTTAATGTTTAAGGATACACATGAATAATTGCACACAATTGCATGCTAGACTAACATTAGGCAAGCTGTGTTGTTGATGCATCTCTTTCCTCTAGGGTGTGTTTACTTGAATTTTCAAATTCCTGGCCAGATCACAATTAGTAAGTCAATTTTCCTCATGGGACCTCACCTTCTAAGCAGGTAAGGTACTAACTGTCTTAAATTTGCAACATTCGATTTCACCACATACATGACTTATCTAAGATTATCACTCAGCCACCGAGGCATAATCAATTGAGGATAAAATTCTTTAGGAAACTCAAAATATTTCAGGAATCTTAAATATTCTATTTGCAGATGGGATAAAATGCGCTCTCTATCCATGGAACCAGAACATGTGGTGAGCACAGTTCCCTGAAAAAGAAAAAATCCTTCCTGCTGCTACACGTTGTGCATTTTGTGTGTGTGCTCTTGAATTGAGAGATCTTCTATACCAGTTCTGAGAAGCAATTTGTTATTTTCCTCTAAACCCCTCAGTTGTGGCAAGACTCTCCTCCCAGCTGAAGCAGTCTGCTGCAAGAATGTGCTTGTGTGATATTTAATCCCTTACTGGGAGCCCAGATCGAGTTTCTTGCCAGAACTAGAGATTGCATTTTTTTTTTTTACAAATTCCCCTTCCTTAGCAAGCTATGATCGCCCACATTTGGGGCCTGTAACATCCTATCAGTGCATTTTTAAACAAGAGGAAAGGGCTCCACCTTGTACCATAAGTTACAGTAACACCCTTTCTAACCACAGAGGTGCAGTTCACATGAGCAGAAAGTCTATTTCAGGATCTCCTGGGTAAGCTGTATACCCATGAACAACTGTATAGAACAACTGCTTATAACTCCCAGAGCAGTGGCATGTAGATCGCTAGCTGTGGGGGCAGGGGTGGGGCAGGGGTCCTGGTTGTGTTTGCCAATTTCCATGGTGTAAATATTCCCACCATGTCTGATTTCAGACTTCAACGTGATCTCCGGGAAGGCAGAGATGGGCAGAGATGTGGGAAATCAGCCCTGCAGAGCCAGGACAAGGGGCTCTGATAGCACCACCCTCTCAAACCCTCCTTCGACTCAAGACATAGAGCCTAAATCTCTTCAAACAGCAACACCCCATTCTTCTTTCTTGGAGAAAGTTGAAAATGAGGTTTTGCTACACCCATGATCTCTGTCTCCATCACAAACTCCCAGAGGCTCTGCTAATTCTTTCCAAGTAACAGAATTTACTTAAATTGTTCCAAAGTTAATATTAAACCTCAATCACTGTTCTGATCCAGAGGATAAACAACCTGGAAACCAATTTTTTTTTTTTTTTTTTATTAAAAGACACACACTCACACACACACACACACACACACACACACACACACACACACACACATAGAGCATCTCATTACTGATTCCCTGCTGTGGAATTAATTTTATTTAAAAATAATTGTCACATGTACTTTAGGACTTGGAGTTATTTTAACAAAATGTTCTTATCATGTTGATGTCATTCTAATGACATGTTATTGGTATTTTTGTTCTCAAAATGTGGATGTTTCCCAGGAAACTGACCAGTGGGAAGAAAGGTGGGTGGGGAAGTGAAAGTATGTCAGAGACTGCAAGTTAAGGTTCTGGTTAACTCTTCTAGTGTAAGTTCTAGAGTGACTAAACTTTTCTAGGGAGGCTTTCTGATTTCTTAGGACTAACTAAAAACCCCTTCCCTGGGATTCTCTGGGCTTCCTTTGCACCCTGAGCCAATGTCTTTGTAACATTTATGTAGCATTTGTGACACAGAACTGGTGCTTTACCTGCTTGTTCTATTGGATCAGGCTCTTTGTCAAGTAGCTGGCTTCCTTGTCTCTTTAACACTCTCGAGTGGCCAGAAAAGCACCTGGATTTGTTGGTGGAATGAGTGACATGACTTATTTTCAAAATTAAAATGATACCAATGGGGGCAACAACAGAGCCTTAAGTCAAGTGCTGTTTCTTAGCTCAGAGCCCTGGCCCATTAAGCTGGCCTTGTGTTTAATAATTCCATGATTTAGAAATGAGAATACTGGCCAAGTGAGTTGGCTCACGCCTATAATCTCAGCACTCTGGGAGGCCAAGGCAAGAGGACCACTTGAGGTCAGGAGTTCGAGACCAGCCTGAGCAAGAGTGAGACCTGTCTCTACTAAAAATAGAAAAAATAGCCGCATGTGGTGGCACATGCCTGTAGCCCCAGCTACTTGGGAGGCTGAGGCAGGAGGATGTCTTGAGCCCAGGAGTCTGAGGTTACAGCGAGCTATGATGATGCCACTGCATTGTAGCCTGGTTGACAGAGTGAGACTCTGTCTCAAAAAAACAAAACAAAAAAATATTATTAGGATTTCAAGATTTTAATGGTTTCATCTTTTTTATAAATTCATCCTATGCCCAGGTTGGACTCAAACTCCTGGGCTTGAGCGATCCTCCTGCCTTGGCCTCCTGAATAGCTGGAATTACAGGTGTGAACCACCATACCTGGCAAGCAGCCAATTCTATTGAAAGTTGCATGAGAGCTGGTGGTTTTTGCAGATGGTTCAGGCTAATGGCCAGGTGATGTCGTGTGGGTCAAGGCAGTAGGCGACCAGTACAGGAAGGGACAGAGGAATGTGGGCTTGAATCACAGCTTTGTCACTCCCTACCCAGAAAAGCACTTAATTGTTTCTGAGCAGTGGCTTATTCATCTGTAAACTGGGATCACCGCTAACACCTAATGATGTTGTGAAAATTAAATGAGATAATACATGTAGGCTGCCTGGTCCAGAGTAAGTTTCACTCAATAAATGTAGATCCTGTCCCTGCCCAACTCCTGCCACCAACCTTTTTTTTTTTTTCCCAGCTAAATATTCTTTTCTCTTTTTAACTGTAGTAAAATATATATAACATAAAATTTGCCATTTTAGCCATTTTTTCAGTGGACAGCTTAATGGCATTAAGTACATTCAACATTATCGTGCAACCATCACCACCATCCACCTCCTGAACATTTCCATCGTTTTCTCCTCCAGCCCCACAGGAATTGCCTATTTTCCGTCCATGAATTTGACCATTCTAGGGACCGTGTATAAGTGGAACCATAGACTATTTGTCCTTTTGGGTCTGGCTTCATTCACTTAGCATAACGTCTTCAAGGTGCATCCATGCTGTAGCAGGTATCAGAATTGCATGCACCTGCAAGGTTGAACAACATTCCCTCGTACCAATGCACATATCACAGTTTGTTTATGCGTTCATCTGCTGATGGCCATTTGGGTTGTTTCCACCTTTTGGCTATCGTGAATAACGCTACCAAATATCTGCTCGAGCCACCTCCTTTTTCAGAAGTGTGTTCGAGAACCCTGGACTCCATTCTTTGCTATAACATCATCGGTATAGGTTCTAGAACAACCTCGAACCTCCCCCGCCAGAGGTCTTCCCTGCCCGCCTGCCCTATCTAAAATAATCGCCCCGTGTCACTCTCTAGCCCGAGACTGAGCTTTATTTTTCTCATGAGCTATCAGCATCTTAAGCTTTAGATATTGATTCATGAACTGTCTGCATGGACTACCTTGTCAGTTCCATGAGGGCAGGGACTTGGCCGTGGCTCTATTCCGGTGTCTAAAACAGTGCCTGGCATACAGTAGGTGCACAATAGAAACATATTGAATGACTGAGCGACCACTGGCTGCCTCGCCTCTGCCTGTCTGCTACCGCTGGACCTGAACCACGGCTGGGGCACGATCTAGCCTAGACACAGGGAGCAGTGGGCTGTGACCCTCCCGACGGGCACCGGCCGTGCAGCCAGTGGGGCGAGCCGGTCGTAGAGTTGTTGGGGATCAAGGAACAACCCAGGCGGTGAATCACCGGCTCTGGGCCTTGCCCTACTGAGGACTTGGTCTGACACGTGACCCGGATCCCCAAGGTCCGAGCGAGCTCTGACTCACATGTAACTCACTCACAGAGGTGAGTAAGGCTTCAGTGAGGCCAGCGCGTGGCATGCGACAACCCTGTTTCAAAACAAACTGAGTTCCTTCGCTCGCTCCTAATTGTTTTGTGTAGAAACATCACTTGGTGGTGGTGTCTGCTGGGTCAGCTGCCTGCTCCGCTCCTGCTGTGTTCCTTTGGAGGACTTTTCCTTCCTTCCTTCCTCTCCCTCCCTCCCTCCCTCCCTCCCTCCCTCCCTCCCTTCCTTCCTTCCTTCCTTCCTTCCTTCCTTCCTTCCTTCCTTCCTTCCTCTCCCTCCTCCCTCCCTCCTTCCTTCCTTCCTTCCTCCCTCCTCCCTCCCTTCCTTCCTTCCTTCCTTCCTTCCTTCCTTCCTTCCTTCCTTCCTTCCTCTCCCTCCTCCCTCCCTCCTTCCTTCCTTCCTTCCTCCCTCCCTCCCTCCTTCCTTCCTTCCTTCCTTCCTTCCTTCCTTCCTTCCTTCCTCTCCCTCCTCCCTCCCTCCTTCCTTCCTTCCTTCCTCCCTCCCTCCCTCCCTCCCTCTCTTCCTTCCTTCCTTCCTTCCTTCCTCTTTTTCCTTCTTTGCTCTCTCCTTCCTTCCTTCCTTCCTTCCTTCCTTCCTTCCTTCCTTCCTTCCTTCCTTCCTTCTTTCCTCTCCTTTCTTCCTTCCTTCCTTCCTCTCCTTCTTTCCTCCTCCCTCCCTCCCTCCCTCCCTCCCTCCCTCCCTCTCTTCCTTCCTCCCTCCCTCCCTCTCTTCCTTCCTTCCTTCCTTCCTCTTTTTCCTTCTTTCCTCTCCTTCCTTCCTTCCTTCCTTCCTTCCTTCCTTCCTTCCTTCCTTCCTTCCTTCCTTCCTCTCCTTCCTTCCTTCCTTCCTTCCTTCCTTCCTTCCTTCCTTCCTTCCTTCCTTCCTTCCTTCCTCCCTCCCTCCCTCCCTCCCTCCCTCCCAAGGGTTTCACAAGGCCCCCCCATTGCACAGGTCCAGATGGGCTGTGGCTGGCCGAGCTGCCTCCCTCGGGCTTTTAGCTGAGCAGAAAGCTCCAGGGCACAGGCTGGGAAAGGAAAGTGGCCCCAGGGCACTGCACTCAGCCTCTCAGGCACTTTGTCTGAGGTCAAAGGGGCCAAGATGAGGGCCCTTTGCCAACTTAAAACCCTGTTATTTGGCAGCATTCCCGCTAGTTTGTGCAGCTTGGAAATGAACTACCCACTTGCTCACCAACTGGCCGTGTGAACTGGGACGAGTTGCTCAACTCCTCTGGGCCTCTGAGTCTTCATTTCTAAACAGAATAAAGGATCTGGATGAGCAAAGACAACAACAACAGCAAATAAAGCTTTTTTTTTTAAGGGGTGTGTCACGAGCGTGCACGTCAGCTTGAATTCCACAGAACCTGCTCTGGAAAGGGGTTTTTCAGGGAAAACCCAGGTGTCCCACGGTGTCGCAGTTTTGCTCCAATGTCCTCAGCTTGGATGTAGCAAGGTCCACGCAGAGATGCTGGCCACCCAGGCATCCTAGGAGGCTGAGATGGGACGTTGGCTTGAGCCCAGGAGTTTGAGACCAGCCTGACTTCTTCTCTTAAAAAAAAAAAAAAAAAAGCATGTTTCACATCCTCCATCAAGATGAATAAATAATACCTAATCATACATTTTATTTTGAGGGCTATTTAAGCTTTTAAATATTCTATTTATTTAACAAAAATGAATACTTGACACCAAATTGGTTAAGGTACAAAAGGATGTTGAGTCTCCCTCCAAATCCAGTCTCAAGTGACCAATACCCTTTCCTGGAGAAAACTTAGGTTACAAGTTTCTCATATATATTTTCAGAGTTAGTCTAGGAACACAGATGCAATCTCTGTGTTGTGTATTGTATACATTTTTGTTTGTTTTTATTTCACGGTGTATTCTGGAGGTTGCTTCATATCTGTGAAGTACTTCCTCATTCTTTTTTCATTGCTGCATAGTATTCCTTTTAATGCATCAAATTATGTAACCAGTCCCCTGTGAATGAGCATTTAAATCACTTCCGTTTCTTTGCTATGATAAACAGTGCTGCAATAAATAATCTTGTGCATTCTTTTGTGTGTGTGTGTGTGTGTGTGTGTAAGTTACGCAGACATTTTAGAGAAAGTGAAAAGCAAATCCCAGCTGAATTTTCCTTCAAGGCTTGAGAGGTGGTCAAACGTGTTTCTCAAGCTCCAGCATCCTGTTTGGGAGGTGCCGTGTGCAAGGGGGCCCCATTCCCCGGCACCACAGGGGCGAGAGGGCATGCTTCAGATGGCTCCTCTGGCAGTAATAACCTCCTGCAAGCGGGAGGCAGACAATAGGACCCAGAGAGTTTGCACACTTGAGAAATGACTTGAAAACAACTGGAGCTGGTAGCCACCTGCCTGCTCCTTTCTCTCAGGAGCCAGCATGCTCATTCCACTGCGGGCACCAGGAGAGCCCGCGTTGGCTTCTGCACGGGTCGGCGCTCACCTGTCATCCCAGGGGCCAAAGCAGAGGTCGTTTCCCTTGAAGTGCTCACATCAGTCTCCAGAAAGACGTTTCCTTATCCATCTCCTCTGTCCGCCACTGGGAGAAGAGGGCTTGTTTTTTTTTTTTTTTTTTTGGTCTTTCGGCATTTTTAAATGTTCTTACACATCTTTTCTTCTTGGCTTGGTAAACGATGATGGCTTATGCAGTCCAATTTTTCATTTCACTTGGAAAGGAAGCCTTGTGCATTAGCTCACGAGCTTTTCGTATCCGTCAAAATAGGGGTAATGGTCTGAGCTGCTCGCAAAGCTGCAGAGACAGACTGCTGATTAATACTACTCATAAAATTACGCTAGCTGCCGCGCGTTGAGAAGTTATTGTCTCGCATGTTGCTATGGACTGAATTTTGTCCCCTCGCCCTCCGCACCCCCCCAAAAAAAATTCATATGTTGAAGCCCTCACTCCAATGTGACTGCATTTGGGGCAAGGAAGTAATTAAGGTTAAATGGGGTCATAAAAGTGGAGCCCTTATCTGATAGGATTAGAGCCTTGTTAGAACCAGGCACCAGGGAGCTCTCTCTCTCTCTCTCTCTCTCTCTCTCTCTCTCTCTCTCTCTCTCTCTCTCTCTCTTTCTCTCTGCCACGTGAGGACACAGCAAGCCAGAAAACAGGCCCTCACCAGACACTGGATCTTGGACTTCCCAGCCTCCAGAACAGTGAAAAATAAATTTCTATTGTTGTCACCTGCCCTGCGGTAATTTGTTATGGTAGCCAGAGCAGGTTAAGACACATGTATTGTTGACTTTAATTCCACATCGACCTTATAGGTAAAACTGTAATTATGTACAGGCTCCAGAGTGAAAACAGGTCTACAGGAGTTGAATTATGCCTGAATCCCTACAGCTAGTAAATAGCGGAGGACTGGCTCTGTGGCCAAAACAAATGCTCTTGGATGGGTTGGGAGTGGTGGCTCCCGCCTGTAACCCTAGCACTCTGGGAGGCCGAGGCGGGAGGATTGCTAAAGGTCAGGAGTTCGAAACCAGCCTGAGCAAGAGTGAGACCCCTGTCAATACTAAAATTAAAGGAAATTAATTGGCCAACTAAAAATATATAGAGAAAAAAATTTAACCGGGCATGGTGGCGCATGCCTGTAGTCTCAGCTGTTCAGGAGACTGAGGCAGGAGGATCACTTGAGCCCTGGAGTCTGAGGTTGCTGTGAGCTAGGCTGATGCCACGGCACTCTAGCCTGGGCAACAGAGTGAGACTCTGTCTCAAAAAGAAAAAATGCTCTTGGATGAAGTGCTCTATAGCAGTGATTGTCAACTACCGTGTTTACCCCCAAATAAGACCTACCCATAAAGACCTACCCATAAGCCCTAGCAGGATTTCTAAGCATTTGCACAATAGAAGCCCTACCCTGAAAATAAAACCTGGTGACGGGCGTGGCTACGCAGCACATCTGCACAACCCATGCGTTTCGTGGTGGAGTGGTAAAGAAGACGAGCAGCCCTTCTCATCCGCCCCATGAGAGCTCCAGTGCTCGACAGGAGAGACTGGGGCCAATGGTTCTAAAGGAAATTGAGTCACAAGAAACTCAGGATGGAATTCGGGGTTTGGAGAGTGATGATGATGTTCCAGAAGAAGACGACTTAACTCTATTTGAATAAATGTAGATTGTTGTACCGTACTTAAAAAAAATAACTCATCCCCTGAAAAAAAACCCTAGGGTGTCTTCTTGAGTAAAAATAAATATAAGACCCTGTCTTATTTTCAGGGAAACACGGTAGGGGCAATTTCTCCTCTCAAGAGACATTTGGCGATATCTGGAGATATTTTTGGTGGTTGTCACAGGGGGGAGGGGGACGTTGTGGCTCCTGGCACCTAGTGGGTAGAGGGCAGGCATGCTACCATGCACAGCGCAGCCCCCCACAGCAAAACATTTCCTAGCTGCAAAGGTCGAAAGTGCCACGTTTGAGAAATCCTGTGCTGTAAGGACAGGTAGGGCTCTCGGAAGCATTTCAGCCTCAAGTTTGCATCCTCCGTTTTTCTGGGAGCCATAAATTCTAATTAAATACAGTGTGATCCACATTATGAAAATCTGAATTATATGAATTTAAAATGGTGTTACATAAAGTATTAAAAATGTCTAACTGTCCACAAAATTTGATATGTTGTGAATTTCCTCTCAGATTCCGAATTTGTCAAGAAACACAATTTTGGAGCTAGCAGGTTGAGTGAACTATAAACTGTATACGGTATAGCCATATGACAATGCCACTAAGTTGATACACAGAAATGTCCTGAATTATGAGAGTCATTCGGGTGCAAATCCCTTGCAAAATATATGTCTGTCCTGTATTGAGAGCCAAATGAGAGCTTAGCATGCAGATTTTTATGTGCCTATAGGTACATAAATATTTTTGATTTGTCTCAATCTATAGAGATTTGCTATAAAATATTCTTCAACCAATGCTCTAGATGTGTGCATAATTCTTCACGGAAATTATTCCTAAGATAATTTGCACTTATCAAACTTGTAATTATCTCAACAAATACAAAGTTGCCTTTGAATGGGGCTATTTCCATAGAGGACAAAGCTGAATAATTTTAGATTGTTTCCGTGTGTGAGTCTTTAGGAACGTCTCCGGGCATCTGGAGTTAAAAGTATGTTTATTCTTTAGTGAAAATGATTGCCATTGTCGTGAGAGATATTGAAAAATGACATCGAATCGCTCAGACGTTGCAGCAGATCTCAGGGAAAAGACACACTGGAATCAACACTGAGGGTAGCGTATGGGCTCCTGGATTAGATTTGGGTCTATTCTCATTTCAGCAAATGTCACAGGGAGGCACAATTTGTTTTTCCAAAGACAAAAAGGGATAGAATAAAACAGGGGTTGGCAAACTTCTTCTGTAAGTAGCTAGATATTAACTACTTTTTAAAAAACATATTTTAGAATTTGCAGGCCAGGTGGCCTCTGTAGCCATTAACTGAACTCTGCTTTGTAGTGTGAAAGTTGCCATAGACACTATGTCAATGAGTGAGCATAGGTGTTTTCCCATAAAACTTTATTTATAGGATGGGCGTGGTGGCTCACACCTGTAATCCTAGCACTCTGGGAGGCCGAGGCGGGTGGATTGCTCGAGGTCAGGAGTTCGAAACCAGCCTGAGCGAGACCCCGTCTCTACCAAAAATAGAAAGAAATTAATTGATCAACTAAAAATATATATACAAAAAATTAGCTGGGCATGGTGGCGCATGCATGTAGTCCAGCGAGACCCCATCTCTATCAAAAATAGAAAGAAATAAGGCCGGGCGCGGTGGCTCACGCTTGTAATCCTAGCACTCTGGGAGGCCAAGGCGGGCGGATTGCTCAAGGTCAGGAGTTCAAAACCAGCCTGAGCGAGACCCCGTCTCTACTATAAAAATAGAAAGAAATTAATTGGCCAACTAATATATATATATATATATATATATATATATATATAAAATTAGCCGGGCATGGTGGCTTGTGCCTGTAGTCCCAGCAACTCGGGAGGCTGAGGCAGTAGGATTGCTTGAGCCCAGGAGTTGAGGTTGCTGTGAGCTAGGCTGACGCCACGGCACTCACTCTAGCCTAGGCAAGAAAGCGAGACTCTATCTCCAAAAAAAAAAAAAAAAAAATAGAAAGAAATTAATTGGTCAACTAAAAATATATATACAAAAAATTAGCCGGGCATGGTGGCCCATGCATGTAGTCCCAGCTACTCGGGAGGCTGAGGCAGGAGGATCACTTGAGCCCAGGAGATTGAGGTTACTGTGAGCTAGGCTGATGCCACGGCACTCACTCTAACCTGGACAACAAAGTGAGACTCTGTCTCAAAAAAACAACAACAACAACAACAAAATTAAACTTTATTTACAAAAACAAGCAGTGGGCCTAGTTTGCCATATATTTAAAGATATAGATATGAATACACAGACATAAACACTTACTGGAAATGTGGCAGAGAATGTTAATTGCCAACTCACCACCTCTCATCCTTAAGAGTAGAGCCTTCAAGGGCCGGGCTTGGTGGCTCACGCCTGTAATCCTAGCACTCTGGGAGGCTGAGGCGGGCAGATTGCTCAAGGTCAGGAGTTTGAAACCAGCCTGAGCAAGAGCGAGACCCCGTCTCTACGATAAATAGAAAGAAATTAATTGGCCAACTAATATATGTAGAAAAAAGTAGCCAGGCACATGCCTGTAGTCCCAGCTACTCGGGAGGCTGAGGCAGAAGGATTGCTGGAGCCCAGGAGTTTGAGGTTGCTGTGAGCTAGGCTGACGCCATGGCACTCACTCTAGCCTGGGCAACAAAGCGAGACTCCGTTTCAAAAAAAAAAAAAGAGTAGAGCCTTCATACTGTTGGGACCACCAATGTCCCCAGCTAAATAGATCTATAGTTTAGTTTTGTTTGCTAATAGGGCTGATTCTTAAAACAAAAGAGGATCTAGATGAGATATCTGGGAATGCTTTGTAAAGAGGCTTTATTTAGTGGGCAGGTGACATTTTGCCTTTTATCTTTCTCTTTATTCCTGCCTGGAACATGGGAAAGATTGCTCGAGCTCAAGAGGTAATTTTGTGATGAAGCGGGCAAGCCCAAGAAAATATTAGAAACCTGACCCTTTGCATCTTTGAGCCAATGACCTGAAGCCCGCAGTGGCTGACCTCTGGACTTGTTATATGGAGGAAACCACCCTTACATGCTTCAACCACTGTTTAAATTGGGTCTCTACTTGCTCCCCCAATAAAATTCCAATATATGTTCATAAGTATAACAGATGTATAGTCCCGCTATAAGTTGGAAGTACTGGAAATAAAAGTGCTGGAAGTTCCTAAAGCTAAAGAGTTTAAGCTGAAGAAAAAAAAAAAAAAAGAAATCTAACTAATTAAAAAAAAAAAAAGTGCTGGAAGTAATAGTACATTAAGCTATGTTCACAAGAAAGAGGCAGTATTTATGATTGAAGACTTTGAATCCATCATTCAGATCTAGGTGTCAAATCCTGACTCCAGGGGGGAAATGGGCATTTATTGAAACCTTAAAATCTGTACCCCCATAATATGCCGAAATAAAAAAAAATATATTAAAAAAAAAAAGAAAATGTAAAAAAAAAAAAATCCTGACTCCACTACTGACCTTGGATAATTATTCACACTCTCTAATGCCTCAGTTTCTTCCTCTGAAAAATTAGGATAATATTATATGATTTATGATACTGTTGAAAGACTTAAATATAATAATGCATATATAAAGTGCCTGGGACATAGTAAGTGTTAAAAAAAAAAAGTTAATATTATTGGTACTGCCACCCACTATCATTATTTTGTTGATTTGGTGAGATCATTCATTTCTCTGAAATAAGGCTGTTGTAGTACTGTAGTGATGTAGTGATGACATTTCTTACTCATCCCTTACTCTTCAGGCCTTCCTTTTGTTGCTAGAACAATGCAAGGAAATCCACCCATAACCTCTGGGTTTTTGATAGTTATGATACGTTGGGCTGAGTGCTGGGTTCTGGGAGTTCTGAGATGAGTAAGACGGGGTTCTTGTCTTCAGAGCCACCATGGCAGCCTGGAGAACAATCGAGTGTAAAACAGTGTTGGGTGGAGAATAGAAAGATGAATGGGGTTTAGTGGGGAGAAACAAAGAAGGAGTTCAATTGCATCATTGGGTGGAAAAATGGTCTAAAAATATTTTATTGAGGACCTGCTATCTAAAATAGGAGTATTGGCCGGGCGCTGTGGCTCACGCCTGTAATCCTAGCTCTTGGGAGGCCGAGGCGGGCGGATTGCTCAAGGTCAGGAGTTCAAAACCAGCCTGAGCAAGAGCGAGACCCCGTCTCTACTATAAATAGAAAGAAATTAATTGGCCAATTGATATATATATATAAAAAAAAAAAAATTAGCCGGGCATGGTGGCGCATGCCTGTAGTCCCAGCTACCCGGGAGGCTGAGGCAGGAGGATCGCTTGAGCCCAGGAGTGTGAGGTTGCTGTGAGCTAGGCTGACGCCACGGCACTCACTCTAGCCTGGGCAACAAAGCGAGACTCTGTCTCAAAAAAAAAAAAATAAAAAAATAAAAAAAAAAATAAAATAGGAGTATTGAAGAGGGTGTTGGCTATTGCTTGTTATTATTAATATTAATAGCCAATAATAATAATAATGATAGGAAGAATTTAAAAATTAATGACAGCATGTAAATATTTTTTTCATTTCCCCCTCCGGATCTCCTCTGCTACCCTGTGTTCTCAGCTCAGTGGCTGCGGGCTCTGGACCGCATTAATGGATTTCCCTGCTCTGCGCTTTCCAGCTGGGCTTGGTCTGCAGGAGGCGCCTGCAGGAGGTGAGAGGTAGGAATGTTTATTTCCCAAGCTCCCTTTCTGCTGGGTTGCCCCAGGTTGGCTGCTTCTCTCTACTGAAGGCCACAGCTCTGACCAGGTGTCTTTTCCTACAGCTGCTTTCTTCAAGTGCTGGGAACCACACCCTGCCTTTGCCTTCCTGGCCCTCGGGCAGTGACGGCTCCCTGAAGTAGTTATTCACCCCAGGGTGTCCATCATCTCTTGCTCCTATCCTTTAACCCTCTTCACATCTTTGAGATCCTCCCTTTGTTCAACTCTCTCTCTCTCTTTTTTTTTTTTTTTTTGAGACAGTCTCACTCTGTTGCCCAGGCTAGAGTGCCGTGGCGTCAGCCTAGCTCACAGTAATCTCAAACTCCTGGGCTCAGGTGATCCTTCTGCCTCAGCCTCTGGGATAGCTGGGGCTGCAGGCATATGCCACCATGCCCGGCTAATTTTTTTTTTCTATATATCTTTTTAGTTGGCGCCAATTAATTTCTTTCTATTTTTAGTGGAGACCGGGAGTCTCACTCTTGCTCAGGCTGGTTTCGAACTCCTGACCTTGCGCGATCCTCCTGCCTCGGCCTCCCAGAGCGCTAGGATTATAGGCGTGAGCCACTGCGCCCGGCCTCAACTCTCCTTAGATACTAACCCTATTTTAGGCAGATATCTGTTTCCTGCTGAGATCCTTGAGTGGCAAATTCAAATGCCCACCAGGGCAAGATACGGGTGAAGTGGACTGAATCTAATGCAATAGGGAGGGGCGCCTTGACATGGGCAGATGCTACTCTGCTCCAGCTCTTGATGCCCTTTGAGAATATGATCTTAGCGTTAGTTTGTCTAATTAAAAAAATATTTTTTTTCCTAATTTTCAGACCTTCCAATTTTTCTATGGAAGCTGAAAATGTACATTTTAATAGGAGAATTTCCCCATTTATAAAAACACTCTGTGGGCCAAAGAACACAGGGTCGAGTTTGACCTGTGGCTGCCACTGCTGTAAGGGCAGCAGCCCTGGTACCTAGGGGGACTGGTTACACGATGGGGGGGCAACTGGTTACATGATGGTAACATTCACGATTGTGACCGCGTGCAGACACGGCTTGCATTATTTCATTTAATCCTTTCAACAATATCAACTTGAGAGAGGTTGCATTATCTCCATTATATAGACGAGGAAACTCCTTAAAGAGTCTCAAAGAGGTTAAATGATTCAATGAAGGCTGCAACTGGATAAGAACCCCTAGTAAGTTTTGTGGTGCCCGAGAACTTCAGCCAGAACTCTCTGGCCCTTTCCTGGCCGAGTCCTTGAGTAAGGCGCTGGGCCACAGCCTTCCTTATCGCTTCATGTCTGTGTCTGAATCAGCCAATTTTTTTCCCACTGGGATCTTTTAATCATAACTTGGGGTCCATGGATCTGCTAGATAATATATGGATGGTTTCTGGAGAGATCTATGAAATCCTTGAAATCACAGGCCAATTTTTTATGTGCACATGCACCATTTTTCTGGGAAGTTAAACCATAGCTGTCACAAGGATTTCAAATAGAAAGCCACAAAAACAAACAAATAAATAAATAAAGACCATTTGTTAGGGTGTTGGAAAGCAAATTGAAAAATAATAAATCAGACTCACTAGGATGGGTATAATAAAAAAAGATGGGAATATTAACAAGTGTTGGTGAGAATGTGGAGAAACTGGAACACTCCTACACTGCTGGTGGGAATGCAAAGAGGTGCAACCATGTTGGAGATTAGTTTGGCAGCTCCTCAAAAATTAAATATAGAGATAAGATATGGCCCAGCAATTCTGCTCCTAGATATAGACCCAAGAGAATTGAAAACATGGACACCGATACAAAACCTGTACATGAACGTGCATAGCAGCACTATTCATAAGAGGCAAAAGGTGAGAACAGCCCAAATGTCCATTGACTAATACATAAACAAAAAGTGGACCATTCACATAATGGAATATGATTTGGAAGCAAAAGAGAGGTAAGTACCGATGCATGCTACAACACAAAGGAATCCTAAAAACATTGTGCTCACTGAAAGAAGCCAGTCACAAAGGGCCACCTCTTATATAATTCCTTCTACATGAAATGTTCAGAAGAAGCAAAGCCATAAAGACAGAAAGTGGATTCGTGTTTTCCAGGGGCTGGGATTAGGGGAATGGGGAATGCCTATCAATGCACACAAGGTTTCTTTCTGGGGTGATGGAACTGTTCTGGAATTGAGGGTGATGGTGCCACAACTTTGTGAATATACCCCACTGAACTGTACAATTTCAAAGGATAAATTTTATGGCATGGGAATTAGATCTCAATTTAATAAAAGGAAAAAAAAAGAAAGACATGAGGAGTTGTATCAAGGGCTTGAGACTCTGAGTGAGAGCCCAAACAGAAGGCACTTTGGCATTTTTGACAGACCCTGTGAAGGAGACTACACCAGTTATCTGCTCATGTTTTTCCTTCCCTAATAAGAAAACCCCATTAAAAAATTTAAAATATTTAATTTATTTAAACATTAATTAATTTAGAGATGGGGGGGTGGTCTTGCTATGTTGTCCAGGCTGGACTTGAACTCCTGGGCTCAAAGGATTCTCTTGCTTCAGCCTCCTGAGTAGCTGGGACTACAGGCACATGACACTGTACCCAGTATAAGAAAACTGTGGTTGGAACCATTATATATATAATGCCTTTTGTTGGGGTGAGAGAGAAAGAGAGAGAGAGAGCCAGAGAGAGAACTAATAGTCATTGTTAACTATCTGTCTGGTTATGTGCTTTATATTTTGGTATATTACTTTTAATCTTTAAATACTGCTTCAGGTTTAGTTATCATCCTCAGCATCTTTTTTTTTTTTTTTTTTCTGAGACAGGGTCTTGCTCTGTGGCCCTGGCCAGAATACAGTGGTGTCATCATAGCTCACTGCAACCTCAAACTCCTGGGCTTCAAGTGATCCTTCTGTCTCGGCCTCCCAGAGTGCCAGGATTGCAGGAGTGAGCCACCGTGCCTGGCCTCTCATCATCACTTTATAGATAAGAGGACCAACGTTCAAAAAGGTGAGCAAATGAAATAATTGAATATTGACCAAAAAAAAAACCAAAAAACAAACAGTCCTCCATGCCACCTGTGATAGATTGAAAGAATTTTTCCCATTCCTACCTGCAATGTGCCTTTGTAGCCCCTCCCACTAATGGGTGGAGTCTGCCTTTTACCCTTTAAATCTGGGCGGGGCCATGAGCTTTGCTTTGGCCAACATGTCCTAAGCAAATGTGAAGGAGGCACGTTTGTTCGTGTTGAAGCCTCTGCTTCCCCAGTACTTGCACGATAGGGTCTGCCCTCTTACTTCTCAGGGGAACCCTGTGATGTCCATCATGTGAAGGAGCTAGTAGCCTGTTGGAGGACGAGAGACATGCGATTCATTTGCTCTTGTCACCCCAGATGACAGTCTCCAACCACCACACATGGCGGGGAGGCCATCTCAGTCTAGCCACCAGCTGACCACAGTCGCATGCGCAAACCCTAGCAGAGACCAGACAGTAGGCCCAGACCAGAAGAACCACTTAGCCAGCCCATAAAGTTGTGAGATAAACAAATCGTTGTTTTTAGCCACCGAGCTTTGGGGTGGTTAATATAGTATGGTGGCAAAAGCTAACAGATACACTGCCTGTCACTGTCTAAGAAAAGTGTTGCAGATGATTGATCGAAATGGGTAGGTCTTGAGAATGTTCAATGTAAAAGTTTAAGTGGAATCTATCGTTTACACAAAATACAAGCCTGTTTTCTATTCCCCTTTTTTGTTGGTGATGAGATATTTGGCCATTAAAAGCGATCGATGTCTGGACATCGGCCTAGGCAAAGGATTTTATGAATAAGACCCCAAAAGCAAATACAGCCAACAACAAAAATAAATAAATGAGACTTACTTAAGTCAAAATGTTTCTGCACAGTAAAGGAAATAATCAACAGAGTCAACAGACGATGCAAGAAAATATTTGCAAACTATACATATGACAAAGGATGTGTGGTGAGTAACATACAGAAACGTAGTAACAGTGGCTCCAAGCGTTCGGGCTCACTCAAGTTGGTGGCGCAAATCACTGAGGAAGTCAACCCCAGAAGAGACACCAGACTGCCAGCATAGGGTCTGACAGCCAACCCCAAATAAGGCTTCCTTTTTATTTATATAAATAGAATTGTAACATATATACTCTCACTCTACCATGCCTTTTGTTATTACAGAATAATATTTCTGAGTGATAAGTACAAATCAGCACTTGGAAATTGTTCTCTTTTCTATTTACAACTGCCTGATAATGCATTGTATGGAGATAGTATAATTTATTTAACAAATCCATTTATGTATTTGGCTTGTTTCCAGGTTTTAAATTGTTACTACTATTTGAGACAGGGTCTTGCTCTGTTACCCAGGCTAGAGTACAGTGGCACAATCACAGCCCGCCTCAACCTCTAACTCTAGGGCTCAAGCGATCCTCCCGCCTCAGCTTTCTGCCTCAGCCCCCCAAGTAGCTAGGACTACAGGCCTGCACTGCCATGCCTGGTTAATTTTTAAATTAAATTTTTTTTTTTTTAGAGATGTGGTCTCAAACTTCCAGCCTCAAGAGACTCTCCCACCTTAGCCTTCCAAAGTGCTAAGACTATAGGCACAAGCCACTGTGCCCGGACTGGTTTTATATGATTCGATTGCAAGCTTTTCAAAAAAATTTTTAACTTCACCCACTAAGAGAAATACATTTTTACATTGGGACCCAGTATGTACACATACACATACACACACTTATGTAGAGCAAAAAGTTTCACAAAACAGTAGTTACCCTTTTTATGTCTCATTCTATTCTATTCTAAAAAAACAAACATCCCCTGTTCAACTGCCTCCAAAAAAGAAAAAAATAAAAATAAAAAAACAAACAAACAAAAAACAACAGCTGTGACCCCCTAAATTGAACTTACCATCTATTGACAGGTCATAACCTGTAGTTTGAAAAACACTTTCAATGCATATTTATTAAATGAGAAGTACTTATTTATACTCTGTACTGTTCTGAACATTTGATAAATAACAGTTTATTAATCCTTACAAAGTCCCTATGGGGGTAGGAATTACTATTTCCCCCATTTTCCAGATGACAAAACTGAGGCACAGAGAAGTTGTACAAGTTGCCCAAGTTCACAAGCTAGGATGTGGGAGAGCTGTGCTTAAACCCCGGGCAGTCTGGCTGCAGTTCATGCTCTTAACCATGAGCCCACAGTACTTCGTGTAGTCTTAGGAATTAAGGCTACAAGATAGCAAGTATGTAGCAAGGTACCGTTCCAAATAGCCTCCTTCACTGTCTCAAACCGCAGCAGGGCACATTCCTTTACGAGATAGTCACACAGAACATGACAAATGTCCTCTGCTATTCATACACCTTGATTGCTGCAGAAGCTAAACAAAGGCTCCCAGATATGCCAGTCTCCTCCAGAAACTCAGTTTCTGCAACACACACACACACACACACACACACACGCACGCACACACACACACACACACACATACACACACAGAAAACCCCAAACCCTCAACCAGTGAAGACCACGCTCAGTGCTGGACTTACAATAATATCACAGGCTCACTTCTTATGCAGAAGTAGTGCTCAACTTCCCCATTATTTATTGATTTCCTCCCCCCCCCAAGTTATCAAGTTCTAAAGCCTAATTATTGGTGTAATAGGCAAGATATTGGGAGAATTGTAAGTCCCTTTAGCTAATGCATGGCATATGTTGGAGGGATTCAGCTAATTCACATATCTGTCTGCACTATTAATAGAGAAGGTTACATGCCAATTATCAAGGCTTCAATCAGCCTGTTTGGACACAATAGAGGCAGTGTTCACACACTTGATGTGCCACATTCCTTCCCGACATCAGAAGCAGCTGGTCCAGATAAAGACCACTGGGGCTTCGATATTTAGGAATCGCGTCCACGGAAGAGCTGGAATTGAGACTTGATTGCTTACATCCACAGATACCTGCAGGTATCTTGAACCTGGACTCTTTTAAAAATGCCTAGTGGGTTTGCAGTTCACTGGGCTTTAAACGTTTCCTGCTCAGACTTGTCGGGTGGGTGGGTGGATGTGCCGAGGAAGAAGAGGAGAGAGACAAAGGCACAAATAGCTTCGATGATAAAGGAGGGAAGAATAGGGCTGGGCAAATGGATGCCGATAAAATAAAGAACCTGCCCCCGTTCCTGTGCCCAGTTGGAGACCCAAGCAGACTAAGACGTTTTCCTCCTGAGAGTTTGAACTTGCGTGTTGAGGAATATATAGATATTTGTATGTGTATATAATATTTCACCTCGATCCTTTTCTTTTTGCTTTTTTTTCCCCCCCCTCTGATTCAGAAACTGGACTGGAAGTGTTGTAATATCATCAAAAAATGCTGTTTCCGGTGATATTTTTAACCAGGAACAGAAGCCGAAGTGTCTGGAACCACCGAGAAAGCCCCTGCTCTCCGGAGAGCTGTTCTCTAACTTTGCTGGCAGGGAGCACCGGATCGCTGATCACAGAGTTAAAATGGCAGATGTTGGAGATTTTGGGGGGGGGAGGGGAGGCAGATACCTGAGACTCCCCAGAAATTGTCCCTAGCCTTCCCCATTCTCTCCATTTCTAAGGTCACAATATTACACAGAGCTGCTGGCCACTTATCTGAGGTCACGCTGGCACAACAGTAAACAAACAATAAAACAAACAAAAACCAACCGATCCTAGGTCCTGCCTCTCGGGCTGCTGTTACGTTACCCTGCTGCCATGACTCAAATACAGCAGCGGACTTGATACCTTTAAAAATCACCGAAAGCTAATAAACAACAGGCAGACCACAAGACGTCAGCCTTGTTTTGTGTGCTATTTCAGCTCCGTGTGTATTTTTCTTCCCACCCTCCCAGATGAAAATACAGTAATTAACTCCATACAGAAGGGGGGAGGGGGAGGGAGGAAACTCTTTTTTTTTTTTTTCTTTCCCCTAGACTTGAAAAGAAATTCTGGCAGATAATTTGGCTGAACATGAAAAGGGAGAGGCTGCTTACAGCCGCCCAAATAAAGTGCTAGGTTGGTGAGGCTCTGCAGGCTGAGTTGGTTACTTCGCGGCATGAAAGGCAGACATTTATCTGTTCCCATGGAGATGCGATTTCTACTAGTCAATCAGGCACTGGGGAGGTCAGACAATAGCCAGTAGTTTCTTCTTTCATCTTTGAGAGACAGTCGATTCCTGCTCTAGTTTAACATCTCACCTAAATTTAAAGGCATCTGAATGCTTTTTCAGAAATACCTGCAAACGCGGCCATTGCATTTTCAGGGGTCACAATTAACAGGGAATTCCGGCTGCCTCCCAGGAAGATGGGGCGTGACCTCCTCCCTCCGGTTTCAAATCCTAGGTTGTACTGTCATCATCCTTCTTTGCATGCATTTGGCTTCCAAACCTCGACCCCTCCCTCTCGAATAAAATAATTCATAAGGTCATAAGTGGCATGTTGAGATTTGGGGAGCGGGGCAGGGGACTCCAAATCCAACGTCGTGGAAGCCAGAGCTCGCTGCCCCAGAAGACAGCGAAGCCCGGAACTGCCGCCAGTTCGATAAACTGTAAACTTCGTTCCCGGCACTTCCTTGCCCGAAAACTGCACATGCAGAAATGATTAGGGCTGTTATTTGACCTTCAGTGTTTGTTATCTATCAATCCCAGAAAGCAGATCATGTCCATTTGCAAAATGTTTATTTCAGTAGGTGAAATTGCAGTGTAAGCTCCTGGAGACCAGGATCCACATAAAGGTTTTTAGAATGGTTTTCTCAGAAGTATCTCTTTTTCCTGTGTCATTTCCACACATGCCTAAGGCAGAAGAAAATGTAACAGGGGGCTTCCTGGAGCTAATTGAGAAGGGAGAAGGTATTTCCGTGGCATCCCATTTAAAAATGCCGTTTGAGCTGCTGCTCCAACTCTGGGAGGGTATTTGAGAGGCAGACTATCAAATGCGACTTCCACAGAAGGCTGTTCACAGGATGGCAGCGGAACAGAGCACAGCAGACAGCCCAAGCCAGGATTTTATCATTAAGTAACTTCATTCTTGTTAATGGAGTCACTCAAGTGCAGCTCAACTGCGCAAGGCAGGAAAGTAAATGCAAGTAAGACTCCCGGTTTGTAACTAGCCCGGCCTCTACAGTTAGGAAGCTGGGAGTGCATTGCCGTCTCCCCAAGGCAGAGGCTCCTGCTTCCCTGGGGGCCGGGCTAGCTGGAACAAAGACACCAACAGGGCCACCTAGGAAAGCCATTTGGAGCAGTCCCAGCAAATAGCGTTTAGGGGAGGGGAAAACTCCAAAGCACCAGATAACGTACAGTGTAATATCTCACTGTTAAGGAGGCAAAAAAGCAGAAATTTACCTTGAATGTTCTTGGGACTTTGATTTCTCTGGAAAGACACGGCACACATTTCTCATGTACTGTGGGTCAGTATCTGACCGTGTTTTCTTTGACAATTTCTTTCTCTTATTTTCTCATTTTAGCTTTTCAAATTTAAAATGGAAGTAACATCTAATCTCTTTCAAATGTTCAAACAGTACAAAGCGAAGGTAAAAGAGTTAAATTTCCTCATTCCTTTTGCTCACCCCCCAAGCTCATGATCTCATCAGATACCTAATAACTACTTTTTAACAGTGTGACACATATTTTTCCAGACATTTTCCATAAATATGCACATACACACACATTCTTTCTTTTAAATATGCCACTGGGATCATATTTATAGACTGCTATTATGCAACTTGCTTTTTTTCACTTAGAATATCTATCACGGGCAATTTTCAAGTTATGTATTTTTTTAATTAGCTATAAATTTGTGGAGAAAAATGTCACACATGCTCCTGGGGAAAATTCAAATGAAAGGGCTTGTGGGGAAGGATGAGCCTCCCTCCTCCCCCTGCAGACAATGACTATGAGCAGTTTTTAGTGTATCATTCCAGAAATAGTCTGTGCGCAGATCAGCGTATATGTGCATCAAACACTCACACCTTTTTTTTGTCTTTGCCTTAAGTTTCTTTCAGCTTGCATTTTTCCACTTAAATCTCTTGAACAGCACTCCACGTTAGGAACACTTGATGTTTTAAATGGTGGCATGGTATTTCTTTGAATGGTATTCCTTCATGTATGTCCCTGGTCCTTTTTGACATCGTTGTATGTGGCTTTCAGTGCTTGCTTCTACAAACAGTGCTGCAACAAATACTCGTCTGCTGCGTGCCCTGTTCAAACACCCTCCTTTCAAAGCCGCGCCTATTCCTTCCCACCTGTCCTCAAGTTGCCTTAATTTGAAAGACAATTGATCGAATCAACTTAAAAAAAAAAATGAGGGTTTTAAACGGAGTGTTTTTAACCCATTAGAAATCTATTATAAACTCAGTGCCTCGTCTGTAGTTTCTAATCTCTCCTCGGCTTAAGAATGAGAGACTCATGAAAATGAAAAGAAAAAGTGGCGCCCGTCCCCCGCCCCCGCCCCACCCCCACCAGCCATGCCAAGCTGGCTGCGTAGCATCCCTTGCCTGCTTATTACAAATGCATACTTCATATTGAGTAATTCCTTTCCACCTACTCCTTTCATCTTGGGCTCAGAAAAAGATCGCAGCTCACGCTTACAACTTTAGGTGCAGCTTCCTGCTCTTTTTTGTGTGCAAGAGTAAAGCCATTGGGGATTTAGAACAAAGTGTGCCCCTTGGAAAGAAATGAGTAGAATTTTGTGTGTGCAGCTTGGTGGGGGAGGGAAGCCCCCTCCCGGGGGAGGAGTCTGATTTCATTATACAGTTGGAAACCCCGGTGAAATCATGTATATGACTGAATCTTTCTGCTCAGCTAGTGAAGTCTTTTTGTTCTTTGTCTTGCAATGTGTACTGCAATTTTCTGTTACGCCTGGGAAGGAGGAAATTTGAGTTGAAGAGGAAGGCTGCTCCATATGCCTTGTAACAAGCAGGCTAATTGAAAAATTTAATTCAGGAAGAGATGCAACGAGGCCAAAACGAAAGAGGAACGAGCCTGTGGCCGATGTTCGATGTTCGGAGAAGGGGGAAACCTAAGAAGTTGCCATGCCCAAGTTGAAAATGATGTGGGGCTGGAAACATACTATATATTGCCCACTGCGTTTGTCATTGAAATTCATAGTCTTGGTTTGCTGTTTATCTTGAGACTCTGGGAGCTCTCCTGCTGCTTGGGAAAAAAGAGGCCAGGTCTAGGAAGAAGTGCTGGTGATAAGAAAGGGAGGGATTAGAAACCCTAGAGAGAACAGGAGGTGTAAATAATATGTGCGCATTTGATGATCCCCACAAAGAAATGAAAGACAAAGCCAAGTGCCTGATGCCAGAAATCCTAAAAACTTGAGTGGGAAATCCAGACATAAGAAAAGTATCTAGAAGAAAAAAAGAAAGCAAAATCCCAAGAGATTTTTTTCCCTCTGTGATGTTACCTAATAGCGTAACTAAAGCCTGGTTTTGCCATCGTGCTCATAAAGGCAATGGCTTCATGATGTGCCTTCAGAGGCTCTCAGTAGCCAGCATGAGCCTTATGACAAGACAGGGCAACTTGGGGGACAGTTTCTTGCTCCAAAAAGGAGGTGAGATCAAGCAGGAAGAGCACTTGGTGGGGGCGGAGTTACCCCTCTCCCTAAAGAGCTTGATCTATCTGAGTCAGTTGCAGACCTCTGCCCCTCTCTTTTCTTTCTCCTAAGACTCTCCCTTGAATGAAATTGCTTAAGAAAAAGGGAAAAGGCATTTTTTTTTTTTTTTGCCAAAAGCTAAGCTAAAACCAAGTTAAACTCGTTGGATGATGGAAACTTCTTCTGGAGGCTGTAGATTGTGACACTTCCTAATTGCATGACTTGGGCCTATTGCTTCACTTTCCTACTGTAAAAAGAGGAGGAGAATAATAATAATAGGTAACATTTATTGAGCTCTTAAATGGAATAAAGTTCTTTATACACAGACCCACTTTGTCTTCTGAATCTAATGAGGTAGTATAATTATTATATTACCTCCATTTTTGGAGGCTCAGTCAGATCACTTAGCTAGAAAATGATGAATTCAGAATATAATTCTAGATCACAGATTGGCAATTACAGCCCGAGGGCCAAATCTGGCTCAATGCCTGTTTTTGTAAATAAAGTTTTATTAGAACACAGCCATCCTCACATGTTCATGTATTGCTTATGGCTGATCTCGAGCTACAGTGGCAGAGATTGTGTGGTGTGCAAAGTCCAAAATGTTTACTATCTCTTTATAGAAAAAGTTTATAGATTCTTGCCCCAAATTGTCCGAGCCCCTGCTCTTATCCATGTATGTGTCTCTCTGCTCCCAAATGCCTCGTTTTTTAAAAAATGTGATGCTGACCAGGAAAAACAAAGTTAAAATGTCAGAAGTAATAATAGTTATTACAACACTGACTCTATGAGAGACCCAAGAATATTAAAAACAAACAAAATTTACTACCAATGGCATTGTTGACCAAAAGAAAAAAGAGAAAAACATAATATTAAATATATAAATTAAAATAATTAAAAATTTAAAAAATAAAAATAAAAACAAACAAAACAAGTTTTCTTTCTATATTTTCCTTTTCATCTTTTTTCCCCACTCAACACTTGAAAGTACTTAAATCCTAAATTTAAAACAAACAAAAAACCTTCACTGCCTTCTCAGCTTTATTGAAACTGCTTACAAATGCTTGTCTAAGAACCCAAAGTATATGCCAGGGACATTTCCAAAGTAATGAAGAAATAGAATATGGTTTTCCAGAAGACAAAAATTATTTTCGCATATATGTTACTTTCAAAGCTCTAGGTGGAATATGTTATTAAAGTAAGAAGCTATTACATCAGAAGCTGATATTTACAGATTGGGAAACAAAGCAACTAAGATATTGGAACTTGATCTGTGTATCCACAACAGCTAACTTTATTGGTGTTGTAATATGTAATATGGTTTAGTTTTTCGTGGCTTTCTAGGATTGATGAATGTACCTACATAAAATATCTAGGTTTTTATTGGTTGGGGTTTTTGTTTTGTTTTTTGCCTCTTCCTTCTCCTAATATCCAGGTTTTTTTTTTTTTTTATTACTGAACAAGATTAATAGTAATATTTTCTGTCTCCAACATTCCAGGCCCTGGGCGGAAGTTCTGAATACTCTTTGCTGACCCCTGCTGATAGCTCTACAAGGCAGGTGTTATTTTCATTTTTTAGATGGGAATGGGGCGCAGATGCACAAAGTGCCCCAGTGAATACCTAACGAATGATCCCAACCCCAAATTCCATACTCTTTCTCCTCCAAGAGGAGGCCTGTCATCGATTGTTCATCTTTTCTTTCAGCCAATTCTTACCTACTTCTGTGCCTACCACGTGCCAGGCACAGCACTGGGCTCTGGGAAGCCGGCAGTGAAAAAGACACGTTAACAACTCAGCCACACGACAATGAGCAGGATATTTTCAGATGAGGGGGAGGACAGCCAGGAAGGAAATTACGCAGGAGAGAAGGGACGGAGAGTGATCAAAGTTGGCGTAGCAATATGGGCTGGGGAGGCCGAGGAAGAGCCTTGAATGGGGAGTGCCAGGCACAGGGTGAAGATCTAGAATCTGGAAGAGAGTTCCAGGCAGAGGAATCAGCAAAGGCACATGCCTTCAGGTGGGAAAGATCTTGGTCTGTTGAGAAGTTATGTCGCCTCTTCGCCTCTTCGTGGCTTTTGCAATTCAGCAGTCACTTAACGCTTTTCCGAGGTGGAAGGTCTTAGGTTCTGCCTTCCAGGCACCAGGGTTCGCTGAGAGTCTGTTCTCAGGTCTAAGACATGAGGCTCTGATCGCCTAACATTGCTTTCTTCTTCTCCTTGTCAGATGAGG
Organism: Microcebus murinus; assembly: GCF_040939455.1. Lineage (NCBI taxonomy): Eukaryota > Metazoa > Chordata > Mammalia > Primates > Cheirogaleidae > Microcebus > Microcebus murinus. The sequence continues at coordinate 8,193,717 of NC_134119.1, read as the reverse complement.
GAGTAGAATGTTCCTCCTTCATTTGTGATTGGAAATAATCACAATGTTCACTCTTCCAATTTTTAGTATCATTTTAGATTTTTAGATAAGAATCACCAATCACTGAGTACATGCTATGTATTGTGCAAACTGCTCAATTTGTATCATCTCATTTAATCTGCAAACAACCCAGTGAGATATCGTATAATAGAATAGTTGACTTAAAACTGGAGCGGGCTGCACTGATAGTTTTAAGGGAAGCAATTTTCTAGAATCTACATGTTTATACTTATATTTACTTATCTTTAAAACTGCCTAGAGGTCGGGCGCGGTGGCTCACGCCTGTGATCCTAGCACTCTGGGAGGCCGAGGCGGGCGGATCGCTCAAGGATCAGGAGTTCAAAACCAGCCTTAGCAAGACTGAGACCCCGTCTCTACTAAAAAATAAAAATAAATTAATTGGCCAACTAAAAACATATATATAGAAAAAAATTAGCTGGGCATAGTGGTGCATGCCTCTAGCTAGTCCTAGCTACTCGGGAGGCTGAGGCAGGAGGATCACTTGAGCCCAGGGGTCTGAGGTTGCTGTGAGCTAGGCTGACGCCATGGCACTCTAGCCAGGGCAACAGAGTGAGACTCTGTCAAAAAAAACCAAAAAACAAAAAAACGCCTGGGAATGCTGCCTGCCTGAATTCACAGTAACCCTCTTCCTATATTACAGAGAATCATGTGTGTGTGTGTGTGTGTGTGTGTGTGTGTGTGTGTAGTGCCACAGCATCTTCCTTGGGGTAGGTGGTGTGATCACCTCCAAGGTACCAAACAAAGCGATCAGTCCAAATATTGGTTTTGGGAAATGCTCCCTTAATAATGAATCAAGGCATCTAAATGTAGGGGTCCTATACTATTTGCTTTTACATGCCTCATTCTAGGGACCATTTAGAACACGAGAGCAGTATAATGATGTTGTTGATTCTCATAAACATAGCTGGAATGTTTTCTAGAACCATCAGATATTTGAGAACATACTGGATATACCCCAGGATTAAAATGTTATATGATTTTCTTTCAGATTTAGTGTGTGCTATTCAGTACATTAGAACTCGTTTTATCAAATCACATAGTGAAATGTGAATTCCAATGACACCCGTCATCTTAGTTTTTTTCTTAAAAAGGATTACTATTTTCTCTTTGTTATTAAGAAAAAATTGACTTATTTGGATTATAGTAAAAATTTCAGAAGTCAATTTAAAAATGTGCAAATTTCTTTTTCAAAATTATGTAAGAAAAAAAATGAGGTCATTAGTTTAGCAGATCCTGACTGTTGTCTTCTTAATAATACTTAATAATATATTAATATTATTATTATAATCTTAATAATACTTAATAAAATATTAGCATGTCTTAATACTACTAATTATTTTCTTTGCAGATAAAACCCAATTTACACACACACACATATAATTTTTTTTTTTTTTTTTTTTTGCCATAAAAGTGAGAAATGAGACACATATAATTTTAATTTTTTTTTTTTTTTGACTGCCATGTGCTTAGGGAAAGTGGGATCTCATCATTCCCGGGGGATGAAGTTTTGATTAGTCAATAACAATGGTTCTCAATCCTGGCCTCAAGGTCAGATCATCTTCAGAGCTTTGAAACACGGTGGCGCTCGGGCCCCATCTCCAGCTATTGTGATTAAATTAGTCTAAGTCCATTAAGATAATTTTATTTCCGTCTCTAATAACTGGTTGAGGAATTGGCATGTGACACTTCTGACCAATGAGAGGTGAAGTAAGTTGGCCATGGGTGTGTCTCTGGGAAAGGTGTGCCTCCTCTTGCAGAAGTGGAGAAGAGTGAAGGAATGTTCTGTCTTCCAAGTTTTAGATTTTTTTTTTTTTTTAAGGTGAATATGTGCTGCCTGGAACTGTGGCAGCCATTTTGTGGCCACAAGCGGCAAACCTGAAGTTCAAAGCCAATACACTTAGGTGAGCAGAGGAAGAAGATCAAAAGAAACTGGGACTAGAACAATGTAATTAACAACCCGGGAACACTCTATCAAGGAGGACATTTACACCATTTTTAGTTGGGTTTTCTGTTTCCTCAAGCTCTAAGCAGTTTTAATTTAACAAAACAAGGAAGCAGTAGCACAGAGAGGTTAAGCTATCTGTCTCTAGTCACACAGCTAATAAATGGCAAAACCAAGGATTGACTGTGTCTGATTCTGGCCCTTGTGCTTTTAATAATGACTATGGTATGGAACAGGGATTGGTAAACTATGGCTTGTGAGCCAAACCCCACACACCACCTGTTTTTGTAAATAAAGTTTTTTGGGAACACAGCCAGACCCATTTAGCGTATGTGTTCTCTACAGCTGCTTTCTCAGTACAACGCCAGAGTTGAGTTAGTTGTGATAGATGTTGTATGGAGCTCAAAGCTGAAAATATTTACTGCCTGGCCCTGCTGGTCTAAGACAATCATGGTAACCCACCTTTCTTTGTCCATGATTGTCTAGGGGTGACTAAAATAACCTGTTCCTGCCAGTGAGACTTAAGCAGAATTCTGCTGGGGAGATACTTCTGAAAAAAGACAGTCCCTGAGCAAAAGAGGTAAGTAGGAAGGCAGCTGCCTCCCTTCTTTCTGCTTCTGAATCGGGATAAGGTGTTTGGAGCTATAGCAGCCATCTCAAAACCACAAAGGGAGGGAGCATGAATACATGTGAGATGGCAGAGAATAAATATGGAAATAGGCTGAATCTCTGATGATTTTTTTTTTTTTTTTTTTTTTGCGACACAGTCTTGCTCTGTCACCCTGGGTAGAGTGCAGTGGCAGCATCATAGCTCACTGCAAGCTCAAACTTCTGGGCTCAAGTGATCCTCCTGCCTCAGCCTCCTTAGTAGCTGGGACTATAGGTGCACGCCACCACACATGGCTAATTTTTTCTAATTTTGGTAGAGACAGGGTCTGGCTCTTGCTCACGCTGGTCTTGAACTCCTGGCCTCCAGTGATCCTCCTGGCTTGGCCTCCTGGAGAATTAGAATTATAGGCGTGAGCCACCGTGCCGGCCTGATAATGCTCTTAACACTCTGATCCAATGTTGTAACTGCCTCTCTCCAGATTTCATCTTGTGTTAGATACTAAGTAGTTTTTATAGGCTATTGCATTACTTGCAGCTGAATTTATCTCATCTGATACAAACCTTCCATGTTTGGGATTATTACTCCTATTTTATACTTAGAAACCCAAAGTTCAGGGAGATAAAGGAATTGTGCAGGCCGGGCGCGGTGGCTCACGCCTGTAATCCTAGCTCTCTGGGAGGCCGAGGAGGGCGGATTGCTCGAGGTCAGGAGTTCAAAACCAGCCTGAGCAAGAGCAAGACCCCGTCTCTACTATAAATAGAAAGAAATTAATTGGCCAACTGATATATATATGTAAAAAATTAGCTGGGCATGGTGGCGCATGCCTGTAGTCCCAGCTACTCGGGAGGCTGAGGCAGTAGGATCACTTGGGCCCAGGAGTTTGAGGTTGCAGTGAGCGAGGCTGACGCCACGGCACTCACTCTAGCCTGGACAACAAAGTGAGACTCTGTCTCAAAAAAAAAAAAAAAAAAAAAAAAGGAATTGTGCAAAGCTGTGTGCATCAGGCCAGGTCTGTGCATACCCAATGACAACCCCTAATCCACTATCACATGGTAGTAATACACGAACTCTTCGCAGTGAGAGTCTTGTTTACATGCGTAAAAATTGTAACCAAAGGAGAACGAACACTAAGGGCAGCTGGGTTTCAACAGTTACTTCCTCTTTTTCCCTCCTAATATAACTTGTGGTTTGGGCAGCAATGCACCCAGCTCTGAGGGATGAAGGATATTTGGTCTAAGCCAATCATGACATTCCTTTCCCCCTTTGTGGAAGGTTTCATCCCCGAGATAGTGTGATTCCAGGTGGGGCTGGGTGAGGCATTAGGGTATGCATATCTAACGAGTTCCCAGGTGACGCCAATGCTTCCGTTTTGTAGAACACACTAGGACTAGCACCATGCTATGTCAGAGGTTGACAAACTTTGTAAAGGAGCAGAGAGTAAGTATTTTAGCTCATGGGCCATATACTCTCTGCCACAAGCACTCACTTCTGCTGTTGCAGCAGAGAAAACGCAGCCCAGACAACATGTAAATGAGTGGGTGTGGCTGTGTTCCAATAAAACTTTATTTACAAAAACAGAGGCGGTCCAGATTTCCCTTTGGGCTGCAGTTTGCTGCCTTCCATCTTAGACCAGTCGTGGTTCTCCCCTCATCCTGAGCTCATCTTCTCTGAATACATTGCTGAGTAAAGGCTGGATCAAAAAGGATTCTCTGAGATAAGAAGACATGGGTGATAATGCTCAAGAAGCAGGTAAACGGTCGTGATCTGAGCCGATTCTGCGTGGAACAATTCTTAGGTTATTTTTGGCAGAGGCAAGTGTTACCTGTTCCCCTACAACCTAGCTCCAGGTTATCATGAAATCCAGTCTCTGTTCAACTTTTGCTGCTCTTTTAGCCAAACATTCATTAGCAAAACAGGCACAAAACTGTTCCTACAACCCGTTCTGGAAGCCCGATAAAGTCCCATCACTCCGTTTAAAAAATATTATTTTTAGTCGACACATAATACTTGTATATATTTGTGGGGTACAGTGGGATATTTTGATACATGTATACAATATATAATGATCAAATCAGGGTAATGAACATTTCCATCACCTCAAACATTTATCATTTCTTTGTGTTGGGAACATTCAGAGCATTCAAAATGTGCTCTTCTAGATGTCTGAAAATCTACAATAAATTTTTGTTAATTATAGTCACCCTATAGCCAAGCACTCCCTTCTTTCAGCTTCTCTGGCCAAACCCTGTAAGAAAGGTGCACTCAAGGCAGGCATAACAACCTTCCAAGAGCTGGGTCCTGTGTTCCTAGGTTTGCACGATACAGTCAGAAACCCTCCTATACCAGCAGCTGGGTATAAAATCAATTAGGGAAGGAGGCAAGGAAGGGTAGGTGAAGGGTACACTGTTGTATCCTGCAATGCATTCTAGTCAATCCACGTCTTGAGTGCTTTTAGTTTCACCAATGAAAATTCATTTCTAATATCATTGTGCTAACTGATATTTTCACCAATAAAAACCCTATTCCTTGACTGGGCATAGTGGCTCATACCTATAATCCCAGCACTTTGGGAGGCTGAGGCAGGGGGAATCACTTGAGCCCAGGAATTCAAGACCAGCCTGGGCAACATAGCAAGATCCTGTCTCTACAAAACTAAAAATAAATCAGCTAGGTGTGGTGGTGCATGCCTATAGTCCCAGCCACTTGGTAGGCTGGGCCGGGTGAGGGAGGACAGCTCGAGCTCAGGAATTCAAGGCTGCTGTGAGCTATGATCATAGGACTGCACTCCAGTCCAGGTGACAGAAGGAGACCTTGTCTCAAAACAACAACAACAAAACACCCCTATTCCCAAATTGCCAGAAGCAATAGCTGCTGCTGGAGGGTGGCGTTTTCTGGCATTGTGACATTGCGGTGAAGAATGCAACCCCTGAGAGATGTGCTTGTCATCGCCAATCAGCTGACCGCTCCTACAGCTAAGGCGAGACTGCCTGTGTGGACAGCTTATCACACCGATTAGTTACGCTCAAGTATTTGCAAGTATAGACCCTGTAACGGAGAGGTGACCAACTGTACAGGAATAGAGATGACATGGTTAAAACCCTGGGAGAGAGTGCACACTCATTAAAAAAAAAAAGAAAGGAGGAGAGAGAGTGCTGTTACTACTGCTCACAGAAATTAAGTGATACCCGTGTCTGTTTTGTCTTGTGAGCTCTCAGCCGCGTGACTTCCTGTGCCGTATGCAACGTTCTGACTCTACAAGGTAGAGATAAGAGAAAGGGGAGCAGACTGGGTAAGAGCTGGGTTTAGATCTGGGCTGTGGCTTACTAGCTGCCCAAGTCCTCGGTAAGTTCACGAAACTCTTTCCAGGCCGTTCTGCGGCACAACTCAGATCACCCCCCACTAGGGTGGCCTATAGCGCTGTTGGCTTTGGCCCCTGCAGTTGTCAAGCAGGGGCCTCAGATGGAAAACGGGGAGAATGTGGTGGTGATTGGGCAGGACAGGCGTGTGAGGCCCGCACGCCGCACGCTCTCGGGAACTGCTGTCTGCCATCATCATCCTCATCCCGACTTTGCGCACGAGACCCAGGCTCCCAGGGGTGAAGTAGCGTTCCCAAAGACAGAGGCAGAGCCTGTGGAATCAACAGCTACACAACATGCCACCCGCACTAAAATGCTATTAGGTCGATGCAAAAGGAATTGTGGTTTTAGCATTGTTGAAGTGTGCCACTTGATATTGGAATATGTTCTTATATTTTTCTTTATTTATTTTGCTTTTATTTTTTTTGAGATTTAGCAAAATGGAATACTTTCTTAAATGTGGTTATGTTATACATCATTTTAATGCACATTTCTCGCTTTATTTTTTTATTTTCGCTAATGACTTATTACTTGCTGTGTATTTCATGTTTATTTTAGACTATGGAAATGATGTTAGACAAAAAGCAAATTCGAGCGATTTTCTTATTCGAGTTCAAAATGGGTCATAAGGCGGTGGAGACAACTCTCAATGTCAACGATACATTTGGCCCAGGAACTGCTAACCACCGTACAATGCGGTGGTTCAAGAAGTTTTGCAAAGGGGTTGGAGTGACTTTTTTTAATCTAAGGCTTTTCCAGCGAGTTAAGGACACCTGTCAGTTTGAGTTTTACAGTTAAATGAGAAACTTGGAAAAATATTTAAACCGGGTCTATGGCCAGTGTAGACGGAGTTGGATCCAAAAGCCAGTTATCGGAGTTCTTCCTCTCCTGTGTCCAGCAGAGAAAGTTCTGAGATGAGGTGTCCCCACCAACCATGGTGAGTTCTCATCCTTATTTTTAGTTTCTCACTGCCCGAACCCACTTGTTAAACTTGGGGAGTTCCTCTCCTACCATGCCCGATGGGAAGCAGAGCGTGCCTTTCACTGGAGAAACTGAAAAATGTCGAAAATGGATTTCTAGTCCTGCAGAGGGATTTTGGGCTGGCCCAATCCAGTATGAACTCATTGTCACTTAACCAAAAACCCTATCTCCAAATAAGGTCACATTCTGAGGTTCTGGGTGGATATGAGTTTTTCTGGGCGGTGGAGGGAGGGGCATTATTCAGCTCACTGCAGATACCAATGGTCTTTAATAGTGTTTTCTGCCTGAGCTGACCAGCACTGGTGTCTGGTGCTTGCAACCAAACATCCTGATGGCAAAGCCATGGGCAGCACCAGACAGTCATGGAAGCAACTACCAAAAAGTTGCTTTCTGCTGTAAGGTTTGACAAGGAGGCAGCTGACAAGACAAACGTACCAGTTACACTAATTTGTGTCTCCCTGTCAAACAGAAAACCTCATTTCTATAATTGAATTAGATTTAGACACATAAAAAGTAAGATTTCTACCAGACTCTGAGTTAAAAAAAAAAAGAAAGAAAGAAAGAAAAAGTGAATTTGGGATAGACACATTCTATGCCAAAAAATAAATGAAACAATGTTCGTGTAAAGAAATATACTGGAGAAAAATATGTCGGGTCCTCAGGACTGGCTACCTCGACTTCTGGGCCCGGTGCAAAATATAAACTTGGGGCCTTGGCTCACGCCTGTAATTCTAGTACTCTGGGAGGCTGAGGCGGGAGGATCACTTGAGGTCAGGAGTTCAAAACCAGCCTGAGTATGGGCGAGACCCGTCTCTACTAAAAATAGAAAAATTAGCTGGGCGTGGTGGCACGCGCCTGTAGTCCCAGCTACTCAGGAGGCTGAGGAGCAGGATATCCCTTGAACCTAGGAGTTTGAGGTTGCAGTGAGCTTTGATGACACCACTGCACTCTACTAGGGCCACAGCGCGAGTCTCTGTCTCCTGGAAAAGAAAAAAAACCGGATGTAGTGGCTCATGTCTGTAATCCTAGCACTCTGGGAGGCCAAGGCGGGAGGATCGTTTGAGCTCAGGAGTTCGAGACCAGCCTGAGCAAGAGCGAGACCCTGTCTCTACCCAAAATAGAAAAAAATTAGCCGGGCATGGTGGCGCATGCCTGTAGTCCCAGCTACTAGGGAGGCTGAGGCAGAAGGATCGCTTGAGCCCGGAAATTTTTTTTTTTTTTTTTGAGACAGAGTCTCGCTTTCTTGCCTAGGCTAGAGTGAGTGCCGTGGCGTCAGCCTAGCTCACAGCAACCTCAATCTCCTGGGCTCAAGCAATCCTGCTGCCTCAGCCTCCCGAGTTGCTGGGACTACAGGCACGAGCCACCATGCCCGGCTAATTTTTTATATACATATATTAGTTGGCCAATTAATTTCTTTCTATTTTTATAGTAGAGACGGGGTCTCGCTCAGGCTGGTTTTGAACTCCTGACCTTGAGCAATCCGCCCGCCTCGGCCTCCCAGAGTGCTAGGATTACAAGCGTGAGCCACCGCGCCCGGCCGAGCCCGGAAATTTGAAGTTGCTGTGAGCTAGCCTGATGCCATTGCATTCTAGCCCTGGCAACACAGGGAGACTCTGAATCAAAAAATAAAAGAAAGAAAACAGCATGGATCCTCCGGGGGTCACTCTTGGACTCTTTCCCATCCATCATTTCTCCCATAGGGGTAACCACTGTCCTGAATCCGGGACTATCAGTTCCATGCACAATTTTATCCTTTGAAACATCTAAATGTATCCGCAAGCAGTATGTTGCCTTTGGGGGCCCGTTTTGCATTGTTTTAAGACTGACTTAATGATGCTGAAGGGAAAACTGAGGCGACCATTGGTTTTTGTTCTGAGATGTCTCTCATCGGGTTTCAGTCTCGTTCCTTGGGGCAGCGTGGGTTATTTGAGGATTTTACCATATCAGACTGCGGGCTCTGGGCAGCGGGCAGGGGCCGCATCTCGAGGCTTTGCGAGCCCTCTCCCGGACTCCTCTGTGCCCAGGGGCGCTGGAGAGCTGACGTCCCAAGAGTGGACATTAGAAAGGAAAGTGAGGGAACTCAAGCTGCTTTTCCAAAGTCACCTCCCCCAGTTCACACCCCAGTTCTCTCCCTGGACCGTCACCTCCTCGAGCCTGCCAGGTAGCCTTTGTCCTCTGGCCAGGAGCATGCTTCCTGCATGTCGTCATCGCCGTCTGGTTCCTGTCCACACAGCAAGTCTAGCTCAGATGTCCCCTCCCCAGGGAGCCTTCCCTGACCACCCTCTGCAAGGCTGCTCCACATTCTCCGCTCCTGCTCCATTTGGCAGCCTGTTTGTGACTTCCTCATGTCCTTCGCGATCAGATCGGGCATGTATTTTATGAGCTGATTAGTTGATTGTGTCCTGCATTAGGAAGCGAGCATCATGAAGAGCTAAAGAGTCTTGTGAGTCCTGACCAGGGGTTTGTAAACTACGGCCCATGGGCCAGATTTGGCCCTTTGTCTCTTTTTGTAAATAAAGTTTTATTGGAACACAGCCATGTCCTTTTTTTTTTTTTCTTACATATTACCCATGGCCGCTTTTGAGCCAGTTGGGTAATTGCCATAGAGATTGTGTACCCCACAAAGTGAAGATATGTGCCATCTGGACTTTTGCAGAAAATGTGTGGAGACTTTGGTTGTGATTACTGGTCAGCCGCTCCAGCACCGTGCCTGGCACATAACACTCAGCAAAGACTGAGCATTTATTAAGTGCTCCCCACATGTTGTCCCTCTTCATCCTCCTCCCCCTTAAGCTACTCTTAAGGGTGCACAAACCTGCATCCGTAATTTCTGAAGTCTAAGAAACTCTGAGCGCCACACTTTTCAAACAGGAATTGTGCAGCCAAACCTGATCTGCTCTGACCCGGCTCATTTGGCCGCACAATGTGACGTGAACGAATGTGAGGCTATGTGCAGCCCCTGTTTCTCACATTTAATGTGGACCTTCCTAGTATAAGCACCACATTGCATTTCTAAGCTATGACAAATATGGAATTCCAAGGCCTATTTGGCTACAGGGGTTTGGATGAGAGATTCACATGTATGTTTTCCCTCGTTTTAAAGCTGAGGAGTATAGAGAAACGAAATCGCAATGGCAGCGCGTGGCAGAGCCCGGCTTTGATCCAGGAGTCTGATCACGGAGTCAAGCCCACGACCGGCAGGCCGTCCTGGGAGAGGTGGCCCGATGTGTGCCGACTGGAGGGATCACTGGATAAAGGAAGCGGACTGGGCCTGGTTCCAGCTCCTGGGCTGGCTTGCCTGCTGCCGGGGAGATTCCTGTCTTCCCTCTGTCAGAACATCTTTCCAAGCCGAGAGCTGCAGCTGTAAGTGTTCACGCAGACATGCACGGGCGCACGCACACGCATCCGCACGCACTCAACTCGCACCTCAGGCAGGAGCCCCACACTATTGTATTTCCTGGAGCCCCGCGGCCGCCTGTCCTTTCAGCCATCTCATCTTCCTGAATCAGGTGACAAAACCCACTAGTAACCAGGAGAGGGAAAGAAAACAGATGCTCTTCCAGCCAGACGGGGTTGTGCTGAGCGGTTTGTCTTTGTGGTTAAACCTCTGTCTCCAACAAGGCACACTGCTCCTTGCAAAAAAAAAAAAAATGATTGCCGTTTGCTCCCTCTGACTTCAGGACTTGCTCTGGTCCTGAACACACAAAGCCACAGCTCACAGGAAAAGTGTCATTTGTCTGTTGGGTCCTGAGAGCAGCACCGGGCGACAGGGCGCAGTAATGCTGTTCCCGAAATCGGGAAGGCATTATCCTTGGGTGGGGAGAGGAAGTGGGCGCTCTCTCGCGGGCTTGAAGGCTTCCCAGAGCAGGGGTGAAGCGGCCTCTAGAAGGCGGTGGAAAATCAGCGCGGTTGTAAGTGAGCAAGAGTCTTCAAAGAAACCTCAGAGGAATGAGACAGGGTTTGGCCAAGGACTGATCACCAAGCAATATTGTTGATTAAAGCATAGTTGAGGAAGGGTGAATATGATTTCCTCTGTGTTTAAAAAAAGGGCATGTATCTGCATGTGTGTGTGTGTGTGTGTGTGTGTGTGTGGTGTGTGTGTAAAAATATAAAAAAGGAGAGAAGAATACATTTTTGCCATTAACACAGGAAGTAAATGAGAAACGGGGTGGGGGCGGGGGAAGGTTCATGTGTCAGAGAGAGGAGGGGGAGTTTCCATCTTTGCTCATACATACTCCAGTGTTTTTCCTTTACCTGTGTAATCTAAAATTTACAAAATAAATAAAATTAACTGGTAAAAACAAACACCCAAGAGAACAGTTACATACCAAACAGCAAACCCTTTAACTTCTAACAGTCAGAAGCCTCCAGAACACAAAAGAACTTCCTGGTTTGAGGCATTCCTCCTTAAACCGTGTTTGGAAGCTGGTTTAGAATCCTGCCTGGCCCTGAAGGCGGCAGACTACCTAAAATCGTTATTGAAACTTCCCTGTTGAACAAGAGACACGTTTCATTCTGTCTCTGTCTCTCTCAAACGGTGCTTAAAATTATGAACTCTTCTTTTATGCTTACGACTGTGGTTTCTGTGTGTGTGTGTTTTTTTTAAAGGAATAGGAAACATCCCAATAGCGGATGATCTTGACAATCTAGCCTTTAAAATACACATCCCACTAGATAAAGGCATCCAATCATACCGTTGACTATTAAAGAAAAAAAAAATGACATGTAAAAAAGAGCCTCTTTCAGAGCCTAAGAAGGACAAGATAGGTCCTAGCGGATCCTCTAGACAGACTACAAAGAAAATTTGGTCTTTGGTTGATGCGCTTAAGACAACCTGGCTGCATTCTTGCTTTTAGAGCATCTTTTAATTGAAGTTTCACTAACTCGCCTGTTACTTTTGTTTACTTTTTCCCTTATAGTTGGGTTAAATAGGAAGTTAAGGAAGAGCCGAGGAAGGCAGTGACTGGAATCGGAGCAGGCTTACCCCTCCGGCGTCTCTACTGCGCCCACACCAGGAATTCAGCAAAATGGTGGCTGCTGGCAACGCCGCAGGTTTAGACGCTTTACCAGTTATGAATCTGAAACTGGCTTTTCTTGGGAGAAGAACAGTGGACTTAATAACTGGAGTCTTAATCACATGCACTGAAAGAATAAATGACCTGCATGGGCTGATTTTGATTAAGATCTGTCAAGTGGGCAAGTTATTTTTTTCAAGGCTGGGATTTTTAACTTTGCAGGGTGCTCCTCGGGTTGGCAGAGGTTTGTCAGTGTCCCTGGGGCTTTCAGACTACAGAAGTGTGTTAGAAAAAGTCTGTTGGCACCCACCTTTTAGAATGTGTCTGTATGAAATAAGGATCATGCAAATAAACATTTTTTATTTCCACTGATCAAAGGAAATAAAGAAAGAAAAGGCCCTTTGAAAGCTTGATCCAAACGTTAGATTTTGTTATTGTGTTTTTCAAAGCACTATTACAGTATTATTTCTTATTTGATTCTTTTAGCAACCCAGGAGGGTGTCAGAGTAAGGAATCTTCACGTTATAGATGAGGGGGAAAAAGGCATAAAAGGCCAACTCATGCATGTAAATGACCGGCCAGAGAGTTTAGGATTCTGAGTCCCTTTTGCTCAACCTTTTCAGCAAAGGCAAGTATAATTCCTAGCAGGTTTTATTCAGGAATCTCCAAGGTTCATCTTGTGCTACAGGTTATGGAAAAATCCCTAACAGCACGATTAAATCCAGAGAGGAGGCTTCCGTGAGCATGATTCGCCCCCAATACCTACTAAAGACTTTAGGGAAGGGACTAATTTTACCTTTGTCTCAGGTACACACCAGGAGCGTTTGTTAATCCTTCCAGGAACGCGTCTGTTTTTGCTTTGTTTATTACCTGAGGTGCTGGAGCAGCTGCTGATCTTAGGGGACCCCACTAGACCCCGGTGAGTGGGTGGTGACATGATTCTACTGACACAGTTGATAATCCTAGACAATCGCAGGCTCCCTCCTCTGCGAGGGGTGTGTCCTTTCGTTTACAGAAAGGAAGACTGAATCAGAATGGAAAACAACTGTGACACAGCAGAGCCCGGGAGCAGGAAACAAAAGAATGGGACTGAGATTCTCTCGCTTCCTTGATTAACTTTTAGACTGAATTGTCTTAAAGGTGGACTTTGATCCGCACATTAAGAATCCTTGTTCATGACAACAGTAACTCAAAAGGCAGGATGGAGACATCCACATGGGCGATCTGTTAGGTTTTGTTTTAGAGAAAACAAAAGTAACCTGAGCCAAATGCAAATGTGTGTGTGTGAGTGTGTGTGTGTGTGTGTGTGTGTTTTAATGTGTTTCTACCAAGTACAAAAGCAATGTAAAAATAGCAACAATAATAATCAGAAGAAATAAGAAGCCTGGCTCACTTATGTCAGGGGCTAGTTCAGGTGCTTTACAAGTATTAATTCATGCGATGTTCACACCAACCCTGTAAGCTAGATGCTGTTATTAACCTTAGTTTCTCACCTTGCAGGTGAGGTACAGGGACACTAAGAAACTTGGCCAAGGCTGGTAAGGAAGAAAAACCTCAGTCTCCATCCTCGCCCCGCTGATGATTATGAACGTACCATGAGCTCAGTTTTAACTGGCTTCCACCAACACTGGTCCGTTTGGGTGACTCTGTGCTAATTAGAAAAGGGGGACCCCCACCCCCCAGCCCACGCAGGTGCTGCTGCCTCTCTGGGTGGACAGGTTTTAAGGGCACCTTCAAGAGCTCCGCATGGCGAGTGGAAGGCAAGGGCTGAGTTTTCATGGACTGTTTCTCTTGGCTGGCTGCCCTCGTGCAGGGCCACGCTTCCTGTTTGTGGGTGCCTGGGCTCCCCCACGCACGGGCCGCCAGACTTGGGCGGGATCCTCAACGTCTCCGAGTCTCCGTGTCTCCATCTGAAAACTCGGCAGGGTGGCGCTGACCTCACACGGGGGCTTGCGGTGAGGATTGAACGCTGGATTTTGCAGGAAGTGCTTGGTACGCAGGGAGCACTAGTGCGGCGAAATCAAACACGACACGGAAGGAGACAGAGTTTGTGGATTGTTCCTCTTTTTTGGATCGTAGACCCCTTGGAGACAGAGTAGCCATTTGGAGACTCAGTCTGAGTCACCATGGACTGCGTGTCCCAGAACAGGCGCCGGGGTGTCAAAAGCAAGAGATCCTGTCTTTACCCGGTTCTTAGCACTGAAAGATGTTGGTGCTTGAGTAGCTTGTACAATGAAGCTGTGTTCTCCATAAACTATCTTTGTTGGACTGTGGTTTGGACAGCACTATATTGAAATAAACAGAATGGGGACCCCTAAATTTGGGAGTTGCTTTCAGAATGCCTTTCACTGGGGTCAAGCAGGCTCATGGATGGGATGTGTGATGCTAGCATGCCCAGCGTGGGGGTCTCATGCCCTAGATGTGCCATGCAGAGCTGCATGGCCTCAGACACATTGCTTGGCTGTGTTCTGCATTAGTTTCCTCATCTGTAAAATGGGGCTAATGATAGCTCCTCTCTCATACACTTGTGAGGGTTACACGAGAAAAAGCCACGTAAAATGAGTTGTACCATCCATGGTAAATGGTAAGAGCTCAAAAATGTCTGTTAGTTTGATTTATTATTATTAAATAGAATATCAACATTAAGGTAGTACTGGCATTTTCTCCTTCTCTTTAATTCTCTAAGTTTAACCCTACAGGAAACTATAATAAAATAAATATATTTATAAATAAATGATAATTGATTGGTCTGTGTCATCTCTCCTGCCTTCTCTAAGGGTGCAATATTTTTTCTTCTACTGCTAGATGCGTGTAAAGTTTAGTCCCAGACCTGTACATCAGTGTGTGTCGCTAGGAAGAAGCTCACAGGCAGAAGACCAATGGCATCTTTAATTGCTAGGACTGGAGTTCTTGGAAGCCCAAGAGCCAGGAATGAACTTTTTTTTTGCTTCTCTTGGCATTTTGTCTGTGGCTTTCTTTCCTCTGGGCACATCAAAGGCCAGGGTCTAGTTTGAACTTGGACTTTTGAAGAAAGTCAATAAAGGCATTTCTCCCTCCTTCTGCTTATTTGGTAAGTTAAACGCATGGATTTTGCAAGTCCACTGTATGCTTTTGTGGATTGCGAAGATTTCCCCCTGAGCTCGGCTGAGCTGGGCGGATTCCCGAAAGTCACTGCAGGCTTCCCTCATGTGGACCAGCCAGGTTCTTCTCTGGAGCAAACACTCCTGGTTGCTCCCCTACAAGTTAGACTGTCTTGGCTGCGAGTAGCAAGAACTACCAAACGGTGGGTTAACCGATAGGACTGCATTCATTTTATCCACATAATAAAGGGTCTTAGACTGCAGGGCTGCTGGGGCATTTCAAGGACGTCGTCAAGGACACAAAGTCCTCTCTCGCAGCTTCCCCATCCTGTGCCGGGGGCTCTCCACTGCATGGTTCCATGGTGGCTGCTCTGTCACAAGGCCTGGGGGTAGGTTCCACATGGGAAGGAGAGAAGAAAGTAACAAATGTGCATGCTAGCAGAATTTTTCCTTTTTATCAAGAAAAAAAATTCTTCAAGGGAGTTGGGGAAATCAAGGTTTCTTTTTAAGCTGGGCTTCCTGGCACCCTCAGTAATTCCAAGGTTTTGTTAATAGGAAAGAAGAAGAGACAGGATATTTTTTAGTTATTATTATTTGTTTTAGAGATAGGGTCTTGTTCTGTTGCCCAGGTTGGGGTGCAGTGGCACAATCATAGCTCACTGCAGCCTTGAACTCCTGGGCTCCAGAGATCCTCCCATCTCAGCCTCCTAAGTAGCTGGGACTACATGAGCATGCCATTACACCTGGCTAAGTTAAAAAAAAATTTTTTTTAGAAGCAGGGTCTCACTCTGCTGCCCAGGCTGGTCTCAAACTCCTGGCCTCAAGTGATCCTCCTGCCACAGCCTCCCAAATTATTGGGATTACAGGCATGAGTCACTGTGCCCAGCTGAGGTAGGATATTGGATGAGCAACTAGCAGTGTCTACCAATCACCACATGGCTATTACCATGG
The DNA here is from genome assembly GCF_040939455.1 of Microcebus murinus. Classification (NCBI taxonomy): domain Eukaryota; kingdom Metazoa; phylum Chordata; class Mammalia; order Primates; family Cheirogaleidae; genus Microcebus; species Microcebus murinus. Next base: position 8,177,722 of record NC_134119.1, on the reverse strand, counting down.
TCTAAATGTTTGTGTCCCCCAAAATTTGTATGTTGAAATGTTTTTTGTTTTTTTTTTGAGACAGAGTCTCGTTGCCCAGGCTAGAGTACCATGGCGTCAGCCTAGCTCATAGCAACCTCAAATTCCTGGGCTCAAGCAATCCTCCTGCCTCAGCCTCCCAGGTAGCTAGGGCTACAGGCACGTGCCACCAAGCCCAGAGCTAATTTTTTTCTATTTTTAGTTCTTTGGCTAATTTGTTTCTATTTATAGTAGTGATGGGGTCTTGCTCTTGCTCAGGCTGGTCTCCAATTCCTGAGCTCAAGTGATCCTCCCGCCTCGGCCTCCCAAAATGCTAGGATTACACGCCTGACCTGTATGTTGAAATCTAACCCTCAATACGATGGTGTTAGGAGGTGGAGCCTTTGAGAGGTGATTAGGTCATAAGAGTGGAATGAGATTAGTGCCCTTTATAAAAGAAGCCCAGAAAGGTGCCATCTCCCTTCCATCATGTGAAGACACAACAAGAAAGCACCATCTATGAACCAGCAAGTGAGCTCTCACCAGATACCAAATCTGCCAGCACCTCAACCGGGGACCTCTCAGCCCCCAGAACTCTGAGAAATAAATGTCTGCTGTTCATAAGCCACCCGTTTATGGTATTTTGTTATAGCAGCTTGAACAGACTAAGACAACTATTCACTTCTCCCTTCTGCCTAATAGGAAGAAGGCTCCTCTTGCCAAATAGCCGTTTAGCTCCACCCATCACTTTGCCCAGTCTCTACTCAAATATCACCTTTTCAGAAAGGCTTCCCCGACCACCGCCTCTAAAATATCTCACTCACCCCCCCCCAGTCTCCTTTATTCTTCTTCACAGATGTAATGACCAGTGGACAGAGCACATATGTATCTGCTTCCTTGCTCACTGACTGCTTCCAGGGGTTGTGAGAGTCATGAGAACAAAGGCCTTTGTTGTCATTGCTGCGAACTGCTACACCTCGCTCCTTGCACAGAGCCTGGCACAGATTGATCACTCAATATATATTTGATGAATAAATTGATTGTTTCAAAGCTTCCCTTCAAGAACTTCTGCTTGCTAGAGGCATATCCTGCAGTGATGAAAGAACGCAGGATTTGGATTTAAACGCACCTGACTTTGAACTCTGGCTCTGTTAGCTCTGTGGACTTGGTCAACTCGCTGAACCTCAGTTTCTTCATGGATAAAATAGTTTTTAAAAACGTATCACTTATTAGAGACAAATAAAATAGTGAATATGAAAGGCTAAAGATGTCATTCAAGGTAAGCACTTACTAAGCAATGGCGAGTATTATTGTGCAAGAGGTCAAGGCCGTTCCTGGGAGCCTTTATATTCACTTATATTCTATTCCCAGGTGAGTGCTTTGAAATGAGACTTAAAATATTTCATCAGATTAAATGTGGGAGAATTGCGGAAAATGTAAAACCAAACACCTCCAAACTGCTGACTGCCCAGGTCAGCAGTAAGAAAACGAGAACATTCTGCACAACCAGATGTTATTAAAGATGATGTTTGCCAGAGCAGAGGCTCTGCGGCCATCTGCCACCACAAACTCTCCTCCCTCCTCCGTTCCTTTGAAGAAAAGCAGCATTTCCTCCTCCGTTCCTCTCCAGGCTGACCAGCGTAAATACTGCTAATAACAATATAGTGAAAAAACAGTCCCGCCTAGCCATTTTTAGCTTCCTCTGAAGCCTTACATTTCACATTTTAAGTTTGTTTTCAAAGTCCTCTTCCAACCCAAATAAACGCAGGCTCAGAAATGAAAGGACACAGGTTATTACTTTCTGATTCTCCAGCGAGTAGGCAGTCAGGTCAGCTTCCTATGGAATGCTGGATCATTCGGCGACGGTGTCTGCCTGGAAGAGGGTCCTGCCGGCCACGCAGGACTCCGTGTGACTCGCTGTGCTTCCATCCCGGTCAGCTCCCCCAGAGCCGGGCCACCGCGACAGGGGCACCAGACTTTCTCTGACCTTTTAAGATAACCCCCTAAAATATCGTCTTTGAGGATTTTCTATTCATATTCCGTAAAACCTTTCTGTCTGGGTTCCCCATGCCCCACTGGGAGTATTATTATCGCAGATGATGAAAGGAAGGACAATATTTTCACTCTTTCATTCCTTCAACACATAATTTTTGCGTACCTACTGCATGCCAGGTACCGTGCTCCAAAGTCTCTGATCTCGGGGCAATTCCTTTGTGGCAGGGGAGCTAACACAATACTAATAAGTAGAAAAATTAACTAATTTATAAATCAACGTGGAATCGAATAGAATGTTTGTATTTATTATAATTAATAAAATAATTGCATTTACTAAAACATGACAACTTTCTTACAGTACTTAATACATGCTGGGTAGTATCCTAAACTCTTTCTATAGTAACTCATTTTATGGTTTCCTATTTTACAAATGGGGGAACTAAGAAACCAAAAGGTTAAGTGTTTTTAAAAGTTCTTCAGCCAACGAAGTGGCCGTGGGGATTTGAAGGGTCAGAGTGCGTCCCGTAACTACACGACGCTACTCTGCAGGGTCTTTACAGACACCTTATAAAAGTGGTGACAATGCTGAGAACGGACAAGTGCCACAAAGGGTAAAACGGGACTCGTGGATTGGGAGGGGCTGCTTTTATGGGAGGGTGCCTGGGCAGAGGCCTAGAGGGTGAGGAAGGGCCAGCAATCCGGGAAAAGCCCTTTAGGTGGAGAAAACAGCACGTGCAGGAGCCAGAGGCAGGAAGGAGCTGGGCACGTGCAGGGACAGAGAAAAGCCGGTGTGACCAGGGCAAGCTGGACTGCGGAGAGCTGAGTTTAGGAAATGTGGGCAGAGGACAGATCCTAGCAGGCTTTCGATTCAAATCCCACTCAGAAAGGAAAATTCCTCCACAGGCTTTACCTTGCTCAGAGATTTTGGGGGCCTTGTTGTGGCTGACACTTGTCAGAGCGTTCAAGGACATGCAGAAAGTCTTGGGTACATCATTCTTTGTTGTTGAAAACCTTTAAGCATTTCAGAATCTTTCCTTCCTTAGTAAGTGTCTGAACACGATCGAGTCTCTGTGGCGACTGGGGGTCTGATCTGGGTTACCCGTCTGGACCCAGAGATGCCCGCTGAGTCCTGACAAACTTGCAGCAGTTCAAGCTGCACTTAAGGCTGATCTCAAGACTTCCCCAAAGAGGTGTTTCCTTGGTTGTGGTTTAAAAGTAAAATGTGAATATTAGGTTATTTTCTTGTGATTTACGTGATTTCTAAAAATGGGGCATGGGGGCCAAAAATAAGAAGAAAAAATAAAAGAAGGCTTTATATAATCAATTTCCAGTGAGTTAGGATTTCACTGCCATTTGTATATGCTTCCACAGAGGGGACTCTTTTAGGACCTATGGCTTTGGAAAGTAAATAAAAGGCTTGAGTTAAGGGAAAATAAATAGCCTGGTCTGATACTTTGTAGCAAAAATTTATTCACTTGCACCACCTAGAATTGATGGGATTGGTTCATGGTCTGAGTAGAAAAATAGCAGCACAATGACAATCCTGATAGTTAAAGCACATTGGACCCAAACTACTCACTGTGAGGGCAAGGGAAGCCCATTTTGATTGTTCTTCAGAGGGTAATACTTGGAGCTTTTCACAAAACATTCATCAAGAAAAAATGGAGAATTTAGGCAGCCTTAGTTAGAATCCCTAAACTCCCAATTCCTTGAAGTGTGGCCTTGGTAAAGTTACTTATTTAACCTCCCTGAGCCTTAATGTTCTCATCTGTCAAATGGCCATAATAATTCATCTACTTTGCAGGGCTGTCTTGAAGATAATGATTGCATTGATGGAAAGGAGTTAGTTCAGACCGTGATGCGAGTAAGGCCTCAATAAATACTTCTATTTTTCTTTTCTTCCATCATACCCTTCTCGGCACTTAGTCCATGGCCCTAGCACCACGGTCCCAGAGCACATCTCTGCATGATCTCAGCAGGAAGCAGGATAAATACATCTAGGCCATCATGCAGTAGAGAAAGAAGATGTTGCAGAATGTCCTTGCAGAGAACCTGCCCCTTACAAAAGAGGTTTTGCTTTAGGGCAGGGTTTTTGTTGACCCTCTCGGACAGATAATCCTTTGTTGCAGGGCTGCCCCTTGCGCTGTAGGATGTTTAGCAGCCTCTCTGGCCTCTACCTGCTATATGCCCATAGCATCTCCCGCCTCCTGCTTCTAGGTTGTAATAGCCAAAAATGTCTCTGGACACTGCCCAATGTCCCCTGAGGGGGCAAAATCAGCCCTGGGTGAGAACTGCTGGTTTTCAACATGTGCTTCAATGAGAAGACTGGTCAAATGTCAGGGCTCAACTTTGTCTTTCTTTTTTTTTTTTTTTAGTAGAGACAGGGTCTTGCTCTTGCTCCAGCTGGTCTCAAACTCCTGAGTTCAATGATCCTCCCCCCTCTGCCTCCCAGAGTGCTAGGATTACAGGCGTGAGCCACCACACCTGGCCAACTTTGTCTTTCTTAAGAAAGACACCTGGAGGTGTCTCTGAGATTTGAGTACATTTTAAATTTATCTTTTAAAAAAATTATTACCTAGAGCCAGGTACAGTAGCTCACACTGTAATCCTAGCACTCTGGGAGGCCAAAGGCAGGAGGATTGCTTTAGCTCGGAAGTTCGAGATCCACCTAAGCAAGAGTGAGACCCTATCTCTACTAAAAATAGAAAAAAAAAAATCACCAGAGGTTGTAGCTTGTGCCTACTTGGAAGGCTGAGGCAAGAGAATCTCTTGAGCCTAGGAGTTTTGAGTTTGCTGTGAGCTAGGCTGACACCATGGCACTCTACTGCCATGGTGAGGCTCTGTCTCAAAAAACAAAACAAAACAAATTATTAACTAAATTACGTATTCTCATTGCTGGGAAAGGAGACAGAGAGAAATCATGTGCAACACCAAAATAAAATACAACCAAAACACTTCTATCCATCATTACAAAACTTTTCTAAAATATTCTTTTAAGCTAGTTGTTCTGTGCGTGAATTTATAGATCAAAATATCTGTGGACCTAACCATGACACAGACGTTAAGAGCAAAGTCTCCTGGAGCAGAAGCAATGGCTTCCACGTCAGCCCCACCCCTCACAAGCCATGTGACAGTGGCCAGCCGGCTTCACATCCCAGAACCTCAGTTTCTGTATCTGTAAATGGGATTAACTATTACACCTACCTCAGTGCAGTGCCTGCCACGCTCCCTTACTGTGGGTTCTTAATCACTGCAAGCATACGTGTGACGCACGCCACGCGCCAGGCTCAGCACTAAGTGCTTCCCACAAATTAACTCATACACTGGTCAAACAGCCTATGAAATAGGGGTTATTTTGTCCGCATTTTACAGGTGGGGAACCTGAGGCGTAGAGAGGTTAAGTCACCGACCCGGTGTCACACAGCTGGGAGGGGGAGCCGCAGCAAAGGACGTGGCAGTTAGCTCTCTCTTGCTTCCCTGAGCTGCTATTATTCAGAATTCTGAAACCTTCCCTCCCCAGAGCGAAGAAGCGCAGTCTCTCCCCTTCCCCAGAGGCCTCTTGCCTTGGAATAATCCAGAAGCAGCCTTAGGGCGCTGCCACCATTGGCAGGGTCAGTTATTTTTCTGTTGTCACCTGCTGAAGATAGGCCACCTAGGAAATCTGAAGAAGTAACTTCAGTTGGAAAAGGTGGGAAAAAAAGCTTGGCAGATCCCTGTGCTCTGTGATTTGCGGCAGTGTCTTTCGTGACCCGACACCGGAAGTAACCTACTATCACTTCCGGGTAATCTTTGGCCTAGCAGCCCGCCCCAATACCAGGAACCTGGGGGGCCGTCTCAGACTGGCGACCACACCAGCTGCCCGCTGAAGAGACTTTTAAAAGGAGGTAGTCTTTGACTAGCAGATCAGTTTTTATTAAATATTTAGCCTCACATTGTAAATGATTATTTTGCTTGGAAAGACACTCCCGAGAAGTAGTATAAATTTCTTTCCCACAAAAGATAAGAAACATGACGTTAGATCAGCCCCTATTTGAATTTAGATCTTGAAGAGCCAATTAGCCAGAAAAATCGACTCTGATGAACAGACATCGAGGCCAGACATAGGTCTTTCTAGAATTTAATAAATGTGTAAGAACATAGTAAATGGATAAGTATTGGCATACCCAAATCCTTTAAAAAGTATATGCTTGGTCAACCTTTGAGATTCTTTTAGTACGTCCAGGGTTAGAGAAGAGATATGTATCTTTACTGATAGGAGGACATAATTTTTTGAATATCATACTTACTTTGTAAAATAAAGTCTTGTGAACTGCATGATCCTGCATGTTCTGGCTCCTGCTTGGTGGGGAGACCCAGTATCATCCACCACAATTAGCTGTATACTGGGCAATGTTCTGATTCTCAAACACAAGTCCTTGCCTGCCTCAGGACTTTTGCACTTACTGTTCCTCTGCCTGGATGCTGTTCCTGCAGAGCAACCTACTTGAATTTCCATACATACGTGGTTTCTTTGGAAAGGCCCTTCCCTACACCCTCAGCTATTCTCCTTTTTATGATCTGGTTTTGTTCTTCACAGCACTCACCAAAACCTGATTTATCATTATTTTAAAAATTGTTCATTACCCATCAGTCCCTAAAAATATAAGCTGCTTGCTAAACATGTCTGTTTGTGTATCCCCAGGGCCCTAGTATAATATCTTGCATATAATAGGTGCTAAATAAGTATTCTCTGAATTTGTTGTTGATCTGGGAATTTACATAGGTAACTAACACTGGGCTGCAATCGTCTTTGATTTGTAGGCAACCGAACTTTGTTTATTTCTGCTTGCCAAGGGCTGCCTTTATCGGGAATGACAACGCAGAAACATTCGCTGTTTTGTGCGCCCTGAGCGTGATGCTGAAATGTCAGGTGATGCCAGATCAAGAATCAGTCATGGCAGCTCTTCAAACATATAAACATATTAAACATCAGTGCATCAGCACCTGGCTGGCAAGAATTCCACCCGTTAGCACATGACAAGTTGGGGTTTACAGTCAAAGTCCACTTAGCAAATGTTTATTCTACAACGTGCTTTCCTTTTGTTTCCTGTAAGTAGCGCTTCATGCCCTGCCAGGATCTGAGGTCATAGAAACAGGAGGAGACTATTAACATATCAATGCAGGGATCTCTTTGGAATCTAGAATTTGGAATAATATTTGCATCTTGAGCTCAGTAGCCGCCCAGGCCGGCCTGCTTATTGATTGCCTTTAATTTCCCCTTAAAACAGTGTCTGTTTCTGAATAAAAGATTAATAGAGGAGGGCTCAGTTTGTTGCGTGATTTATGCTCAAGTCCTGCCTCCCTCCCATTCAGAAGCGCATTGCACACTTGTCCCCACCCCTGCGATGTTTGGATTCCACTCCTCAAGAAAAATAGCTGCTGGTCACCAAAGCCTGTGGCTTAATTGAATTTGTCTTTGTCCACTTAATCTTCATGCTCACAAAAAGTGGGGGTGGGAGAGATTACACAGAAAAGACATACCTCAAAAATACACACGATCATTAGGAGAATAGGCTCAGGAAAGCTATACAATGAAAATGGAGGGTGCCACTTAGAATTTTTGTGCTGCTCTTCTCTGTGCTCAGGGTCATTAATAAGACACCAGTATCGCCCCAGTATAGACATGGTGACCTAAAAAGAAAATCGCATTGCACCAGCTTTGCATAGTTCCATCATTTTTGTCTTGGTTGTAAATTTCTTTTTCCTTCTGGGGAAGAAGAAAACATGAGAGGAAAGTGAAGATTTCCATTTTGCATAAAGTTCGGGACCTCTTTCTATAAGTAGTTGGCTATATATTGGGTCATTAATAATAATAACATTAATAATAGCAATCATTTATCAAGTACTTTTTTTTTATTTTTTTATTTTTTTTTTATTTTGGCATATTATGGGGGTACAGATTCCAAGGTTTCAATAAATGCCCATTCCCCCCCTCCCCCCAAAAGTCTGAGTCTCCATCATGACCATCCCCCAGATGGTGCACATCTCACTCACTATGTATGTATATACCCGCCCCCCTCCCCCCTCCCACCTGCCCAATACCCTATTACTGTAGCACCTATGTGTCTACTTAGGTGCTACTCAGTTAATACCAGTTTGCTGGAGAATATATCTGGTGCTTGTTTTTCCATTCTTATCAAGTACTTTTTTAAACCATTGTACTAAATGCTTTATACTCTTTCACTTATTTATCTTGACTCTGAAAGGGGTGCTATTATGATTCCTCTATGATCAAGGATTAGAGAAGTAAAAGAAGCTGCCCAGATTTCTCAAGTGGCAGACCCAGAATTTGAAGCTGGGTGTATTTGACTTGAAAATCTAAGACTGTATGCAATCCTGCCAAGAGAAGTACGTTCATTTGGGTCTGCTTTCATCTACATTTATTTCTGGATGGAGGAAACATGAGTTTTCCATTTAGGCAGCCTTGAGTTCCAAGCCTTAGGTCTGCCTCCTAGACTTAACCACTGGGCAAGATCATCTCCCACGGCCAAGTGGGATTACTGGAGACGGTGTTCTTCTAATCTGCTACTTTGATCATCGCACACGGTTACCTGCAGTGTGAGCCACTTGGAACACTGGAGAGATGCAAGGAGCAGAGACAGAAGCTGAGTCAATAAGAATCTGAGATTCCCCCTTACGCCAGCCCACAAAATAAATATCCTAGGTATTGATAAAGGGAATGACACCCCCAAGAGGTCTCTCCCTGAGAAGTTAACAATTCTGTTGTTATCCTAAATTGGCCTAGTGAGAATGTGAGAGTTAGAAACATTTCTAGTTTGCTTCTTTGATTGGGGACATTGCAATGGACTGAATGTTTGTGTCCTCCCCTCTCAAATCCATCAATTGAAATTCTATGTGATTATAGAGGCTTAAAAAAAATGAAATTCTAACCCCCACTGTGATGGTATTAGGAGGTGAGACCTGTGGGCGGTGATTAGGTCATGAGGGTGAAGCCCATAGGAATGGTATTAGTGCCCTTCTGAAAGGGCACTAGACAGCTCTCTCTCCGCACCCCCAGCCCCACCCCAGCGATACAGTGAGAAGTGGGCCCTCACCGGCACTCACCCATGCTAGCACCCTGATGTCTGCCTTCCAGCCTCCAGAACTGTGAAAAATAAATGTCTATTGTTTATAAGCAACTCAGTCTATGGTATTTTGTTATAGCATCCCAAAGGGACCAAGACCCACATGTAGAATAATTTTTGATCTAGATATCAAGATTGTGCTAGAATTAAGATTCTGGAAAAAAGAATGAGATCCGATTTAGGAAGGCAAAAAGCAAAAGTACTTGCTTTGTAGTTTGGGATAATGACTCCTAATTTTCTTATTTTATGACTTTTTGAACTTCCCTTTCACTTTTCCCATTATTGCTTCCTTTACTCAAAAAAAACCCCCAAAAAAACCCAAAACAGAACAAAATACACTGGTGACGTATTTGCTATGTGCAGATTCTGTGAAAGGCACCTGGAAAAAGACATTTAAAAAGACAAAGGTCTTACAATCTAATCGAATGGAAGCATACATTAAACAAATAATTCCACAAATCATACTTTAATTACCATTTTTACTTGCTGTGAGAGGAAATATACACAGGAGGCAATGAGACTATATCCGAGCCGCATCTCAATTTCTGTCTAACTCCCTGTCTACCCGTGATTCGCTTTTCCTTGGCTTCCCTGCAGTGGATTGGCTAAGCATGTAGACCCTGTAGTCTGATTACAGGGTTTTCAATCCTGTATGAGGCCCGCCCCCTAGCTGTGTGACCTTGGATAAGTTACTGAACCTATCTGAGCTGTACGTCCCTCAGCTGTAGAGTGAAAATAATATCTACTCCCTACTCTTAGGGTTATCATCTGAATCAAATGAGATTATCTAACTAAAGCGCTCAGCCTTGGAATTGGGCACACAGCAGGTGCTTAATTAAGGCTAGTTGTTATTAGTCTCTGAAAGTAATCTCTTCATTGTTCTCTCCCCCATGCCGTGAGTTACTGAATTAGTTTAGTCTAAGAGGTTTGGAGAGTCACCACTTAGTCACCACGGTGGGAGCCTGGACACCGCTCAACAGCTGGGTGTCCTTGGGCAGGTTGGGCAGGCCCCTGTGGACCCCGTCCCCTAATCTGCAAAGGGACACCATGCTCAATCCACTGGAGAATGAGAGCTAATGCATATAAAACACTTAGCTCAGTAAACAGAAGCTGTCGTTATCATTGCCTTATTATTTTCGGGCTCTATACAAAACATAACGCCTAACGATGCCTTTTAATCCCACGGTTTTCGAGGTGTTTGTGCTTTATGCTTCGACTTGAAAGTGCAGTTCTGAGAGTCTTTCTCTGAAGAGTGAATTGTCTTTATCCCCTAACGTTTCTCCCGAAAGCTCTTATTTGGTGAGTAAATGTACAACGGGGGTGCTAGGATTCATGTGAAGTTTGTCCTTAAAACCCTTCTTTAATCTCCACAGTTGCTGCGGAATCGGAGTCACTTTTGCTTGGGTGATCAGATTACATTTCATAAACAATGTCTCCTATGTTTAAAAATCTTTAAACAGCCACTGGGAAGTGGCTTGGCGTGGACTCCAGTTAATGCCCTGTTTAATGTGAATCTTCCATTGTAGACAGGGCTGACCATCAACTGTTCATGCCAGGGCCAGATTCCTAAGTAGATACCTATATTTTTCAGAATCTTCTTTTCTTATTTGAAATCATTCCGTGGTTTTCTAAGACCCCCTAAAGAAGAATGTTGGTACGTATATTGTCTTAGGCAACCTTCCAAAGATGGGAATTATTGCTGTATTTTTATTGTCCTTTTTTGCCCTGATGTTCGCCTTTGGTTTTCTTCTTTCAGAACTTTTAAACATATTAGAGTACCCTCTGAGGAGGGAAAACAAACAAAAAAAAGAACTTTCAAACATCAAAATTGCCAGCTCACCTTCATCACTCTGGGGCAACCGGGAAGAACTGGAGATTTTAAATTACTTCCTTAAATTTGGTTTTAGCTAAATTTTAAATTTTTCAAATTGAAGGATTAAACATTCTTACATCCATTGGTGCCCCCCTTTATTGGGTGCTCCTGGGTGTGACTCAGTTTATCTGTGCTGTGCAATTAATTCTCTTATCAACAGGGTCCTAGCAGGTTCTACCTCCAAAAATATATCCCAGATCCTTTCACTAGCGCTACCCACTCCTGCCTGGCCTACGTCACTTTCTTTTCTCATCTTGATGGTGCATTCTGATGGTGCCTTCCTTGTTTCGTTCCTGTGCTCCTTCAATCCACTGCTCACAGAGCAGCCACGGTACTTTTCAAAAATGTACAGCTGATCACGGAAGCTGCACAATATCCTTTTTGTGGCTAGACCAAATCTGTTTAACTAGTTCTCTGTGGATGGATTTGTTTCTTTTCATGTCCATTATAAACAGTGCTGACATGAATAGCCTCAGTGTATTATGCGTTATTTTCCTAACCCTATCGAGAGATAAATTCTCATATGTAAAATCGCTGGGTCAGAAGGATATAGCCGTGGGTAGATATTGTGGAGGCTTCTTTGAGCAGAAAAGTCCAGTTCCTTAAGCATGGTATTGGTAGGGTAGAAGAAGATGAAAACTCGATGGGGATTAATTAGAATAATCGAAGAGGAAGAAGGTGGAATTTCAAGGTGGGCAGGAGTCTCATGGACCTGGGAGAGACAAGACAGGAGGAGTCGGACACGGTTAGGGTGAAGCGTGGTAGGAGGCAGGGCAACGAGGACCACAGAGATCTAATGAGAAAACTCATGTGGGAGATGAGTGAGGGGCTTTGAGCACTTCCTCCATTTCCTCCAGACCCTTGGTAAATTTCTGCTACATTGGATTGCATTGGAAGAAAAAATTCAAGTTTTTGCAACACTGGAGACATTGAAGACACCTGGTGGTATTCACAGCGATGCTAATGAAGTAGGTTCTAGTAACATTCCCATTTTAGAGAAGAGGAAGTTGAAGGTCAGAGAAATGAGAACGACTCCATTTCTTGTCTAACAAACCATGGAGTTGGGGCTTGCACTGAAATCCTCCTGGTTTTAGCTCCTGTTTTCTTAGCCACTCTGCCATATAGTTTATGTTAAAGGCTATTAGGAAACAAAGTTTTAAAAATCTTATTTTGCATTAAAAAATACAAAAAACCATGATAAAAGATGTCCACAGCTTCTATTATTATGACCTGGGCTTCCTTCTTGTGCCATTAAAAACATCTAATTGCTACTGTATATATTTTCTCTATTTTCAACCATCCCAGCACAGCTTGGCTGAAAACTGTTAGCACTGAGAAACATATAGGTTAAGTCCATACAAGCTGGCCTTTATTATAGTCTTTCCTGCAAAATGCGCAGTGAATTGCAAGTGTTCACATTTCCCATTAGCAAGAGAAATTAGCATTTCTGGAAATGGTGGCCTTCTCTGGAGTAGCATTTAATGCCTGTTTTGTTCTTTTCAGGTTGCTGGAGTTGATAATAGGGCCTTGGTCCTGATTTCTTCCACCTGCTCTTCACAATTGCGTCTGACTTTCTTCCTGGCTGCTGGGTGGGCTAAACGCCCCTCCACCATGCCGGAATGGACCGCCACTCTGCTTCCTGGGCCATTTCCTTGAATGCTTGCATTCTAACATCCAGTGGAACCCCCCTTCCCGCTTTCCCCCAGCAGATCATGGACTACCACTCACAGCACTTTGGAAACAAAATTCTCCATGACACAAAATGCATGGCCGCTGGGAAGCTCCCTGTGCTGAGAACATACGCCAGGACCTAGAGCATGTGTGTGTGTGTCTTTATGTGTGTGTGTCTGTGTGTGTTGGACTGTTATACATTTATTTTGGGGGATTTGGGGGAAAAGGTGGCAAAACAGCTTCACGAGTAAGAAGGGGATGAGCGGATCTCACGTGTTTTTGAAAGGTGGCAGTCTTGCTGGCTCTGGCTCTGATTTCCATTTGGCTACTAACTCTGGGTTCTTTAGTGGATAAATTAACCTGCCAAGTCAGGAGGTCTGCTGGTGTAGGGCAGAGGTCAGCCCGTGGGCCAAATCCAGTTTGTTACCTAGTCTTTTAATCTGAAGGTCATGTTTGACTTCAGATTAAAGTAGGATTTAATCTGAAGTCAAAGCACATTTGAGTAGGATTTTGCCCCGCAGATTGGGAAGGAAGTGCATTCTGAGTTTGAAAACTATATTCCATGGGCCAAATGTATCAAGCTGCTTGTTTTTGTAAGTAAAGTTTTGTAAGTAAAGTTTATACAGCCGCACCATTTATGTATTGTCTATGGTTGCTTTTACTGTACAATGGCAGAGACCTTCATAGCCCCCAATGCCTGAAGTATTTACGAAATGACCCTTTACAGAAAAAATTGCCTACCCCTGCTGCAGGGATTAATCATCCAGGCCGTGAATCAACAGTTTGTGTTCAAATCCCAGTTCTGCCATGGACTTCTGTGTAACCTTGGTTACGTACCATAAAGTAGGAATATAAATACCTCTGGGTTGATGTGAGAAGTCAGTTTAGTAATTCTAGTCAGTGCTTACTCAGAGGTAGTTGTTATGATTCATCTAAATTAAAGAAGATTTCTAGAGGTTTCCCATATTCCTGATGCCCTAGATTATAATCTTACTGGATCCTTTCTGTCTTTATAAAAATTAAACATGAAAAATATTTGAGGAATTTGGGCAAGCACCATTCCTGTTCCAGGAATAAAAGGTCCATGAAATCCTGGGATCACATTTTCAGTATATTTGATGTTAATTAATAGAGTCTTGGCGACTGTGGAGGTCTCTAGCGGGGAGCCCTGGGACACTGCCTTTGATCTATTCTGGATGTCGGTTTAATTCAGGACTGAAGAATTAAGGTATTCAGATGAAATTTCCAGGAGATAAAATATTGGCATGAAAGGATCAAGATTCACAGTGGCCTCCAGAGCTTTCAAACGCAGGATTGGAAGAAATAAGAGAACATTTACTAGGGATTGATGTGGATTCTGGCATCAATTATTTACGTCTGGGAACGGGGAGACTTGGCCAGACGGCAGTTCCTGGGAAGTAGTTCTAGGGCTTCTAGTTGGCCACGAGTTCAATGCGAGCCAGATGTAGAAAGCTGCCTGCAAGCAAATGGTCTCAGGCTGCATTAATGGAGTCAAGATATGCTGTGTGGGTCCAAGGACCATAAAGCGAGAGCACAATTAGAGCGAGCTGGGCAGCCCACGTTTGGAGCATGGGGTTTAGTTATGGAGACAAATTGCAGTTTTTAACGAAGATGCTGCCAAATTTTCGTAGGCTGAGGGGGGAGGTGGGGGAAGAGACAGGTTGATGAGTCATCTGGGAACTATGTTATAATGAGGAATCACTGAAGGATTTAGGGACGTTTCCCAGGAAAAGAGATGACCACAAGGGTAGAAGTTCTTGGGAAAGCTCTGAAGGTCTTCCACGTGGAAGATGCTGCCAGGCCATCTCTATTGCTTTTTGGTGAAATTTGGGGAAATAAATGTGAGGTGCTTACATTTTGGGGTATCAGCCCAGCTTACGACAGACCTACCCCACCCCTGAGTCCACTGTCTACACTGAGGGGAGTCCCTGGAAGATAATTCATTCTTTAGAACCCTGCCTTCCTGTTGATGGCTGATGGGAGAAGGGGTGGATGCCTGCTGGAAGCTAGAACGATCCAGTTCTCTCTCCAGGGAAAACAGAATCTGCCGTGAGGACGGTGGGTCTGCCTCTGTACGGTTGGATCCATAATGTATAACTCTGGGCACGAGGACAGACATATTCCCCCATGACGATGCAGGAGCTGAGAACTCAACCCTCACAGGGAGAAAAAGAATGAGGCAGAGATGCAGAAAAGCAGGAAGGCAAAACAGAGGGCTTTGCTGGTTGGATTCTTTTCAGCTTTCCATTTTCTGGTATGAGTTCTTCCTGAGGCCTAACTGCGTTCCTGGACTCAGGCTTCATGAGATATCTTTGTGTCCCTGTTACACATTCTCCCTTTTGCCTTCTGCTAATTCATCTTGGTTTCTTCGTGTGCAACCCAAAGCGTCTTAACTCTTTGCGAGTGCAGCAGAGAGTGGCTCAGCAGGTGGGAGACATAAAGAGGGATCCTGTTCACACTCAGAGAGTGTGTTCAGGAAGTGAGGATATTTCTGTTCCTGGGAGCACGCACGTAGAAGCTGAATGACCCTGGGCAACTGGAAGGCCTAAAAAAAAGAGCTTGGGCCTGGACTTCAGAAACACTTGGGATTAATTGCAAGCTCTGCTGCTAACTGGGACCTTCTTAACCCTCACTGGGTCTATGGGTCTATGTCCCGTGCCAAATGAGGAGAATAAAGCATACTTCATAGAACTGTCATGAGGACGAAATAACCTAATGTATGAGTCTCCTATTGCTGTTGTAAGAAACGGCCACACACTTAATGACTTAAAACACATTCATTATTTTAACATTCTGGAGATCGGAAGTCTGAAGTGGGTCTCGCGGGGCTAAGATCGAGGTGTGGGCTGGTTCCTTGTGGGGGCCGTAGGGGGAACCTACTTCTCTGCCTTTTCCAGCTTCTAGAAGCTACTTGCATTCCTTGACCCACGGCTCCTTCCTCCCTCTTTAAAGTGCATCACTTCCACCTCTGCTTCCATCCTCATGTCTCCTCTGACCTGGCTCTCCGGCCTCCGGCTTTCACTCCTAAGGGCCCTGGGATTACACCGCGCCCACCTACCTAAGTCAGAGTGATCTCTCCATGTAAACGTGCTTCATTTGATCACGGCTGCCACATTTCTTTTGCCACGTATGGTAGCATAATCCCACCTAATGACAGGAAGCTTCGCTCAGCCTTACTGAGAGCTGCCGATGGGATGAGCACTCTGCCAAGTGCTCCCATGCACCTTATTTTATTTAAGCCTCACAGCAGTTCCAGAAGATAGACTCAGAGAGGTGAAATTATTTGCCTGAGGCCACCCAGCTGTGAAACAGCAATGCCGAGAACCAAGTCTTGCCATGGAACTCCAGCACCTTCTGTCTTAACCACCAGTGGGAACGGCAACCCCCCCCCCCCCCCCGGCCTTACTTCAAGCAAGCAAAGAGTCTTGTGTGCCAGAGAGGACTGGCACTGTCCTAAGGGGGCAGTGACTCCATGGCTCCGGCCTGCACATGCCAGTTTTCCAAGAGATACGCTATATCTGGATTATTTATGTGAAATGTCCCAATTTTGAAACACTGGAAAACAATTCACATATCTAAAATTCTCTGTGCAGACAAATAACACAAGCAGATTTATCACATGTCACTCTTAGCCTACCAAAGTAAGACATCTTCGATGCCATCCTCTATTTTTTCTTTTTGTATTTGAAGACATGGCCTCACCACAATGGCTAATAGTTTGCATCGATTATATGCCTGGCACTATGCTACATGCTTTGCTGTCTTATCTCATTCACTAGGTATGTGTCTTAATTAAGAATTTAATTAATTCCTTAATTGGGAAGTTATTTTTATTTTTAATAGGATTCTTTTAGGTGAGTGATAAGACTTCCATGAAGGCTCTTAAAGAGCAAAGTTTCAATCTTGGTTTCCAAACCTCGCTTCATTATTCAACCATGTGGTGGTGGGTAAGTTAACGCACCTCTCTGAAGCTATTTCTTTATCTGTAAAGTTTACTCATGGTTTTCCGGTGGGTTTCCATGACAATTTGGTTGTAGGTGGAAGCACTTTCCATAGCACCAAATATTACTTATGCAAATGTTACTTGCAATTATAGATAATTCACCCGAAGATTCGTCAGCAGGTAAACGGTGCAGAGACAGCGACTCCTGTCGTGAACAAAAAGAGGAGATTAGTTGCAAAGACTCCAGCTCAAACTAGTCACCTGTCAGGTCTCCGGCCTGGAGCGGAGCCTCCATTGTGCAATTTCTTCAGAAATGTCCCGGGGCAAAGATGGACATTTGCTGGCTAGGAGACTGCTCCAGTGGTGCCTCGGGGTCACCGGCATTACCTGCTTGAATTTCTAGCTCGTGGTGAAGGTCTGTTTTCTGCAGCCCAGACCTGGATGTGCAAGTGGCTGCCAAGACCGGGGCTCGGGGGATCTCCGTGCTGGTTATAGTTTGGTCACCCATGGGATGGCCTTAGGATTTTTTTTCCTTTTCTAGAATTAGTGTTCCCACCTGAGACATGGGGCGAAATGGATGAGATCACACAATTTATGGTTTATTCAGTGATCTTAATACATAGACTAAAGGGAGACGAGGGAATTCCTTGCCAACATTAGAACTTTTCTGTATTTTCTTGAGCGGTGTCTGTTTGGAGGCATCTGGATACCGGAGAAAAATGTAAAAGAAACCGTTTTATAATATGCATGCTTTAAAAGTTAAAAGTTCAAACAGGTGAAAATAAAGTTTTCCCTCTCTCTTTTTGGTCATGAGCTTCCAATTTTTATCTTCAGAGACAACCACAGTTACAGGTTTCTAGCATGTTCTTTCAGAGATGTTCTGTGCCAGTGGTTCTCAACTGAGGGAGATTTCAGCCTCGGGGAACAGTTGGCAATGACTAGAGACATTTTTGCTGTCACAACTGAGAGACATTTTTGGTGTCACAACCGAGAGGGCTGCTACTCGTCGCTGGGGGGGCGGGGGGGTGGGAGTGAAGGCCAGAGATCTTGCACAGGCCAGCCGCTCATAGCAAAGGATTTTCTGGTGCTAAATGTCAACAGCACTGAGGTTGAGAAACCTTGTTCTGTGCACATATTAGCAAATATAAGCGTGCATGCACACACAAACAGAGGCACACACACCCTTTTTTAATATACAAATGGTAGCTACCCCACACATTTTTCTACACCTTGTCCTTTTCACCTAATTGTAGAGATTGTTCTGCACAAATAGATCCTTTCAAGCTGCCAAAGACCATATTCTCCTGTAGAGCTAGATCGTTTGTTTACTCAGTGCCCTATTGACAGACATTTAGATGGGTTCCATCTTCTGCAAACAATATTGCTGTAATTATTCTTGTCCATGGCTGTGTGGGCAAGTGCCCCTCTGCTAGTGTATCAGATAATTCCTCTATGTAGAATAAGCGAGTCAAAGAGTAAATGGCTTTAAAATGTTGTTAGGTGTCACCTAAGGTCCTCCAAAGACAACCAATTTATGTTTCTACCAGCTATGTGAGACTACCTCTTGCTGACTCCTTTATCAACAAAATATAGCCTTTCTGTCCTTAAGTTGACTTAGCTTCAAGTAATTATGTATTTTAAACCAACTGTGGCCGGGTGTGGTGGCTCACGCCACCTCAATTTATGTTGTCACGAAAAATTTCCCACAGCCTAAGTACTCTTGGGCAAAATAATTTTTAACCACTGCACACCATTGCAGGGGGTGGATGTACCATCCCAATTCTCTATTGATGATGTTTCTATGATTTCATGTTTATACTATTATATTAATGAGGTGAATAGCATCCTGTATAAATGTTTGCATGCATTCTCATTTTTTTTAAGGATAAATTTCCAGAAGTGACATAGCTCAATAAAATAAAATAAAAGGTTCCAAGACATTTGATAACATGCTGCCAAGCTGGCTCCCAGAAAATTATGCTAATTTACATTTTTAACAGCAGTATATAACCTGTACCTTGCCAACACTGGGTAGTAACAATGGAACAACAATAAAAATTCTTCTGCAAATTTTACAGTGAAAAGTATTCTCATTGTTACGCTATTTTATTATTTATGATGTTACCTGGTAAAATTAAAATACTGATCGCAGCAAGAGTGGGCAAGACTGTAGAGGAACTGGAACTCTCATACATCAGTGGTAGGAATGCAAGATGGCAAAATATCTTGGAATATAGTTTGACAGTTTCTTAAAAAGGTCAATGTACACCTATCCTGTGATCTAGTCATTTCATTCATAGGTATTTATACAAGAGAAAAGGAGATACATGTCCATACAGACTTGTACACAAATGTTTACACAGTGACTTCAATTGTAATAGCCTCAAACTGAGAAGAGCCTACATGTCCATCAACAGATGAATAGATAAACAAATTGTGGTTCATACACACAGTGGAATACTACTCAGCAATGAAAAGGAATGAACTACAGATACATGCAATGACATGAGTGAATCTGAATATTAGTATGCTCAGTGAAAGGTTACAGACAAAAAAGGGTACATGTTGTATGATTCCATTTATATAAAACTCTGGAAAGTGTACACTAATCAACAGTGACACTAATTTATAGTGACAAAAAGCAGATCAGTGGTTGCCTGATGGTTGGCAGAGAGGTGGTAAGGAGGCACAGAAGGGCAAAATGACAAAGGAAACTTTTGGGACTAATGTTCACTATATTGATTTGTATTGACTGTTTCATCAGTATACATGCAGGACAGAACATAACAAATTGTACCCTTTAAATATGCCCAATTATAGTATGTCAATTACATGTCAATAAAGCTGTTTTCAAAAATCCCCCCCCAATAGAGTTGGCCCTCCATATCCATGGATTTTGCATTTGTGAATTCAATCAACTTCTGATTGAAAATATTTGAAAAAAATATTGCATCTGTCCTGATCATGTACAGACATTTTTCTTGTCCTCAGCTCCTAAATAATGCAGTATAACAACTATTAATATTTACACAGCATTTATGTTGTATTAGGTATTATAAGTATCAGAGATGATTTAAAGTGTACAGGAGCATGTGTAGGTTTTATGCGAATACTACACCATTTTATATCAGGAACTTGAGCATCTGTGGATTTTGGTATCCGTGGGAGACCCTGGAACCAATCCCCCATGGATATGGTGGGGTGACTATATTACAATATTATCATTGTTTTAATTGTTGTTGTTGTTTACCAAGCAGGTACATCCAGTATGGTCAGGCAGGCTGCCAACTGCACAATTCTCAAAGTGTCGTCCAAACAGACTAGGAAGTGAGCCACACCCCCAGGAGCCATGCAAGGCAGCAGCCTCGTCAATGAGGTGCACATGATTCCACCCATAGACTGGCCTTTTGCATTTCTTTTTGTGGGTGTTGCCTTTTATTTTAATGATTTTACATCTGTAAGCTCTCTTTATATGTTAAGGATATCAAGTGTCTGTCATATATGTTGCAAAGATGTTTTCTGGCTTTGCAATTTGGAGTTGACTTTTAACACTGATGAACCAGTGACATTCACTGCTGATCCGATAATGGATTTCTTGGCAAAGCACTGTCCTGTGATTTCCTTTCTTGGCACCTAGGATCATTTCTTAAGCATCTGTTCTTTTAGAGAACAGGTTTGTCTAGCAACTTGTATTTGCAATCTTCCTTGTGATTTGTTTGATCAAGTACATTGTCTCTTAAGTTGGGTTGCTACTGGCTCACAGGTCAAATGCATTAGGCTTTGACGGGGCACTCTGAAGAGCTCACCAAACCCAACTCTTAATAAAGGAACTGTCAAGAATGCTTTTCCCTGTAACTGGGCAGGGGTGGCTCATGCCTGCCTGTAATCCTAGCACTTTGAGAGGCTGAGGCAGGAGGATCGCCTGAGGCCAGGAGTTCGAGGTTGCAGAGAGCTGTGATGACGCCTCTGCATTTTAGCTGGGGTGACTGGTCTCAAAGAAAAAAAGAAGAAAGAATGATTTTCCTTTTCTTTTCTCTCTTCCTTCTACTTTTATTTCAATTTGTTGAGGTCTCACCATATATCTGCCCCTCGGTTAAGGGCTTCACATATCTTTTTACATCCAATGCTCATAAACCCTACCATCCTAGGTACTGTTAGCTCCATTTTTCATGTAAGGAAACTAACTTTTGGAGAGGTAAAAAAAAAAAAAAAAAACCCTCATGAGGATCACATGGAGAGTAGGTGAGAAAATGAGTGCTGAACTCACACTGGTCAGTCCCAAAAGTCAAGCTCTAACCTAAGCCCTAACCTTCATGCCCCAGCCTCCTGCTTACCGCCCGGGTTTCAGTGAATGGCTTTTGTATTTGTTTTTATCTCTTATCCCTGATAAACTGAAGTTTTTGTGCACAATAGTCCTTGAGATCTATTGGGTTGAGGAGGAGGAACAATAGTCTGTGTGGGGTGGACTCAGGGGGTGTTTCCAAAATGTTTTCATTTCAGTCTTAGACACACACATCTCGTGGATCAAAAAGCAGTAAAAATAACCAGCTCACTCTGGTCCACCCTCGTTCAGCAATCAGACTGCACACCATAGCACCATGAGCTGTTTCTCCACATCAGCACTATGGACATGTCTGTGGGGCGTTCTTTGTTTTGGGGGCCGTCCTGTGCATGGCAGGATATGTAGCAGCATCCATGCACGTAGCCGTGACAACCAAAACTGTCTCCAGATATTGCCAAATGCCCTCTGGGAGGAAGAATCTCCCCCGGTAAACAACCACTGGCTTGTGTAATAAAGGCTTAACAATGCCTTTCGAAACTCCAAAGAAATACCCTTAGATTACAGAGCCAGTAAAGATACACTGGGGGCCGGGCGCGGTGGCTCACGCCTGTAATCCTAGCACTCTGGGAGGCCTAGGAGGGCAGATCGCTCTAGGTCAGTGGTTCAAAACCAGCCTGAGCAAGAGAGAGATCCTCTCCCCCCCCCCATCTCTACTAAAAATAGAAAGAAATTAATTGGCCAACTAAAAATATACAAAAATCTAGCCAGGCATGGTGGCACATGCCTGTAGTCTCAGCTACTTGGGAGGCTGAGGCAGGAGGATCCCTTGAGCCCAGGAGTTTGAGGTTGCTGTGAGCTAGGCTGACGCCACCGCACTCCAGCCCAGGCAACAGAGTGAGACTCTGTCGAAAGGAAAGGAAAGGAAAGGGAAAGGAAAGGAAAGGAAAGGGGAAAGGAAAGGGGAAAGGAAAGGGGAAAGGAAAGGGGAAAGGAAAGGGGAAAGGAAAGGGGAAAGGAAAGGGGAAAGGAAAGGGGAAAGGAAAGGGGAAAGGAAAGGGGAAAGGAAAGGGGAAAGGAAAGGGGAAAGGAAAGGGGAAAGGAAAGGGGAAAGGAATTGGAATAGTTATTTCTCTCCTACTTTCTTTTTTTTTCCCCACTAGCAAAACTTCCTAGTGGAAGCTAAATGATTGATTAGCACACTTAGAAACCTGAGAAATGTTTATTTAAGCACATGGTTAATTAAAGGAAAACATTTTAATCATTCTTTTCTCGTACCAGACCATTTTTATTGAACTCATATCGTTTGCCAATCCCAACGGTAAGTCCTTTAATGTGTGTTATCTCATGTATGACTCACAGCTTTTCAAAATAGGCGTGAATGCTATACCCATTTTACTGATGAGGGAACTGAGAGTGAGAGAGATGAAAGGACTTCTTTAAGGTCACTTGGGAAGATTGGTGCAGCTGGGACCTTACCCTAAGTTTGTTTTACACTTCGGGTCTATTTACCAGACTGATTTCCAAAATTTATATTCATTCATAGCAGGGCAATGAAACAGCTACAACCAAAAAGAAGAAAATAAAATCACCGCAAATCTCACCACTCAGCAATGAGCAGTATTGACATTTTGGAATGAATTCATCTTAGTCTTTTTTTCTCTGCATTTAAAAACATATATGCTTTTAGGGAAAAAGGGGACACCTTTAATAATCCTTTTTTTCTCTTTATATTTGAGACTGCTTTTCAATCATGATGTTAAATATTCCTCACCAGCACCATTGAAAAGGGCTGTCATATTCCAGTAGGGAACATTTGAACAATCCTCCCATTGTAAGACATTCTGGTTGTACTTTTTTCCTCTCTCCCCCACCCCTTTCTTTCTCTTTCATGTTATTTATGCAGGATACATTCCTAGCAATGGAATGCTAGGGTAAAAATGATCATATTTTTTAAAAGGGCACTAATGGCATCAAAAAATGATCCTATTTTTAAGGCTCATGATGCATCCTGTCAAACATGTCCCCTCTGAAAGTTGCATTGGTTTATATTTTACCCACAAGTATGAGTGGATATGCTTGTTGTCCTCCAAAAAATTCAGAGCTTTCAACTAAAAATATTAATATATATGTACATATATTAATATATACACACACAAACACATACTAGGAGATAGCATAGAAGAAATCTTACTGTCTTTTATTTGCATTTCTTTGACTACTAGTAAGTCTGATATTTCTTTATGAAACATATGAGAAATTTAGGTACTTAGAAATAATGGGGCAGTAGTGGTTAGAGATAGATGCTCAAAATATGGGGAGTAATCAGACTTATTTCAGAGACAAAAAATCCTGTAGACCTAAAGTGTTACTATATATGTTTAATTATCCAACATATATGCAGACCAACATAAGAGTGGGCTTAAACTTCTTATGATTATAGTTCTTAAAGAACCCCAAGGTGAAAGCAAATTTACAAATTTTTAATAGTACCAACCAAACTATAAAAGCCATAAAACCCAGATTAACAGCAATAACTTAATATGGTGGATGAAACAACAGCACAGCAGCAAAATCTCTGCAGGCCGTGGACGCCTAGTCTCGAGCTTTCTGCGTCTGAAATGACTCAGCCCGCCCACCACTTTTCTCCTGGACCACAAGAAACAAAGCCTTCCTGCTGGCACAAATGCATTCTTTATATGCTCAGCCTGCCTCTCTTCTCTTCCCACTCACCCTGCAAGTAAAGTAATATAAACTGGAGGTCATTAATCGTGAACCTAAGTACACGATTGAGAGGGACGCTCAGTTAGAATATGGAAAGATTATTTTTAGATCATTTGCAAAAGAGAATATAAAACATAAACTATTACTTTCCTATGGGGAACTCAAAAACCCCACTTTGCTTAACTTTGAAAGCATAGACCAAGGATCAGAGAGACTGTGAGCAAGTGGGAGCCGTGATGTTCTCATCTGTAAAATGGAGCAAATACTAGTGACCTCATAGGTGGTAGTGGATTGAGTCAGAATAAGGTAGGCTGCTTAAGACATGCAAACCTTTATTAAAACATGTTTTCCATTCATCAGTTGGTTTCTGAAAGACAATTCAAACCATGCTGGCTTTACAGGAGAAATAGTGTATTCCAAAACAGGACCACAGATTATTTAAAAAATAAAAAATAAACCCAAAGCATGAGATCCGTGTTCCACAATCTCCTCCCTTTTCCCCACTCAGGCGAAGGCTAGCTGGAGGGTTCTACACCAGGATTTTTGTTCATTTTCATTGGGCCACAGAGCATTTCTCAGACTCCCTGTTCAAACAGCTGGACGTGTTCTGAGTGATTTTCTTAGTGAGAGAATCACTGGCTTCTATGCAGGGTAAACACCCGGTACCTGATTCACAGCCTTCTGCCTGGGGTCTGGCTTCTACAGAAGCTCCCCACGGATCTTTCCTCTCCTTCCTGCCATTTGACTCCAGGAAGGTGGCGTCTGAGCCGCCTCCTGCCAGCAGACCCCTGGGAAAATAAAGCTGGGCTCACTCAAGTCAAATCCCTGTAGCCTCAGCAAGCTGGAATGAATTTGCACACGCATTTTGTTGATATTTCCTGAATGTCTCTTGAAAATGTAAATGGATTCTTCTCCTTTCTGTAGGAGCAGGGTTGGGTAAGGACACGTTTTATGGTCACAGGTTTCCCCAAGGGCTCTGGGGCCCCTATCTCATGCTTTCCTAATGCCATGACGCATGCAGCCCCAAACTCACAGTGAAACCCTGCCAGTGCCTCTAAATTTTTCCAGAAAGCCTTTCGAAGGTCAACTTTATTTTATCATTCTTATGAATTGGGGTCCAATTTGCATACAATAAATTACAAAGATTTAAAACACAGTTTTATGAGTTTTAACGAAGGTCTAAACCCTCATAACTACCGCCCCCAATTGACATAGAACGATTTCATCACCCCAGTAAGTTCCCTTGTGTCTCTTCCCAGTAACAACCCAGCCTTCCCTGAGGTTTTGATTTCTATCAGCATAGCTCGGTTTTGCCAATTCCAGAACATTATAGAAATGGAATCAGACAAAATGTTTTCTTTTGTGTCTGGCTTCTTTCAATATTGTGACGTTTTTGAGATTCATCCATGTTTTTATGTATATTTTTGGTTCATTTTAAAATTATTTCTGAGCTGTGGTCCATCGTGTGAATATATAACACTTTGTCAGCTTGCCTGTTGATGGACATTTATTGTTTTTACCCAGTTTTTGGCTAGTGTGAATAAAGCTGTGATGAACATCAATGTAGAACTCTCTTTGGGAATGTGTGTATTTATTTGAGTCAATACTTACGAGTGGAATTGCTAGGTCGTGGGGTGGACGTAGGTTTAATGTATGGATAAGAAACTGCCAAACTGTTCTCCGAAGTGGAAGATTTACTTTGTTTTGAGACTCCCGACTAAATCATGTGCCTCATTACCTGCCCTTTATTAGTAGGATAGCTTCTTTTTGTTCTTTGGGCAGCACCTAAGTGGACACATAGGTACTACAGTAATAGGGTATTGGGCAGGTGGGAGGGGGGCAGGGGGTGGGTATATACATACATAATGAGTGAAATGTGCACCATCTGGGGGATGGTCATGCTGGAGACTCAGACTTGTGGGGGGAGGGGAGAAAGGCCATTTATTGAAATCTTAAGATCTTTGGACAGATTGATTACAAAAAATGGCTGTATCTCTTTATTCCTCCCTATATATTCATATGCTTTGCAATGTTACCTTTGCAATATTTAGATTCAAGGGGGGGGGGTCTGTTACCCTCTCCTTAAATATCAGTTGGATTTGTGTCTCACTTTGACCAACAGAACGCAGCGGGGGGACAACAGTGTGCGGTACCAAACCTCAGCCTCAAGGGACCTCATGCCAGTCTGTTTATGTTGTGGAACCCTGCCATGTGGAACCCTATCACTGTCTCAGGCACAAGCCTCGACCAGCTAGCTGGATGGGAGACGGGCCCACTTGTCTCAGCTGAAGCCATCATGGACCAGCCTGCAGCCAGCCCATTTCCTAACATGAGAGAGGGCCCAGCCTAGACGAGCAGAAACACCTACTCAACACACAGCTGATTATAGAAGTGTGAGTGAACTCAACTTTAAAGAGAAGAACCATTTAGCTCAACTCATAGACTCATAAACTATAATAAATGCTTATTGTTTTAAGATACTGATTCTTGGGCTGATATATTATGCAGCCATACCTGACCCATACATTTCTGTTAGGATAGAGCCTCACCTCTTCCTCTACCATTTAGTACCTGTGCAAACATTGTCAGTTTAGTTACTGTCTCTGAACCTCAAGATGTCTCATCTGTAAAATGGGAATCAATTACTTTACAAAAGAGTTTGGAGGATTAGCTGAATCACTGAAGTGAAAGAACACTAGCTGATAGGAAGGGCCCAAGACATTCTTCCTATCGTGATAATAATGATAAAATCTCCACCTGTTCTACTTTCCTCAGCACATTTTCTTGCAGCAGAATCTGCTTCTGTGATTTTAGGACTATCGTAGAAAGGCCTGGACATTCTCAGGGTTTGTCCTTCCAGTTTGGTGGCTTCACTAGATACTTCACAATGGTACATAACCTTCCCCTCTGTTTCCAGAGCTTTTAAAATCATCCCGAACAGAAACTCTGTACCCATTCAACACTGACTCCCATTCGCTTCTCCTGCTCCCCCAGCCCCTGGGAATCTCTCTTCTATTTTCTGTCTCTACGAACTGGCCTGTTTCAGCCTATTGCATGACTCCACTTAAACGTGTCCAACTCATATAAGTGGAGTCATACAGTATTTGTCCTTTTGTGTCTAGCTTATGTCATGTGGCATATCCTCTGGTTTTAATATCATTTCACTTTAAGTTTATAGAATTTAATATTTTTAAAAGATTGTATTTAGCAACCAGCTTGTGGAATTCCTGAACACTTAACAACTGGCTCTGCGGTGTTGGGACGGGCAGCTCCGGGACCCCTCTGAGCCAGCCCAGGTAGGGCCACCCTGGAGCCGGAAGTCCAGCCCAGGACTCTCAGTGCCACGGTACTGCCCTGTGTCACGGGCCCCACCGGCCTTCCTGACCTCATTCTATCCCGTCGGCAGCGGCCTCATCGCAGACCGTGGCAGGACCCAGGCATCCTCACCCTCTCCCTACCTCCTTTGGAGACGTGGCTAAGCACACCTGGGATCATCGCTAGTGTTTCCGTAGGAGGCCAGCCCTTCCCGACTCCTTCTAGCTCAAATACATACTAAAGTTGACCCTCCTCAAAGCCGTTCTGTGTTTCTAAGGCAAGAAAGTTAACTGAGAAAAAAACATGCTCTTGAAACAGTAAGGTCGCAAAAATGCCTTTCATCACTCGGGAATTAAAGTCACTTGGCAGGACACCTGTCCTCACATTGCTCATTAACAGACCGAATGGGGGTTGTCGCCTGAACCTAACTGGTCTGGGTGTAAGGCCTTCGGTGTACACAGACTGGGCCACCATCCCAATTCTATAAGGTTGTGAACGGAAGATGAGGACATGACTTAGACACTGTAGGTCTTAGATTTTTTTTTTTTTCCCTTTAGAAGAGTCCAGCAACTTTCCTCGCGGGAACACACAGTGCACAGGGAAATGACTCCATGGCGCTGGCAGTGAGGTTGGAGAGGCTGCACACCCAGGAAGACAGCAAATGACGAAGGCTAGAGCTTAGACCCGGCGCTCACGCCGAACTGGGGCTTCACAGCTGTCGGGTGCTTTTATCTTCAGCGGGGGCCCGGCAAGTCGCTCAGCCTCAGTGTGTCATTGTCACCAGCCCGTCTGTGTGCCACCAGCCCTTTGTCCTGCCCTGGCTCTTGGGGTCTTACTGGTTCTTCGCGTACCGCAAGCACCTTTGCCACGGGGCTTCTGCCCTCCGTTGCATAGTCTCTTCCCAGATCTCCGCGAAGCTCGTCGTGTCACTTTGTCCAGGTCGTGGCCAAGACGCCACCTCTTCATTCAGGACGTTCGTGACCACTCCGTGGGAAAGAACTGCCTCTCCCTCCCCGCCTTGCAGTTATCACTCTGCCCTCTTTTTTTTTTTTTTTTTTGAGACAGAGTCTCACTTGTTGCCCAGGCTAGAGTGAGTGCTGTGGCGTCAGCCTAGCTCACAGCAACCTCAAACTCCTGGGCTCAAGCAATCCTCCTGCCTCAGCCTCCCAAGTAGCTGGGACTACAGGCATGCGCCACCATGCCCGGCTCATTTTTTCTATATATATTAGTTGGCCAATTAATTTCTTTCTATTTATAGTAGAGACGGGGTCTCGCTCTTGCTCAGGCTGGTTTTGAACTCCTGACTTCGAGCAATCCGCCTGCCTCAGCCTCCCAGAGTGCTAGGATTACAGGCCTGAGCCACCTCGCCCGGCTCACTCTGTCCTCTTACTCTGCTGACTTTCTCTGACCAAATTTTCTTTCTGATGGTCTAGGATGTACTTTCTTTTTTTTTTTTTTTAAACAGCATTATGGAGATAGAATTCACATGCCGTTTAATCGATCTATTTGAAGTGTACCATTCAATGGTTTTCAGTGAATTCACAGAGTTGTGCAACCACCGCAGTCAATTTTAGAACATTTTCATTACCTCAGAAAGAAACCCTGAACCCTTTTGCTAACTACTTTCTGTCTTTTTGGATTTACCAATTCTGGACCTTTCCGATAAATGGAATTATATAATATGTGGTCTTTTGTGACTGACTTCTTTCACTTAATATAATGTTTTCAAGGTTCTTCGATGCAGCAGTACTTCATTTCTCTTTATGGGTGCGTAATTGTGTGCATAGGCCACCTTTTGTTCATCCTTTCATCTGGTGGTGGACACTGGGGTGTTTCTGCCTTTTGGCAATTGTGAGCATGCCGCTCTAAACGTTCCTGTGCAAGTCTTTGTGTGAACACGTGTTTTATTTCTGTTAGGTAGATACCTAAGAGTGATTTGGTAACCCCATGTTCAACCAACTGGGGACCCGCCAGACTGTTCTCCACTGTGGCTGCACCATTTTACAGTAACACAAGCAGCGCATGAAGGGCCCAGACGCTCAACATGAACTTCAACAACCGGATTATCCTTACTTGGCTGGCTGTTGTTTCTACCTGCGGAATGCAAGTGGCCTGAGGGAAGGGACTTGGTTGGCGCCGTTCACCCCTTACGTCTCTCCGGCCCTAGAACACAGTGCATATTGCACACTGGGTGAATGAATAACGTCCCTCGTCTTTTCTTAGAACCTAGCACAGCACTTGGCAGAGAAAGGGCTTGGAAATGTTGAAACTTGAAAAGACTTGTGGCTGTGCAATCGTTTTGACACGCATCACATGTGCATTTAATTTTTAGGCTGAATGTTTTTTCCTCTTTTTTTTATTTTAGAGACGGGGTCTCCCTGTGTCCCCAGGCTGGCCTCGAATTCCTGGGCTCAGTCCATTCCTCCACCTCAGCCACTTGAGACGACAGGTGAGTGCCACCACACCCAGCTAAGGTGAATTTAAAGTCACTCGTGTCCCCCTTTCCCCCTAACAAACATACATGCTCCGCATACACACAATCGAATCCTACTCTCTTATTTAATTTTCACAACTGCAAACAAATCTGTGAACATCGTAACTGGAGACTCACTATCAGAGCACGTGGCGGCAGATCCCACGGCAGGCAGCCACTTAGGAGCTCGCCACCATCTGCGACAGAACGCTGGGTGGGAGATGGCAGTTGTCCTAAGACAGAGCTGTGATTGCCACTCCTGCGTGCGCACTGGCACGGACAGCTTCCCTGTGCTCGTTTCTTTAGTCCAGCTCAGAGGATCTGCAAACTGGGGCAGTGGGTCGCGCTGTCTGGAATCTCGTCCTGACTCTACTGTTTACCATGCGCGAGACTCTGGACCAGTTGTTTTTCCCTCTGAGCCTCACTTTCCGGATGTACCAGTGGGGCTAACGATGGTTACCCTCACAGCATTAGTGTAAGGATTAAGATGATACATAATATCAAGGATATTAATATTACAAAGATTAAGTAAAGGCCGGGCCCGGTGGCTCGCGTCTGTAATCCTAGCACTCTGGGAGGCCGAGGCAGGAGGATCACTCAAGATCAGGAGTTCAAAACCAGCCTGAGCAAGAGAGAGACGCCATCTCTACCAAAAATAGAAATTAATTGGCCAACTAAAAATATATAGTAAAAAAATTAGCCGGGCATGGTGGTGCATGCCTGTAGTCCCAGCTACTCGGGAGGCTGAGACAGAAGGATCGCTTGAGCCCAGGAGTTTGAGGTTGCTATGAGCTAGACTGATGCCACCACACTCTAGCCCAGGCAACAGAGTGAGGCTTTGTCTCAAAAAAAAAAAAAAAAAAAAAAAGATTAAGTAAAGTAATATATAACCATCCCACCAATAACTCCCATTCCACTTAAAGTAAAATCCATAGTCAAAGAAATTGGTATAGCATGTCACCCTACTTCCAGGTTACTTTGACTCTGAAGGTCAATGCAATAAGGATGCCAGGCCCCTGTAAGAAAAGGGCCAGAATTCCAGGGGGTCCAAACTTACTCTCCGGATTCTGCCAAAAAGAAAACAACATCCTATAACCTGCTCAGTAGCTAAGGGAGAAGGGAGGTCCTTATCAACAGTCACCTCCTGCTGTATCATCCAAACCGGGACACTTGTATGGGTGAAAAGGGTGCTATTAACAATTCGGGGACCGCAAGCATCAACCAGGACAGTTGTGGGCAAATTGAGCTTCAGGGTCACCAGTGTGCATCTGTTTGCAGAATCTGGAAGGCCAGTCTCTTCCGCAAGGCTCAGGCACAGGTGTGAGTTTCTCTTAGGCTGTTAAGCTCTAGGCACTCTGATCAAAGCTTTTTTCTGATAAGAAACCAAAGTCCACTGGGAAGAATTCAGTGGAGGTAAATAGGCCCTCTGCTCTGTGTGCATGTTACAGTTCTCAAGGTTCAACAATCGCCTGCCTAGGATCACCTCTGTAAGTCACCAGTAGACCTGTTTGATTGTATTAAAAGCATTGGAGTATCTTAGGTTAAAAAAAAAAAGCCTGGCATAACTAATATAGAAATAGTAGTTGTTACTTTCCAAGTGACTCTTCCATGCCAGTCCCTGTTCTAAGTCGTTTCAGCACCACCAGTTCCTTGGAGATGGTCGTCTTCAGCCTCATTTTATGGGTGAAGACACTCAGGCTCAGAGTGACCAAGGAACTTGTCCAAGATCACACAGCCTGTAAGGAGCAGGCATAAGAATCTGAATCTGGGAATGTCTGACAGCAAACCCCAGGCTCTGTGTCTGTATGTGCTGCATGTCTGCGTGGTGATCTTTGATCTCCATCCCCTGGAACACGTGAGCCGGTTGGTCTCTCCCCAGGAATCCTTAACCTTGAATCCACGGACCCGCACGCGATCCTTAGGTAGAGTTCAGGATAAACTGATAAACAAGCAAATAAACGCACACACTCTAATCTGAATCTTATCATTTTTCTTGTTTTACATGTAGATAAACAACAGCTGTATTAACTTTGTCACCAATGGATATCAGATATTTTCATATCACATCAGAGCTACAGATAATTAAAAATGTTTATACTTATTGCTATTTCCAAATTGCAGCTGTTAGACTTCTCACTGGAGCTTGTCACTTAATGTGTTAATTAAAAAGCACAGGCTGGGCGCGTGGCTCACGCCTGTAATCCCAGCACTCTGGGAGGCCGAGGCGGGCGGATTGCTCAAGGTCAGGAGTTCGAAACCAGCCTGAGCAAGAGTGAGACCCCATCTCTACTATAAATAGAAAGAAATTAATTGGCCAACTAATATATATAGAAAAAATTAGCCGGGCATGGTGGCGCATGCCTGTAGTCCCAGCTACTCGGGAGGCTGAGGCAGGAGGATTGCTTGAGCCCAGGAGTTTGAGGTTGCTGTGAGCTAGGCTGATGCCACGGCACTCACTCTAGCCTGGGCAACAAAGTGAGACTCTGTCTCAAAATAAATAAATAAATAAATAAACCTTGATCTGAGAATAGGGTCCCAGGCTTCCTCAGCCAACAGGGTCCACGGCACAAAGAGACTGGAATTTTGCAAAGAGATGGGGAATGGGCCATTTACTACAGAAATGATTCCCTTTTGGGCACATAATTTTACATAATTTCTCTACGATATCACCAAAACTTGCAGGTGTAAGCACGGAAAGCCTTAATGGAAATTTCTCATTCATTCATTCCTTAAATGTACATTTATTGGGCAGCTACTGTGTACCAGGCCCTGCAAGTGGCATGGGAGATATAGGAGGGGACAGGACAGACCGGATGAGAGCTCCAGCTTTCATGTGGCTGATAGTGTGAGGGTTCAAGGCGACAATGATACAATAATGACACATAGACTTTGCCAACCCAACTGACGGAGCCGTGGCAGAACGCACTGAGAATTCTTTGATTAAGCACCACTTGGCCAAGATCTGGGGAATGACCAGGTGCCAACCAGGCAAATCGGGGCAGACAGAGAAGTCCAGTCCCGGGTGGCAGGAGCTGGTGTGGGCGAGCACAGGCTCGCCAGAGCCCACTGTTACATTTTCAGGAATTTTGTGAGTTGGTTGTTAAATGCAGCCATTATTAAAACTGTTATATAAACTTACAATTAAATTATGTTAACAACAAAAGAAATAAATACCTCTGACATGGCTCTAGAGGTCTTAACAGGTGGGGCCTGTAGATTCATACACCATGCAAGCAAGGTGGTGTCTACAGAATCTTTCTAAACAACTGTATCTTTTTTTTTTTTTTGAAACAGAGTCTCGCTCTGTTGCCCAGGCTAGAGTGCCATGGCTTCAGCCTGGCTCACAGCAACCTCAAACTCCTGGGCTCAAGCAATCCTCCTGCCTCAGCCTCCCGAGTAGCTGGGACTACAAGCATGTGCCACCATGCTTGGCTAATTTTTTCTATTTTTAGTAGATATGGGGTCTGGCTCTTGCTCAGACTGGTCTGGAACTCCTGAGCTCAAGCGAGCCTCCCGCCTCAGCCTCCCAGAGTGCTAGAATAACAAGCGTGAGCCACCGCGCCCAGCCAACAATGCATCTTGAACATCACTTAGTTTCACCAGTGAAAACCATTTCTAACATTCTTTCTAGCAAACCCTCTGGTGTGGAGTCGTATAACAACATCCAAAGCCCTTAAGCAACTACCACTGGAGTGTGGGTTCTTGATTAGGGCTCTCCAAATACTGAGGAACTCACCCAGGGGTACAAATTCAAGTTCATTTATACACATTCTTTCCTGCTTCACACGGACCAGATCCTAACATATAACCCCACCAGTTTATCCCCCATTTTGTTTCAGTTCACTATTTCTTCTGTTCAGCCTCAGGTGGGTTGGATTTTGGGGCCATATCATCCAAAGCTTCTGTACCTTTCAACCCTAGAATCCCATTCCGTGGGGTGAGATGTTCTCACCATGAGAGGAAGAAAGGAACCAAGACCCCACTGAGGAAACCAGGGCTTTGCGCCTTTGATCTCCTGTTCTATCTCCAGCGCATCCCAGGATACCCGCCCGCTGATGACATGATCCTAACCCTAAGCCGCCTAACTCGTTAAATTGTTCTCCTTCCTCCTCCCTTTCCCCTGATCCATCTCTTTCACATAACTCGTGTAATTTAGTGTGATAGGTTTCAGGGTGCAATTCTAATGCACAAAGTTTTGCCACTTGTGTTTTCACTTGCAAACTGACAGCCAGTTAACGCTGGACTCCCGGGAGACACTGGTCTTGGAAAATTACTTTATCTGACTATGGCGTCCTCGAGGAGTGGCGAACGCTCTGGACTGACTTGTAGATTCCGGCACCTTTCGCATCCACTTGGAGTTTGGATCCACTTGAACACTCCTTGCAGAGTTCATTCTGTAACAGCAGGGAAGCTCCTAAAGTTGAGACCCTGTATTCTCTGACTTGAACTTGAGTCTTAGTTCTCTATGGGCGAGAGACTAAAGATACACATGCAAAAGTGCTTAACAGAATTTTGAGAGAAAAAAGAGGGAAAACAGAAATGTAGCAAAGTGGTTCCAAATGATCTAGTGTCAACTGACCTTTGTTTTGACCTCAGAAAAATGGCTCCTATAATTAGAAGCATAGTAATTATGTGCAGTCTCACGGTGGCCTGTCTGGGTTCAAATCCCAGCTGTGTCACTGGCTTCATCAACGGGGGGAGTTCGCTAACCTCAGTGAGCCTCAGTCTGCTGCTCTGTCAAATGGGGCCAATAATATTACATGTAGATCAATCCACAAGGCCACTGAAATGCAATGTTGTTTTAATGAACCCTTAAGAAAGAAATAAACTGTTACTAATTATAAATAGCCTGTTGATTTTTAAGACTCCTATGGACTTTAGAAATATAAGTCAGATGAAATACGGGATGTCCAGTTAAATTTGCGTTTCAGATAAAAAATGAATAATGCTATAGAATAAGAATATCTTATTTGAGATATACTATTTATGATACATCTATACTAAAAAGTTATATATTGTTTATCTCAATTTCAAATGTAACTGGAGTCCTGTATTTTATTTGCTAGTTCTGGCAACTCTAGTGAAAAGGCAAAAAAATATCCTATCCCTAGTGAAACAAAATAGTAGGGTATGTCTCATTGGGAGATGTGGGTTCAATGAATTAATGTAGGAAAAACCTTAGTTCAGTGCCTGGCACCTAGTAGGTGCTCAGTAAATGTTGCTGGGTGCTATTGTAAGATTGTTTCTAGCAGCCTGCAGCTCCTAGAAGGCCTACCCTTCCACCCCCCAGGGCTTGTCTAAGAGCATCCCACGTGGAGAGAACTCAATAATATTTAGTCAATGAATAGAGACCCCCTTTTTTACCCAATGAATGGAGAAACCCACTTTTGAAAAACTTCAGTGAACAGAGAGCTCCCACTTTTGAAAAACTTCAGTGAACAGAGAGCTCCCACTTTGTTTCTTACTCCTTTTCCTCACTGATTTTCTGCCCAGGGTGGCAATCCTTTGACTGCACGGCGGCGGGGCCACTTTGCTCCAAGTAGTCTCTGAAGTCTGGAAAGAGAATACTTTCAGATAAGCCCCCCCAATCGGCACCTCTCCTCATCTACCTCCCCCTCCCCCTCCAGAGGCTGCTGCCTTCTAGGTTCTACCTTTGAGAGCTCAGGTGCTGCCGACAATTACGTTTCCACCCTGCTCCAGAACCAGGGCTTCATTAGCCTAATTACAGGATTGCAGGCGGAGGCAGCGGCTGCCTGGGAAGGGACATTAACCCTGTCCTTTCTGCATTCATTACAGGAGCTGAGGGTCCCAGGACCGGGCCACTCCTGCCACACCTCCTTCCCATGGCCAGAATATACTGCAGTTGCTTCGGAATCTTATCACAAAACAACAACACTGTAACACGTACTCATGGCCAAACATTTTCAACAGGACCGAAGTATAAAGTGAGACATAGAAGTTGCCTCAACATTCATCAACTGCATTTCAGCTCTGTCCCCCCAAAATAACAGTATCTAACAGCTTCCAATGTGAACAGAAATGCTGTACACACAAACGATTTATATATATAGTCTTGGTTAACGTTTAGTCTCTCGAAATGATAATACATGCTGTGAGTTGAAAACTATGTGCAGTCATGTTATATATATAGAGATATATTCAGCCATAAATGTCTGTTCAATTTATTTT
Source organism: Microcebus murinus (assembly GCF_040939455.1). Taxonomy (NCBI): domain Eukaryota; kingdom Metazoa; phylum Chordata; class Mammalia; order Primates; family Cheirogaleidae; genus Microcebus; species Microcebus murinus. Next base: position 8,142,118 of record NC_134119.1, on the reverse strand, counting down.
GCACAAATGGGATTATACAATACATAGGCTTTCGTGACTTGCCTTTGTCGCTGAATGATATATCCTGGTTGTCTTTAAATGTCTACGTGTGAGTGCTGACTCATTCTTTTTTATAAGGCTGCATGATATTCAATAGGAGGGACACGTCATAATTTACTTAACTCGTCTCCTATTATGAAGCATTTAGGTTGCGCCCAGATTCGTGCCATAAAAAGAATAAACACAACCACGCAAATAAACAAATGAGGCTGCCGGTGTTTGGAAGGGGTTGGGGGCAGGGGGTAGCTTCCAAGGAGTTCCGTGTGGCCCAGGCTCTGGCCAATCAGAAGCCAGCAGGCTGTGGGCTGGGGGAGGGGAGCGGTGGAGGTCCCCCAAGGAGCCCTGGGTTAACCCCTTAGTTGCTGGATCACTGATTCCAGGGAGAGCCAAGGCAGCCTGGGTGGAATTTTCGAGAAACACTGAAGGGCTTAACCAAGGGGTGTGGAAACATTCCCGTATTTTAACCACCAGCGTGGTCCTCTCAGTCTTATTTGTTGAATCTTGGCTCTATTTGAATATATCCACAGATTTCTAACCCCGGGATTCTCGAGTCTAATTGTATAATAAACTCAGTTTTGACGAGCGTGTTATCATACTTTTCCTTGGAGTCTTCCCCCCACCATGGGAGTAAGAAATAGTAGTAATAGGTGACATTTATGAGAGCCAAGCACCACGCTAAGGGCTTTAGACACCTGACTTCTTGGGATCCTCCGAAGCAGGCTGTGGGGCAGGTACTTTTATCACCCCCATTTTACAGATAGGGACACTGATACTCAGAGGCTACATGACTCGCCCAAATTCACACGGTGTCAAAGACAGGGCAGGTATTCAAACCCCTTTCCACAGGCTTCTGGAACGGCTGCTCTATTGACTTTCTAAATCCTGATGAAAGATGAAGGTAATGAGGGACCCTGCGGCCCCGCAAGGGTTTGGGAGCACACGCGTGCACGGACACACTTGGATGTAGATGGAGACAAGAAGCTGTGATGAAAACTAAAGATGACAAAGAGATCAAAGAACGAGACAAATGTCACATCACCATCAACAGGAACTTGTGGTGCAGTGAAGGGCACTCTGACAAGTGGCTGCAGGACCTGGGCCATTTCAGCGCCTCCATTTTTTTTTTTTTGAGACAGAGTCTCACTTTGTTGCCCAGGCTAGAGCGAGTGTCACGGTGTCGGCCTAGCTCACAGCAACCTCAAACTCCTGGGCTCAAGCGATCCTCCTGCCTCAGCCTCCCGAGTAGCTGGGACTACAGGCATGCGCCACCATGCCCGGCTAATTTTTTCTATATAATTAGTTGGCCAATTAACTTCTTTCTATTTATAGTAGAGACGGGGGTCTCACTCTTGCTCAGGCTGGTTTTGAACTCCTGACCTCGAGCAATCCGCCCGCCTCGGCTTCCCAGAGAGCTAGGATTACAGGCGTGAGCCACCGCGCCCGGCCGGGCCTCGATTCTTAATCAGTAAAATGGGAGTGATCGTCTGGTCCAGTGGGATTGTGGAGCAGAATCAAGTTATTCTGCAGGAAATGCTGTGGCCTGCCACGACAACTCACCGTTACTGTTAAGGGCTCCGTGTGATGCCAAGGGCCCCGTTAAACTCTTCACCACACATTATAATAGCACAGCCCAGGGGGCGGACTGTCCTTTAAGGGCTCATCATCCTTCCCAACAAAGTCCCATTCTTGCTCCGATCACACCAAAAGTGGTTCAAGCAAATTTTCCCAATCCTATGAATAATTCTTTACTCTTTAAAAAAAAATCAGAAAAATATGATTAAATTTAAAAAGACAAAAATATAAGTCATCCACCATCCAGTCCCATTAGCATTTTGACATGCAGGTTGATATACACTTATAATTATATAATTTAAAGAATCCCAAGTGTTCTGTCATGCAGTACGTTCTGCTGGGGGTGGGGGGCTGGTTTTGCCTCCCTCCAGCCCGTTGTCCACTGTGGCTTGCTGAGCCTTTTTGGGACACAGCCCGACAGCTTGGAGCCTTGAATCACAGCCTTTGGATGGCTCCCACTGCCTTCTCTCTGTTTAACTAAATGCAAGGTGCGCCCGTTCTGGAAGGTTTTCTCTTCTGGTCTCTCTCTCTCTCCCTTCCCTCCTTATTCCTTCGGCAGGTCTTTGAATAGCCCAACCCGCTCGCTCGCCTTGTTGAACCCTAGTAGGTGCTCTGGGAATGCAGCTTCATTGCTCTGGGAAGCCTCCCTGGGCTCCCTTCCTGGTCTCTCTCTGCCCGCCCATCCCCTGTGACCCCCGGGCTGGCACTCCATTATTCTGAGTGGTTAACACCTGCTAAGGATGGAATGTGTCCCCCAAAGTCCCTGTGTTGGAAAGTTACTCCCCAGCGTAACAGCGTTGGGAGGTGGGGGCTAATGAGAGGTGACTGGGTCGCAAGGGCTGCGCCCTCCAGAGTGGATTGGTGCCGTTGTCTCGGGCGTAGATTAGTTGGTTATAAAAGTGGGTTTGGCCCCTCTTGCTCGCTCCTGTTTTCTTGCCTTTTTGCCTTCCACCCCGGAATGACGCAGCAAGAAGACCCTCTCCGGGTTTGGCCCCTCGATCTTGGACTTCCCAGCCTCCAGAACCGTGAGCCCAATAGATTTCTTTTCTTTATAAATTCCTCATCTGTGGTATTGTGCCATCTAGGCTGGCTGCGTGAGCACCGATACTGTTCACTCCAACCCAGCACGCCAATCCAACAAGACGTGACTGCGTCCATAATCGTGAAGTGGAACTGCCCAGGCAGCCCACAGAATGGCGAGAAATAATAAACCATTGATTTTTTTTTTCTATATATTTTTAGTTGTCCAGCTAATTTCTTTCAATATTGTTAGTAGAGACGGGGTCTTGCTCTTGCTCAGGCTGGTCTCAAACTCCTGAACTCAAACGATCCTCCCGCCTTGGCCTCCCAGAGTGCTAGGAGTACAAGCACGAGCCACCACACCTGGCCAAACCATCGATTTTTATTTATTTGTTTGTTTGTTTGCAAAGCATTGATTTTTAAAGCCACATGTTTTGGGGTAGTCAATTAGACAACAATAACTAACTAAAAAAGAAAGGTGGATCCAGTTCTCTGCACAGGCCTGTTGGGGGTTGGGGGGGGTTCTGCTGGTGCAACTGACCAGCACCTAGCTGGAGCCCTCCAGTGGGCCGGTGGCAGATCCCTGGAGCTCTCTCTCTTTCTCTGGTACCCTGTCCATCTGGCCTCTCAGCTCCATCGCCACAACTCAGAGAATTCGTCCCATTCCTCCTGGGTCCCCCCCTCCCTAGACACATTGAGTTTGGGATGCCTCTTAACCATTTCCTTGGAGCCTCCTGGAAATGTTGTCTGGAAGAGGTCCCTTATAAAGTCCTGAACTTCCAATGTTCAAGATAAGTCAAAGGCTCAGCCAAATCTCCTACACGGTGTACTATTGCCTATCAGTTGATTGCCTTGACATTTGGGGTCTGACATTGGGATCAAATTGGCATCTTAGGCCGGGCGCTGTGGCTCACGCCTGTAATCCTAGCTCTTGGGAGGCCGAGGCGGGCGGATTGCTCAAGGTCAGGAGTTCAAAACCAGCCTGAGCAAGAGCGAGACCCCGTCTCTACTATAAATAGAAAGAAATCAATTGGCCAACTGATATATATATATAAAAAAATTAGCCGGGCATGGTGGCACATGCCTGTAGTCCCAGCTACTTGGGAGGCTGAGGCGGAAGGATCGCTCGAGCCCAGGAGTTTGAGGTTGCTGTGAGCTAGGCTGACGCCACGGCACTCACTCTAGCCTGGACAACAAAGCGAGACTCTGTCTCAAAAAAAAAAAAAAAAAAAAAAAAAAAATTGGCATCTTAAACTCCTCAAGTCATTTCAAGTCCTGGGTCTATGCATCTTATCTCTTCCCTGTTTAACAAATAACAATAAATTGGTGATTTTCATAATCACCAAAATTTTACTGTTGACCAAGGGATCAAATTGTTGTTTGTTATTAATAGTAGCTACAATACTGTCATTGATGAAAGATATGCTTTAAAAATATTTATTGGCTTAATTTAAGGTGTTCTCACTCACCAACTTCTGTATCAGCTAAGTCTCTCGCTTGAAAATCACGGAAGTCAACTCAAACCAGTTTAAGCATAACTTTTAAAATAAATCCCCTACAGAAATGGGATTTATAGGTTCCCCTAGTTCCAGAGCCTAAGGGGTAGGGCCTGACTCAAGCAATCGTCAGCTCTCTCTCCCTTCCTTTCTCTCAGCTCTTCTTGCTTCTCCATATCTTCATTTTAGGCTGGCAGGATCTAATTTATGTTGGCCTTCAGGTTTTGATTTTAAAAAAATGAGAGAGAGAGAGAGAGAGAGAACATTTGCCCCAATCTCTCTTGCAAAGTCCTGGAGGAGGATCCCACTGGCCGGGCCTGTGTCCTGCACCCCACCATGTGGGGTCAGGAGAGGGTTGGGCCACCGTGTCACGTGCCATTGGCAGGTTCCTATGGAGTGGGGCGTTTCATCCTCAGCAGCACTGACATTCCGGGCTGTATAAATTTTTGTTAAGGGCTGTCTGGGCATTGTAAAATGTTTAGCAGCTTCCCTGGTCTCTATCCTCCAGATGCCAGTATTATCTTTCCTTCCCCTCCCACCCCCCACAGCACTAGTTTTGACAACCAAAAATGTCTCTAGGTGTTGCCAAATATCCCCTGGTGAGCAAAATTACCCCTATTAAGAACCACTTCTATGGAACAAGAGTAGTTTCCCAGGGGTGGAGATACCCCGCAGGCAGAGCAGGTCGCCACCCACAGCACCGTGTTTTCTGAGCGGAATAGGAGGAGTTAGGCCGGTGTGGCGGCTCGCTCCTGTAATCCTAGCACTCTGGGAAGCCAAGGCGGGAGGATCCCTTGAGCTCAGGAGTTTGAGACCAGCCTGAGCAAGAGTAAGACCCCATCGCTACTAAATATAGAAAAATTAGCCAGGCGTCATGGCACACACCTGTATAGTCCCAGCTACTGGAGGGCGCGGGGGTTGAGGCAGGAGGATCTTGAGCGCCCAGGAATTTGAAGTTGCTGTGAGCTGGGCAGGCGCCACTGCACTCTAGCCTGGGCAAGAGAGTGAAACTCTGTCTCAAAGAAAATAGAGGAGGTGGATTTACAGTTGGGATCTATTACTATACCATGAACCATTGCAGTGGTTACAATTTAGTGCAGTGCTTTAATGTCTCACAGAAGGACTTTGAAAGAAGGTTCATAGAAACTGGACACAACCCCTGAAAATGTGAGATTAATATAAATCTTCAGAGCAGAACTAGGGTAAAGGAAAACTTCACGGTGTCATGATGAGAACTGTAAACTAAAACTGTGTCTTAGTCTGTTTTCTGCTGATTATAACAAAATACCTGAAACTGGATAATTTATAAGAAACAAAATTTATTTCTTATGGTTCTGGAGGCTGGGAAGTTCAAGGTTGAGGGGACAGATCTGATGAGAACCTTCTTGCAAATAGGGACTCTCAGCAGAGTCCCGAGGCAGTGCAGAGCCCCATGTGACAAGGGGGCTGAGGGTGCCAGCTTAGGTCCCTCTTCCTCATCTTATAAAGCCACAAGCTCCCCTCCCATAATAACCCATAAATCCATTAACCCGTTAATCCATTAACCTATGAATCCATTAATCCATGAATGGTTTCATAATCTATTCATGAGGGCAGAGCTCTTATGACCCAGTCACCTCTTAAAGATCCCACTTCTCAAAACTGTCACACTGGGGGTTAAGTGTCAACATGGGTTTTGGAGGGGACAAATATTCAAACCACAGGGTACTGGAACACCAAGTTCTGTTTTAGCTCAATCCTGTGCTAGGTGTGTGATCTTTTAAAAATTATTTAATCTCTTTAATCCTTGGGTTCCTCCAACTTAAAAGATGATTAATGATATCAGAGAACTAATTAATAATGTATGTGAAACTTGGAAATGGCAGGCAAACTGGAGGTTTTATTTAAATGCACTCTTCAATTAGTTGAATATGAAAGCTACTTGGGAAGCTTCTGATTTTTCTAGAATTAGAACCAACCTTCCTTCTTTCCTTCCCTCACTCCCTCCCTCTTTACTACCCTCCTCCCTCTCTCTTGTTATTTTTTTTCTTTTCTTTTTGGTTTGTTATTTAATGTAGAGATATCAACGCTATAACAAAGAGAATGGTTATTTGTATTTTCTAGTATGTTTTAGGAGGCAAAAGAATTGCTCACTTGATTTATGACCAATCTCTTCCATTTCTGCTGTTTAAAACAAACAAAACAAAAAAAAAAAAATGAAAGGAAAGGCAGGAAAAACATTTCCAGTTCATTGAGCTAACCAGTGGGTGAGAGTCCTGGAAATGACACTGTCCTATGAAGGCAGACACTATGTCCCAAGAGCACGTGGTGTGTATGTTCTCAGCCTTCTGGCTCTGTTCCACCTTGGTAATAACCCAACCGGTTAATTCAGTGGGGTTTAAGCTTCTGGTCTTTGTCTGAACAAATCAGAAATTGCCAGAGAATGTTTGAACAAATTGGGGAGCCCAGTTGTAGGGTAGAATATATCCCAGAAACAAACAAATGACCTAATCCAGTGTCAGATGCGGGGGCTTAATGATTCATCCCTTACAAGAGACTCAGGGTTTACGTTCCAAGGGAAGGAGAGAAAATCTGCTTTGTGATCTAATCCAGTTGTAGGAAAATGTCGGAGTGTCACCTGGTGGCGTAAACATTGTTTGAGTCTTAGATTCGTGATTTATTATGCAAGATGCTCCCCGGAGTTCTCGGTTAAGAAGGCTGCGTTTGTTCCTTTTCCGTGTGTAGAAGTGGGCTTCTGGGGGTGACATCTCTGATGGTGATCACCGTCAGAGGATCGTTTTTTTCCTGTTCTGGTTTCAATTCTAAAAATTGCTTAAAAGAACCCCTACATTTCTCAACTAGTAAAATATCTCCTAAAAGATGCTTTCTTCTCAGGAGGAGGCAGTGGATACTTCCGGAAAAATTCCAGCAGTTCTTTAATCGGAGAGTCCACACTGATATTCATCACGATTTACATCTGAATAGTACAAACTACAGGAAACCATAGAGGAAGAGAGGGGGAATTTTTATCATGTGCTTGGCGAGGAGTTGCTGAATGTTTCCAGTCTGGGAACGGACACTAGCAAAAGTCCTTCTGTTGTTGTTGGGGGGGGGGGGACACACATTCCCCTCCCCACCCACTCACGGCCATTGACAGCCTGGGCTTTGGAGTCAAAATAGCTCTCTGCCTACACCTAACCTGACTGGGATAGATTCCCCCCACCCCCTGCGCCCCCCTCCCCCGGCAAATTTCTACAGCTAGAAATTAAGGAAGCGAGGAAGATGGTTTAGCTTTCTAGCTAAGCACATTAAGATTATCCTCTTGCATCTTTCAACAGAGTTTTTGTATTGTTTTGTTGTAAGGACCTGTTTCCCGTGTAATGAAATTTTAGTGAGATCTTCTTGTTCCAGTGTTTGTTTCTGGACCCTTTGGGGCTTCTTTTACTGGTACTGTTATTTTGATAGGAGAGCTGGTCTTGTATCTGCGAAGTTTTGTACCCACACAAATAGTGAGCGAGTGAGAGAGGTGAGACGTATTGTGGAGGAAATGAAGAGTCACTTTTTGTGCTCTTCTGGACACGTCCCCAAACACACAAAGCTGTCCACACACAGTGAGTAGAATTAATTATTCCAACTGCTTTAAGTTTTAAAGTGCCAACACACAGAAATAATAACCCGAATCGTTTTTTTCTTCCAGGATATCTGAGAACTCTGGCCACACCTCATTTTTTAAAAGCATAACATATGAGTGACTAGAACAAAATTCTTTTCCTGGATCTCCTTGGATAATGTCTCCCTAAATAACGTCCCATATGTGTAACTCATAGCCTTAGGAACTGACCAGTAAGCCACAGGCCACACTTATATTTTTAAGAGTCACTGGGAAAAACTGGAAATAATTTTAGAAAATAAAGGAAGCCTTTCTTTTTCTCTTCTTTTAGGGAGTGAGAGAGGACCAGAGGAGGCATCTCTATCTTTGATTCATATATATATCAAAGATCTGGGAATAAACCAAATACAGGAGACATCTTCCCTAAGTGGTAAGAACAGTCCGAATTCCCACAGTTTAGGTTATCTGGTCTATGTCAAGGCTTTGGTGTGTGGGGTTGGATGTCAAGAGCACAAGATGATCTGTGGTGTACTTAGGGTTCCCTAAATATGAATGTTAAAAACATTGAAATGATTTGTTTTATTGGATTTGAATCCAATAAATACAGCCCTTGGGTCAAATACAAAATCTCATTGTTCTAATAGCAGACAAATGCCGAGTCCATTGTCAAGCTCAATTAAAATGCAATGAACATGTGGCACCTGTGTGTGATGGAATCCAGCTAACCCACAGCTCTCTCGGATTGTGTGCACCTGACAGTTGGAGGGCTTCTTGATGATCAAAGTTCAATGGCCTTTTAGAGTTTCAACAGTTCACTGCCTCGATTTTTGTTTACTTTCATTTTCCCTAGGCAGAACTCTCTAATCTGGGCTTAAGTTTTTACACCCTGCTTTTGAGAGTTGCTCAAAGTACCCTATTCCAGTAATAGCAAAACTGTTCACATGGGAGAGTTTTAAAAGTGCCTCTGCCCACTGTATGCATAATTTCTACTACTGAGTATTTATTCTGTAGATACAGGAAACACAATTATTGCTTGGGCTTGAGCTAGATCCTTGAGGGACGTGAAGCTCAGGATGGTTGGTTGGTTGGTTGCTTTCCTCCCCCATTGTCAGACATGGGTTTTGTTTTTTTATCAGAATTAAATGAAAATGGATAATGTAGCTGCCAATAGCTACAGGGAAAGGAAAATCTATCTGTGAGGTCATTAATATTTGCGCCTAAATAAGATCATTTGCCGACTGTTTACAAGAAAAAAGTCATCCTTACAGGCTCTAGGACTGGCAGGCTATCGAAGAAAGAGGTAGAAAATATTTCAATCATTATTATTCCCTCAGTTTCCCTGTGATTATTTGTTGAATATTTCAGTAGATAACACAATGAAAGAACAGGCTCTTAAGCAATTTTTCTGGAAATCAAGATTTGTCTGCATCTTTGGTTAATCAAATATTATCTCTTCAGAAAGACCTTTTGTGACAACTCTGAGAAATACGGCCAGCACCACCCCCAGCTAGCTCTGTTTTCTTGTCCTGCTTGCTTTCTTCAAAACAGTCATCATTACAGAGTGTTATGTTAATACGTGCATTTATTTACTAGCTTTAAAATCCCCAGAACAGCACTATCCAATAGAAATAGAACGCGAGCCACATATGCAATTTAAAATTTTCTAGGAATCATACTAAAACGGTGAAATTCATTATAATAGTATATTTTTCTAAGCCCAATATGATCATAATATCATCATTTGAACAATCTAATCAGTATAATTGTTAACGAGATATTTTATGATCATTTTTTGGTCTAAGTCTTTGAAATCCAATGTGTATTTTATACACACAGCACATTTCAATTCTTCTTCTTTTTTTGGGGGGGGGGCGTCAGAGTCTTGCTGTGTTGCCTGGGCTAGAGTGCAGTGGCATCATCATAGCTCACTACAACCTTGAACTCCCGGGATCAAGCAATACTCCCACCTCAGCCTTCTGAGTAGCTGGGACTACAGGTGTGTGTTAATACACCCAGCTAATTTTTGTGTTTTTTGTGAACACGGGGTCTGGCTATGTTGCCCAGGTTGGTCTCACACTCCTGGCCTCGAGTGATCCTCTCACCTCGGCCTCCTGGAGTGCTGGGATTATAGATGTGAGCCACTTCGCCTGGCCAGCACATGTCAATTCTGACCAGCCCATTTCAATTGCTCAATGGCCACACGAGGCTTGTGGCTGCCATACTGGGCCATGTAGGTCTAGAACATTAGCCCCAGCTGGTCAGCAACGTTGTTTTTTGTTCATCAGAGCAGTGATGCACATGCACTAAGGACATAGTAAAGCAGGGGTCCTCAAACTTTTTAAACAGGGGGCCAGTTCACTGTCCCTCAGACCGTTGGAGGGCCGTTGGAGAGTGCGGTGCACATTCCACACATGCGCACTGTGGGCTGGGGGGGAGAGTGGGCTGCTAAGCAGGGCAGGCTGGATAAATGTCCTTGGCGGGCCGCATGTGGCCCGCAGGCCGTAGTTAGAGGATGCCTGTTAAAGAGTCAATGACATAGCAAATGACTGTTAAAATTATAAGGACCACAACTGTTTAGCCAAAGGTCTGTGTGTTGGATGTCTTCCAGCCGGTTGCAATGCCTCTCGTTTGCCTCTAGCAAACATGCTGATATTTCCCTCTTGCCTACTACTTGAAGGATATCAAAATGCAAGAAATGTCACCGTGATCATTTATTTCGCCACTGAACTCATTTTTCTGGGAAAAGCCAGATACCGTATCCCGTGGTGACTCTCTCTGCCCACACATCTCTCTGAATGGACTCATTAAAGTCTCATTCTCACATGTGTTTTTCCTCTGAGCTCTAAGCTCTCTCCCTTTAATCAATTCTGGAGCTGCTTAATCAGCAATGGTTCAAGACATTTTTAAAAGATTGCCCATCCCTTGATACTTTGCCAGCACCCCCTTCCTTCCCTCAAGTCCAGTAAACAAAAATGTATTTGGGACCTACTTTGTGCCAGAGCCCACTGAACTAGGCACTGCAGGTGCCCCTGGGGGCAACTGAGAGCCTGAGTCCCACCCTTCAGTCTAAAGGGGAGAAGGACAAGCAGACAGTAATGGCAGTGAGAACCAGGAGAAGCTAGGGGTGCGGGCATGGGCTCTGGGGACAGGCAGAGGGGGTTCAAATCCTGGCACTGCCACTTATTAGCTCTGTGGGCACAAGCCAGTCCCAATATTATCTCTATGCCTTAGTTTCCTCATCTGTAAAATGGGGATAATAATAGCATGTGCATCATACTATTGTGTTGTTGTATGGATTAAATTATATATGTATGTCTTTCATTACACATTACTCGCCCTGGTAAGGGAGTGGCCTTGGCTCATTGCCAGCTGGGGTTATATACATGTTAGAGAATGTCTGGCATTGGCTCATAGTAACTTCTATCTGTTAACTATTATGATTCTTTTTTTTTTTTATTATTTTATTTCATTTTATTATTTTATTTATTTATATATTTTTTCAGCATATTATGGGGGTACAAATGTTAAGGTTATGTATATTGCCCTTGACTCCCCTCCCCCTATTATTCTTAATATTAATTAATTAATTAATTATTGATATTAATATTGGAAGACTTCACGAGGCCCACCATCCCAGGCACTGAAGGGTCAGGTGACATTTCCTAGAGGAAGTGCCACCATAACTGAAACCTGAGGGTGAGTCGAGTTGGCCAGGTGAAGGGGCTGAGGGGAGGGAAGGGCACGTGTGAAGACCGGGAAGCAGGAGCTATTCTGGCGGTTTGAGGAACAGAAATAAGTCAAGACCCGCTAAGACACAGGCCCAAAGGCCTCTGGGGACCAGGTAGGAGGATCTCAGGATGAACCACATGAGACTACTGATAGCCCATCATTTTCAGCAGTCACCTACGGTTTGGCCTAATATTACGGCTAAAGTGCGCTGTGTGTAAAACACAAAGCCATAAACCAAAACGACAGGAGCTTTCATGAGTGGGAACAGTCTGATTTTATCCTATCCCTGGCCAGACTTCATTTTTCCAGACTGAAGTGTTCGCAGTTTCTTTCTTTATAAATTAAATTTAAAATGTTTATTTTCACTTGGCGATCATAATTGTATATATGTATGGGGTAAAAAGCGATGTTTTGATGTATGCATACATTATGGAATGCTTAAATCAAGCTAATTAATATTCATCACTTCACATACGTTTTTGTGGTACAGACATTTAAAAAATGCTATGTTAGCAATTCTGAAACACATCTTATATTACTATAAACTATGTTGTGCAACAGATCTTAGAAATGTCTTCCTCCTGTCTACCTGAAACTTTGCACCCTTTGACCAACGACCCGTTCCCCAACGCCCTGCAGCTTCTGGCTGGATTATTCCTTAGCAGGGTCCTGACTCCGCTGGCCCCACTTCCTCCCTCCTCACTTGGATGGACAGGGTTATCCTTCTAGGGCTGTTCTCCAGCTCCACGGTGGGGCGTGGCAATCGGAGAGAACATTCCAGGTGCACACCAGTCTTGCTCTGCCCGAGGCTCGGCATCCTCCTTCCTTTCCTTCCCCACATCACAACCAGTGAGTCCAGTACTTGCTGCTACAACCCCCAAACGAAATGTTCTTTCTTTTTAAGTCTGTGTCCCTTGAACCCACCCCACCTACTTTTTTCCCCCCCTTTCCTTGTTCTGCCTCTCCAAATCTGGAAATTTACATCCATTGATAAAAATAATAATGAAGCAATAATGGTATAATAACAGCAGCATTACCTGAGAGCTTATGATAGGTGTGAGAGATTTAGACAAACGGGTTTACAAACGGGATTTCATGGAGTCCCCACAACATAGATGCTATTATACACTATCCCCATTTTATAGATGAGGAAACTGAGGCTTACTGAAGGAATCTGCCTTAGAACATAAAGCTGGCTAAGTGGGGGAACTGGAATTTGAATTGAGGTCCATTTGATTTGAGAGGCTCCACCTTTGGCTGTTACGATGTTCTGCCTACACACACACACACACACACACACACACACACACACACAGACAGACATTTTATAAGCACTGAAGCTGTGAAAGGGTGACCTTTGATCCTTACTCTATCTTACACTTCATGGCAAACTTTTTCAGAGAGTTTCATCTCAATGTTTAAAACAACTCCTTTCCTTTTTTCCTTCCTTCCTTCTTTCCTCCCTTGTCCCTTCCCTCTCATCCTGTCTTCACTTTTGCTTTCGCTCCTGCCTGGAACTCTGTGAGCCTGGCGCTGCGTTAGGCGTCAGGTGCACAGACGTGAACAAAGCAAACACCTGTAGTTTTCCTCTCTCAAACCTGGCTTGGAGATGCTGCAGGCCTAGAAGTCAAAAGTATTTGGCCAAAGGTCCCAGAAGGTGAGGAAGCCACCGAGGTTATGACGGCCGGCCGGGCGCCCCCACCGTGCAGTGGAAGGTAAGGCAGCAGCTGCCCCTGCGGCCACACGAGGAAGTAAAAACACCGTCTCCTTCCTGCCCAGAGGCCCAAGTCCGTGCCATCGGCCCCCAGCCCCCAAACGTTCAGCCCCTGTCCAGAAACCGGATTCTTTCTCCTCCTGGGGTGGGACGGCCAGCGCTCTCCTGGCCGGGCAGTGAGTGGGCTGTGCCGGGGCCTCCCAGAAACCTCTGGGCCAGAATGAGTCTTGCCTTGGGCATGGGCGTGGCCACCAACTGTTTGACCTTTAGATATAAACTTTTTAAAAAACTTTTATTGGCTACTTCACAAACGTTTTGTCTTGATCTTGCCCTTAGCACTGTGCTAAGTTAGCTTTTAGGTTTTCACAACCCTAATTAACCCTATACATGGTTAGATTCATGAAACATCCCTCAATCCCCAATAATAATAGCTAACGTCAACCAAAGACTGTGCGAGCCTGCATGGGCTCACAAAACTCTCCCAAGGTACAGGAGCTATGCAGGGTACAGGCTATTATTATCTCCATTTGCTGATGAGAAAGCTGAGATGTGAAGGGAGGGTGCAATCTTTCCGGCACTAATGATTACATAAGCCAGGCAGGTCAGACTGCAGCCAGCTACTGCAAACAAATTTTATTTCCCTTCACCTGTGTTGAGAAACCAGTACAAGGGGAAGGGATTCCATATTAGCCACATGCATTTTTTTTTTCATGAAATTTTGAAATATTTAAGTACCATCAATTAAAAAGTCACACGTCTGCCTGGGTTCTTTGGTGATACTTGAGTGGAAGTAGACATCTATGCTCTCTGTCCATACGTGATCACTCAAAATCTTTGTTAATTATTGTGCTCTGAGTTAACTCACTCAAATTAACTTACCCATCACTTCTTTTTTTTTTTGAGACAGAGTCTCGCTTTGTTGCCCAGGCTAGAGTGAGTGCCGTGGCATCAGCCTGGCTCACAGCAACCTCAATCTCCGGGGCTCAGCGATCCTACTGCCTCAGCCTCCCGAGTAGCTGGGACTACAGGCATGCGCCACCATGCCCAGCTTACTTTTTCTATATGTATTAGTTGGCCAATTAATTTCTTTCTATTTATAGTAGAGATGGGGTTCTCGCTTTTGCTCAGGCTGGTTTTGAACTCCTGACCTCAAGCAATCCGCCCGCCCCAGCCTCCTAGAGTGCTAGGATTACAGGCGTGAGCCACCGTGCCCAGCCAACCCATCACTTCTTTTTAAAAGATAGTGGTCTTGGCCGGGCGCGGTGGCTCACGCCTGTAATCCTAGCACTTTGGGAGGCCGAGGCGGGCGGATTGCTCAAGGTCAGGAGTTCGAAACCAGCCTGAGCGAGACCCCGTCTCTACCAAAAATAGAAAGAAATTAATTGACCAACTAAAAATATATATACAAAAAATTAGCCGGGCATGGTGGCGCATGCCTGTAGTCCCAGCTACTCGGGAGGCTGAGGCAGTAGGATCGCTGAGCCCCGGAGATTGAGGTTGCTGTGAGCCAGGCTGACACCACGACACTCACTCTAGCCTGGGCAACAAAGTGAGACTCTGTCTCAAAAAAAAAAAAAAAAAAAAAAAAAAGATAGTGGTCTTGAAAATATGCTTAAAGAAAAACAATATATGTGTGGATATATTTTCTTAGCTTTCTATGTAGACTGCTAAAGCACTGGAACATTTTTTCATAGGGTTAAATTCTTCAACTGGCGCAGGAAAACTCATACCCAAATGTTTATAGTAACATTGCTCATAATAGCTAAAAGGAGGAAACAATGAAAATGTCCATCAACTGATTAAAGGATAGACAAAAATGTGTCTATCCATACAATGGAATACTATTCAGTCATAAAAAGAAATGAAGTCCTGATACATGGAATGATATGAATGAACCTTTACAACATGTCAGGTGAAGGAAGCCGTCACAAAATACTACACGCCATATGATTCCATTCATATGGAAGTCCAGAGTAGGGACATCTACAGAGACAAAATATAGATTAGTGGTTGCTTAGGACTAGCAGGTCAGGAGAGATGGGGAGCAGGGGTTGGGGTGTGGGCGTGGAGGGTGGCTAAAGGTTACAGGGGTTTTCAAGGTAATAAAAATGTTCTAAATGTGACTGTAGTGTTGGTTGCACATGTCTGTGAATATACTAAAACCACTGAATTACATACTTTAAAAGGGTGACTTTCATAGTCAACTTATGTCATCGTCAACTTATATTCACAATATATGCGAAAATATTTCAATAAATCTATTTAAAAAATTCTCTAGCCATGGGAAGAGCTTATAATTCAGGTTTTATCTACAGGCATACCTTGTTTTATTGCATTTCTCTTTATTGAGCTTTGCAGATACTGGATTTTTAACAAATTAAAGATTTGTGGCAACCTTGTGACAAGAAAGTCTATTGGCACCATTTCCCCAACAGAATGTGCTCACTTTGTCACATTGTGGTGATTCTAGCAATAGTCAAACCTTTTCATTATTATTATATCTGTTATGGTGACTTGTGATCAGTGAGTTTTGATGTTATCATTGGAATTGTTTTGGGGTACCATGAGCAGATCCCATCTAAGGTAGCAAACAATCTGCAAATGTTGTGTATGTTCTGAGTGATCCGCTGCCTGGCTGTTCCCTGTACTCTCTCTCTCCCCTCGGGCCCACTTACTCTCCGAGACAAGACAAAGTTAAAATTAGGCCAATTATTAACCCTATGATGGCCTCCGAGTGCTCAAGTGAAAGGAAGAGTTGCACATCTCTCACTCTAAATGAAAAGCTAAAAATGAGGGAGCTTGGCCAGGAAGGCATGTGAAAAGCTGAGACAGGCCGAGAGCTAGGCCTCTTGTGGCAAACAATTAGCCAAGTTGTGAAATGCAAAGGAAAGTTCTCGAAGGAAATTACAAGTGCTACTCTGGTGAACATACGCATGATAAGAAAGTGAAACAGCCTTATTGCCCAGATGGAGAAAGTCTCAGTGGTCTGGATAGGAGATCAAACCAGCCAGGACGTTGTCTTAAGCTAAAGCCTAATCCAGGGCAAAACCTTAACTCTCCTCAGTTCTATGAAGTCTGAGAGAGATGAGGAAGCTCCAAAAGAAAAGTGTGAAGCTAGCACATGTTGGCTCATGAGGCTTAAGGAAAAAAGTGGTCTTCATAACGCAGAAGTGCAAGGTGAAGCAGCAAGTGCTGATGTGGGAGCTGTAGCAAGTTACCCAGAAGATCTAGCTCAGATAATTGAGAAAGATGGCAACACTAAACAACAGATTTTCAGTGTAGACAAAACACCCTTATAGTGGAAGAAGATGCCATCTAGAACTTTCATAACAAAAGAGGAGAAGTGTCAATGCCTGGCTTCAAAGCTTCCAGGGACAGACTGACTCTTTTGTTAGGGTCTAATGCCACTGGTGACTTTAAGTTGAAACCAGTGCTCATTTACTATTTTGAAAATCCTAGGTCCCTTAAGAATTATGCTAAATCTACTCTGCTTGTGCTCTATTGATGGAACAACAAAGCCTGGATGACAGCACATCTGTTCATAGCGTGGTTTAATGAATATTGTAAACCCACTGTTGAGACCTAGTGCTTAGAAGAAAAAGTATTCCTTTCAAAATATTACTTCTCATTGACAATACATCTGGTCGGTCACCCAAGGCTTCTGATGGAGATGCATAAGGAGACTAAAGCCATTTTCATGCCTGCTAACACAAGATCCATTGTGTAGCCCATGATCAAGGAGAAATTTTGACTTTCAAGTCTTATGATTTAAGAAATACATTTCGTAAGGCTATAGCTTCCATAGATAGTGATTCGTCTGATGGATCTAGGCAAAGTATTAATACATTGAAAAGCTTTGGGAAATAATTCACCATTTTACAGGCCATTAAGAACAAACATTCTTGGTTCATGGAAAGAGGCCAACATATCAATATTAATAGGAGTTTGGAAGAATTTGATTCCAACCCTCATGGGTGACTTTGAGGGGTTCAAGACTTCAGTGTAGGAAGTAACTGCAGATGTGGTAGAGAAGTAGAATTAGAAGTGGAGTCCAAAGATGGGATTATGAATAGCTACAATCTCATAATGTAACTTGAATGGATGAGGAGTTGCTTCTTATGGATTAACAAAGAAAGTGATTCCTTGAGATGGGATCTACTCCTGGTGAAGATGCTATGAATTGTTGAAATAACAACAAAGGATTTAGAATATCACACACACAGCTGGCAAAGCAATGGCAGGGTTTGTTACAAGCAATCAATGGACTCACTGCCGATGCACATAGAAGCCAAAACCACGGCACCAGCCTTTCAGAAAGAAAAGCTTTATTGCAAGTTGACTGGCAAGGAAACAGGAAACACTCAAATTTGTCTCTCCAAGCTGGGGGCTGGGTTGGGTTTTATAAGCATAGGGTAATGAGGTGTATTCTGATTGGATACTGCAATGGGGTGATGCCAGGGCTTTGATCTGATTGGATCCCAGATCCTGCCATGTGGTGTCCACTTCTTGATTCAGTCCCCACTCTTCAGACTGGCCTGAGCACTCTGGTTCCATCTATGGTTGCGTGCTTGGTTCATCTGGGAGTACTCAGGTTACTTGACCTTTAACCTGGGAGGTCATGGCAAATGCAAAACGACTCACAAACTTTATTACATAAAAGTTGGGCCAAATTGGTCTGGTGGGGGTTACAGGTCGAGAGGATTGACTACAATTTTGCAAGAAGTCCTACTGTGGGTAAAACACTATCAAATAGCATTTCATGCTACAGAGAAATCTTACCTGAAAGGAAGAGTAAATTTATGGGGGTTATTATTGTCTTATTTTAAGAAATTACCACAGCCACCCCAACTTTTAGCAACCACTACTACCCTGATCAGTCAGCAGCCACCAACAGCAAGGGAACACCCTCCACCAGCAAGATACAACTTGCTGAAGGCTCAGGTGCTCATTAGCAACTTGAGCAATAAAGTGTTTTTAAATGAAGGTCTGTACATTTTTTTAGACATAACGCTATTGTACACTTAATAGACTACAGTATAGTGTAAAAATAACTTTTATGCCAACTGGGAAACTAAAAAAATTGTGTGACTCACTTTACTGCAATATTCGCTTTATTGTGGTAGTCTGTAATTGCACCCACAATATCGCCAAGGTATGCCTGTGTTCTATTTGTGGGTATGTGCGTGTGTGTGTGTGTGTAAAGAGTGTGACTATTTGTGTGCCTGCCAGTTTCTTTGAAGACTGTTTTTTAGAACAGTTTTAAGTTCATAGCAAAATTGAGCAGAAAGTACAAAGCTCTCACAGATATCCTGCCCCCCACCCACAGAGCCTCACTGTCAAAATCTGACAGCAGAGAATACAGCGGTTGCAATGGATGAACCCACATTGACACTTCATTGTCACCCAAAGTCTGTAGTTTATATTAGTGTTCACTCTTGGTGTTGCACATTCTATAAGTTTGGACAAATGTAACCACCATTATAGTATCACAGAGAATAGTTTCGCTATAGGCTGGGCGCAGTGGCTCACGCCTGTAATCCTAGCACTCCGGGAGGCCGAGGCGGGCAGATCGTTCAAGGTCAGGAGTTCGAAACCAGCCTGAGCAAGAGCGAGACCCCGTCTCTACTAAAAATAGAAAGAAATTAATTGGCCAACTAAAAATATATAGAAAAAATTAGCCAGGCATGGTGGCGCATGCCTGTAGTCCCAGCTACTCGGGAGGCTTAAGCCCAGGAGTTTGAGGTTCCTGTGAGTTAGCCTGATGCCATGGCACTCTATACTGGGCAACGGAGTGAGACTCTGTCTCAAAAAAAAAAAGAAAAAAAAAAAAAGAATAGTTTCACCATACTAAAAATCTGTGCTCTGCCTATCCTTCCCTCCCTGCCCTCCCAACCTATGGAAACCACTGAGCTTGTTACTGTTTCCATAATTTTGCCAGAGTGTCATATATTTGGAATCATACAGTATGTAACCTTTTCAGATTGGCTTCTTTTGCTTAGTAATATGCACTTAAGTTTCCTCCGTCTCTTTTCATTGCTTGATGGCTCATGTATTTTTAGCACTGAATAATATTCTATTGTCTGGATGCACTACAGTTTATTTATCTGTTCACCTACTGAAGGACATCTTGGTTACTTCTAAGTTTGGGGTATTATAAATAAGCTGCTATGAACATTCATGTACAGGTTTTTGTATAGACATAAGTTTTCAACTTTTTGGGTAAATACCAACGAGTACAATTGCTGGATCATATGGTAAGGGATGTTTAGTTTTGTAAGATGCCGTCAAACTGTCTTCCAAAGTGGCTGTATGTACCATTTGCATTCCCACTCACAATGAGTGAGAGTTCTTATTGCCCCACATCCTTGCCAGCATTTGGTGGTGTCAGACTTCTGGATTTTGGCCATTCTAGTAAGTGTGCCAGTGGTATCTCACTGATACATAATTTGCATTGCCCTGATGACATAGAATATGGAGCATCTTTTCATATGTTTATTTGTGATCTGTGTATCTTCTTTGGTGAGATGTCTGTTAAGGTCTTCGGCCCATTTTTAAATTGGGTTGTTTGTCTTTTTGTTGGGTTTTAAGAGTTCTTTCTATATTTTGGATAATAGTTCTTTACCAGATGTGTCTTTTACAAATATTTTCTCCCAGTCTGTGGCTTGTCATTCTCTTGGTATTGCCTTTCAAAGAGCACCTGAAGTTGTTTGTTTGTTTGTTTGTTTTTGAAACAGGGTCTCACTCTGTCACCCAGGCTGTTGTGCAGTGGTGCAATCACAGCTCACTGCAGCCTTGAACCACTGCGCTCAAGAGATCCTCCTGCCTCAGCCTCTGGAGTAGCATGGACTACAGGTACATGCCACCACGCCGGGCTAATTTTTCTTATTTTTTGTAAAGTTGAGGTGTCACTTTGTTGCCCCAGCTTGTCTTAAAGTCCTTTCTTCAAGTGATCTTCCAGCCTCTGCCTCCCAAAGTGCTTGGATAACAAGCATGAACCACCGCTCCTGGCCCCCTGGAGTGTTTAGCTCTCAGACTTGTCTACACTGATCTTCCAGGAACTCATCACTCACAGTTCGTGTTTACCTACCCAGGCACTGGTTCCCATGGAGGTTTCTGGTCCCGTAAGTTGTGATTCTCTGTGTTTGCCTGAAGGCCTTTCCGATTTTGGGAGTGATGGTTGGCCCATGACCTCACTTCTCTTAGGAATCTAAAAAAACTGTCGATTTTCTCAGTTTGGTTAGTCTTTTACTTTTTGTTAGGATGGAGTGGCGACTTCCAAGATTCTTGCATGCTGGACTTAAACCAGGAAGTCTGTCTGTCGGTTTTAAGAAATCTAAAAGCGATTAAATGAAAATGTCAGGTAAAGGGGTTTTTTTGTCTTGTTTTGTTTGTTTGTTTTGGCATTGTGTTGAGTTCTAAATGTGAAATTTAAGCTTCTGGTAGAAGTTTTAGAGATGCATGAAAGAGATAGTTTTGACTGATGTGTTGGCCACACGTGGAAAAATGGTATTGGCGAAAAGAACACGGTTCTGGAGCCAGCAGAGGATGGGCTTGGATCCTTCTGTCTGTACCCAGTTTTGTGACTCCAGACAAATCTCTTCATTTCTCTGAGCCTCTTTTACTTATCTGGGAGCTGAGTATTGGTCCATCAACCAGCAGCTATGGTGAGGATTAGCGGTAATTTGTATATAATGCATTGGAGAAGGCAAATTCCCGTTTTATGCATGAAGAAAAAGAAACCTCATAGATCATTATAGAAGTAAAATATTTTCTTTTTTTAAGTATGGAAAGAAACTGAAGGAATACTCAATTCTACAAGGACACAGGAAGCCATTCAAGGTTAGCACAATGCAAACCAGACTGAAGGAAGTTATGTGGAAAGTCATCATTCAATGCTGTCAAAAAACTCTAGGCACATCTGGTGAAGTTGAAGGGGCTGAGCTTCCCCCCATGAAGTTTTGTCTTCATTGGGAAGTTTCTCCCTTGAGGGAATCATTTTATAATGTAGTAACTGAGTACTAAGAGAGAAATCTCTTGCTAAAAGTAGTGAAGTAAATGGCTGGGTAGCAAATCTTCATCAGTTATCAGATGCACTGATAAGAAAAAAGGTCTATATACTACTCAGCACCAGGGCCACCCTTTTGTGGCTGGAAAAATAAGCTTATATAAAGCACAAAGATTCCTCTGTCTTTTAAAATCTCCATTTTCTGTATTCCTTCCCACTCTGAGGGAAGTGACATGCTAAAATTAAGTGGTGGCTTATCATTGTGGTTAGCAACACGCATTTTGAGCCAGTCTGTCTTGGATTTGCAGCCTGAGCCGGCCACCACTTATCCTTGGGTGACCTTAGGTGAACTAATGGACATCTCTGAACCTCCGTTTTCTCACCTGTAAAATGGCAGCTGTTGCAACAACAAAATGTCAATTAATTCCTGAAAAGAATTCAGCTCAGTGCTTGGTGAAGGTTGGCTCCTCTAATGTCTAGAAAAAGGCTGGTTTGGCATGTTTTCAAAGTCTAAATGTGGTTTAGAAACAGCGACTGAGAAACGCTGTGTCGAAACTAAGGAGGCAACTCAGAACAAGTTTACAAAGCTGGGAAAGTATGTAGTTCGGGATGCGGGGGGACTAATCTTGCCTCCTGGAAAAGAAGCCGGCGTCCTGCTGTGGTTTTTGCTTTCCTGCGGTCACTTCTGCCTCTAGCCCAGAAGTTGACAAAGATGGTAAGAGGTTGGGAAAGACACGAGTGAAACTGGAGAAAGGTTTCAAGAAGTGGCCAGTTGAGTGACACGGCTTATCAGTTCTGGACAGAACCTGGAAACTAGCAAGTAAGGAGCAGACTGACTGAGTCGGGGCATGGGCAGCTCTCCCAGTAGTCTGGGCAGCCGCACCTGCTGCCACCCCTTATGTCATATTGCGCCCAGCAGGCGCGAATATGCCCTCAAGGGGCCAGTCTGGTTCTAGGGAGAGGGGACGAAAGAATCTCACTTTTTTATGCATATAAATCATAATATACACACTATACAGATATACAATGTGTCTGTGGGCATTAAAGTTTCATGGGGACAATTTGAAAAAATTGTCTAAGGGGCCAGTCTGGTTCTAGGGAAAGGGGGTGAAAGAATCTCACTTTTTTATGCGTATAAATCATAATATACGTACTATACAGATACACAATGTGTCTGTGGGCATTAAAATTTCATGGGGACAATTTGAAAAAAATATCTAAGAAAAGTCGTCAGAGAGATATACACGAACACCATGTTGAGTGCCACCGGTGTACCCTGATATTAAATAGAACGGGGCAGTGAGAGCGAGGCGCAGGGCAGCAACCCATTACAAGACTGTACAGATGGGGAATTTCGGAGGGCAGGCGGGCGGGAGTAGGGATCTCGCTTGTTCCGCAAGTGGGAAATTCCCCGGGAGGTGGCAACACAGCCCTCTTTGCTACTTCCTTCCCCCAGGTGGCAAGGCTGTGCTGTGTAGGGAGAAGAGAACAAACACATCTTGGGAATCCCAGTTCTGCTACACGCTTGCTGTGCAGCCTCGGGCAGGCTACTGATTTCTCTGAGCTGGGGATCTACAAACCGTGGACAGCAATGTGAGAGTCTGTGTAAAGTACCCGAGGAACAGCAGATGTTTGGTGAATGCAAAGTCACTTTCACGAGTCGTCTTGGTCTCCTTGGAAAAGGGCGGATGACTCAGTAGTAGTTGATGTTTTCAGGATATCACTAAATATTGTCATTTTGTTCAAATACTAATCCATCGCCCCCCTCCCTTCTTTCTAGCTCTCTCTTCAAAGCTCTGGTTCATAATTTTCCTTTGAAATCTCCAACAATACATGTATTCATCGTGCGCCTGGTGAGTCCAGGGTTGCACACACATTATTGTATTTAATCCTTACAGCAGCCCTTTGAAGTGGCTACGATTAGGATCATTGCTATTGCTGATGAACACACTCGAGCCCCGGAAGGTTAAGCAAATGGTTCAAGATCATACGGTGGGTAGCCAGTTACCACGTAAACCCCTCTGCTCTCCCGGCCGGGCCCACGCTCATCACCACCACCATATTATTTGTGAAAACTTGACGTCAGCCAGGACTTTCTGCCCAGAAAATGACACATCTGTGCACAATTTTGCATGCCACTGCAGAAGATTAAGACCATCCCAAACTCCTTGTTCTAAAGTAGAACTTTCAACAAGGAACAGTAACTTCCTCCTAAAAAAAAGAAAATGCATTTTTGGTATTTATGGGGGGGTTCTTGGCCAGCACAATGGTGGCGTCCTGCTAACACGTACTGACACACACACAGCAGGGGTGACGTGTGGGATGCATCTTTAAAATGTATCTTTAAATTTACACGTAGTGAAATCCACTCTTTTTGGTGCACGGCACGCTAAGTTTTGACGCATGTCGAGTAACCGCCGCCCCAATTGAAATACAAATAGTGCCGTCACCCCACGTCACGCTGAAATATCCTTTGTGCTGCTCTGCGACACTCAGTCCCTAGCCCTGTTCTCAGTCTCTGGAAACCACTAATTTGTTCTCCATTCACATGGTCTTATCTTTTTCAGAATGTTTTATAAATGGAATCACAACAGCACGTAGTGTTCTTGTGTCTGCCTTCCTTCGCTTAGCGTGCTTAGCATGCACACCGCCCTTGGGACCCGCACATGCCATGGCATGGGTCGCTAGTTCGTCACCTTTCCCCGCCCCCCTTCCATTACGTAGATGGACCCCGATTTGCTTGCTTGTTCGCCAGTTGACGGACATCTGGCTTATTTTCAGATTCTTGGCAATTCTGAGTACAACTTCTCTAAACCTTTGTGTGCAGGTTTGGTACGAATAGAAGTTCTCATTACTCCTGGGTGAATGCCTGGCAGTGGGATGATTGCTGGGTCATGTGGTAAACATATGTTTAGCTTCCGAGTAGACTGCCCAACTGTTTTCCAAAACGGTTAAGCCATCTTGTATTCTTACTGACAATGTTTTATTTTTTTTTATTTTTTTTTTTTTTTGAGACAGAGTCTCACTTTGTTGTCCAGGCTAGAGTGAGTGCCGTGGCGTCAGCCTAGCTCACAGCAACCTCAAACTCCTGGGCTCAAGTGATCCTTCTGCCTCAGCCTCCTGAGTAGCTGGGACTACAGGCATGAGCCACCATGCCCGGCTAATTTTTTTTTATATATATATCAGTTGGCCAATTAATTTCTTTCTATTTATAGTAGAGACGGGGTCTCGCTCTTGCTCAGGCTGGTTTTGAACTCCTGACCTTGAGCAATCCGCCCGCCTCGGCCTCCCAAGAGCTAGGATTACAGGCGTGAGCCACCGCGCCCGGCCTATTTTTATTTTTTATTTTTCATTATAATGGGTATGTACTAGCTGTTCATCTTCATAAGGTACATGTGATGTTCTGATACAGGCATACAATGTGGATTCATCAAATCAGGGTAATTGGGGCACCCATCACCTCAGGCATTTATCATTTCTTTATTTTAGGAACATTTCAGTTCTATTCTTTTAGTTCAAGTATACCCTAACTTATTGTTGGTTATAGTCGCTTTGTTGTGCTATCAAATATTGTTCATTCTATCCAAGTATTTAAATATATATTTGCACCCATTAACCATCCACACTTTATTTCCCCTCCCCGCTAGCCTTCCCAGCTTCTGATGACCATCATTCTATTCTCTGTCTCCATGAGATCAATCGTTTTATTGTTTTTAATATTTAGCTCCCACATATGAGTGACAACATTCAATATTTGTCTTTCTGTGCTTGGCTTATTTCATTCAACGTTCTCCAGTTCCATCCATGTTGTTGCAAATGGCAGGATTTCATTCCTTTTTTGTGGCTATATAATATTCCACTGTGTATATGTACCACAATTTTTTTATCCATTCATTTGCTGATGGCCACTTAGGTTGATTCCGAATCTTGGCTATTGTGAATAGTGCTGCAATAAACATAGGAGTGCCCATATCTTTTCAATATACTGATTTCCCTTCCTTTGGATATATATATACCTAGCAGTGGGATCGCTGGGTCATATGATAATTCTGTTTTCGGGTTTTTCAGGAAGCTCCGTGCTGTGCTCCATAGCCGTTGCACTAATTTTCATTCCCACCAACAGTGAACCAGGGTTCCCCTTTCTCCTCATCCTCACCGGCATTTGTGATTGCCTGTCTTTTTGATGAAATCCATTTTAACTGGGGTAAAATGACATCTCTAAAATGTAAACTAAAATTGTGTCTCTCAAAGGGACAAACACATATCTATATGATAAAATTAAAAATAACTTTTCTGAATTTTCTAGTTGTCTCCTACGGCCGGCAGTAAGAGGGCGCGGTGGTAACCCTGCTTTTCTGGTCCTTGAAATATGTGCTTAGTCTGCACATCGGACCAGCCAGCACCATTCACCTTTGTATCCCAGCGCCCAGCACACAGTAGGTATTTGACAAAGTGTGTGGAAGGCAATTGCTGAATTCTATAAAAGTATACCAATTGCATCAAGGCCGGGTGGCTCGATTTGCTTTACAGAAATTCAAAGGCATTATAGGTATTCCATGTTTCTGCATTAAAGCTTCAAAAATAGTTGCAGGGTGTGGAAGTGCACACTACTTCTCACACTGATGCACATACGTTAGGGACACCCACACAAGTCACTGTGTCTGGGTTTTCTGTTTGTCTCTCTGTCTCCCTTGCAGTGTAAATGAAATCATTTCCTCAGTGTGATCATCGCTCAAGGGGCAAGCATGCCCAGAAAATAATCAACAGAGAGGTAGGCAAGTAAATAAACAATTTGATGAATATAAAATAAAGTGTGAATTTACCCTGTCATCCACTGTTTATTCAATAATTACACAGTCGATTACAACTTGCATCAGGGATTTTATATACCTATCGGTCTAAAAATACCTACAATATATATGCATTCATGGATGAAGAGGGAGGAGATGATTATGACTGAGTAAACATGTTCCGACACAGAAATAATTGCAAATATTATAAGGTTCAGATTTTACCAGTGCTAGTTTTTCCTGACCTAGGAGAACTCATGTAGTGTCATGAATTTTAATAATCGGAACTCCCTTTTATCAAGAACCTAACCTAATATGCACCACACGGGGGGTTAAGTGAGATATATCTCGATATCTATAACCATATTGTTTCTAACCCATATATGGCGATATGACACTATTGCCATACACCATTTTAGAAAAGAGAACACTCGGGAAGCAGCTTGAGCTTGTATTTGAGCTCCAATGTGCTTCACAAGAGAATAGGGCTGTGTTTAAAGTTCGCTACCCACCTGTGTACAGAGAGGGCCAACTGAGGACAAACAATGTAGGCATCTCGAATCCACGTGGCTGGCCCATTTTCTGTATTTTGTGAGCCAAGATTAACATAATAGAACACCCAGAATGGGAAGCCATCTCTGGGCCATCCCTGCAAATATCTGTTCCATATCCCGTTCTATTTCCCTTCAGTTATTTAGCACAGAGCTTCTTTCATTAGAAGAGTAGAATAGGTGTGGCGAGTGTGTCATCTGGATTATCAGGTGCCTCTGGTTTGAAATGCTCATTCTCAGAGCCATCGGTGAAACCCAGAGATGAAATCTTACAAGCTAATGATAAAGCTTCACATAGCCTCTGCTCTGGGAAGGACTTAATTATATGTGATTTTTTAAAGCAGTATCTGCAGATTAAACAGATACGATGTCTCCTTTCCACCTGGCGCAGGCCTTACACTGGCACCTGTATAGGATCATGACTGTTAGCTTTCCTGGGCTGTGCATTTGAGCACTAGAAGCTTCCATTGGGGGTTAGCCTTTACCCATCGTCATTTTTCTCCTGTTTGTGTTTTAGCCTGGAGATTTGTGAAGGCAAGAACAATAGGTAATCATGTGATGAAAAGGAGGAATTTGGTTTGAAACATCTCAAACACCAGCTTTCTTTTTCTTAACATATAGGACATTTCTGCTTTTTTTTTTTTTTAAATATGTTTAGGAGAATTTTTTTTACAGATACCAAAAAAAAAAAAAGGCAAGAAGGTTTCTGCCTTTCCAGTTAAGAGCAATCCTTAAAAGGCATCCAAAAAAAGTTGGCTCTGTTTTCTGAATTGCTAGTTGGGAGAACAAAAGCAGCAAGGGAAAGTCTGAAAATTGACTTCCTCTGCAATTTGTTTATATCATCGGAGCAGAAAGAATCTCAGGGCTCAGTTCTCCACTTCCTGAATGAAAAGAGAAAGAGAGACAGAGAGAGAGAGAGAGAAAGAAAGAAAAATGTCCTTGTGTGGCATTTATTGAGATAGGCAAAGTGATCAGCAGAAACCCTGATCAACTTAAGCCCAGAGGGCAAAGGAAGAACGCTTCTCAGTTCAGCCACAATTGGACCAGAGAGCTGAGTGTCACCAGATACCCCCCACCCCCTCCCCATGGCCACGGAAGGACAGAGCCGTGGAGGGTGCAGAATGCCCAGGCCTGTTGCTATGGAGCCGGTTTAATCCAGGACAATGTTTCAGCCAATCCCCTCCAAAGACAGCAGTGGTAGCAATGGAATAGCGCTGAAATCATAAACATTTACTTGAAAATAATGCCCAAGTCAGACTTAACCGAAATGATAAGATTCTGTTTACTTCTCTTGCTAGTAGCCTGCTGAAACAACCAAACCAGTTAGGCAACATTTTTTTTTCCCCTTTGGTCAGGTATGTACTGAATCCCTGGCAGCAAACTTCTGGGATTTTAGGAGAGAGGTTTCTCTCTCTCTTTCTCTCTAGGTTCTTCTGGGCAGAATGCCTGTATTTTTTTTCTCCCTTTAAAACAAAACAAAACAAAAAAACAACTGGAGGCTGGCCGAGCTCATTTGGTTATCGATTACGCTGTTAGTTTTCTGCCCTTTGTATTTGTAGGAGGGGGAGGGAGGTGAGGCTAAGGATTTAAGTGAAAAACATCAAGCTGCTCTCTTCTGCATGAAATCTCCCCTGTGAAATTAGACTTTTCATAACTTTTATTTGCGTGAGCCCTGCCATAGCTGAGCTATTCAAGAGAAAAATAGAAATTGGTGGGTGAAAGGGTTGAAAACACAGTTCAGCCATGAATGCATTTGGCTTCCCACCCTATCAGAGACCGACTTCGTTGGCCTTGGAACAGCAGAGGGGATTGCAAAAGGCGCAGATAGAATGGAGAGATAGAGCACAGCGCCCAAACAGAGAGATAAAGAGAACCAGGCTAAGGGTGGCTCCTTCCCTGCGAAGGGCTGATCTTTCTCACCAGAGCACTTTTTTTGGTGCATGACTGTGGCAGCTCCGAGCTGGGGCCAGAGGAGAAGGTGCCTTTAATCAGGTTGGGGGCCATCCAAAGGAGGAATAAGATAACATGCAGTGCTTTCCAAATTCTCCGTTTCTCCCTGAAAGTTTTTCTTCCAGTTTGCAGGGCAGGTTTCAATCAATTCTCTTGTCTAATCCCTGCTTCCTGCCGGCTGTGCTGTTGGTGTTTTCAAGAAGAAACCTGGGTCATCTTTCGAATGCTTCAAACACTCAGTGTTCAATGAGCCCCCTTTTGAATCCCCTTCTGGTGGATGGTTTGTTAACTATGGGTGGAAAGTGCTTTTTTTTAAGTGGAACTGATTTTCAGGTAACTTAATCTTCCGACTGTTAAAACACTGAGAAATAATAATGTTCCAACAAAACCATTCCTAGAAGACGTGGAAACTGCGTTATTCTAGGCTATTCTGTTCAATTCTGTTTTATAGACACATGAACATTTCAAAGTACAAAGGGCTATTATATAAAGAGGACACTGGCTGTTCTTTATAAAGGTTCTCCTTGTACTTTCATAGAATGTTTACAAGGTTAATAAATATGCCTTTTTAAAAAATCACGGTATATTTTAAATGACTCAGCTAGTGCTCCCACATTTACTTGAGAATCATTAAGACAGCTTGAATGGAACAGGGGTGTCTTTTGTTTCTCATTGATTTGGAGACAAAAGACTCAGGGAAACAACAGTTTAGGTTGTGGCTGAAGGCTGAATGCCATTGGGAGATGAACATGCTGGAGATAAGTAAACCAAGGATCAGAAAACTTGTCCAAGTCTTATAACAAGTTACTTTTATAGCTACGATACAAAGTTTGAATGTGTCTCCCCATTTTCATTTATCCCATTGTGCTCCAATCTAACAGGGGGTTAATTAAGTCTTACAACCCAAGTCTTGGGGGAAAAAATAAACAGCAGTCCATAGAAGGGAATCAGCACTGAGACAAAACGTGTATGTCGTTTTTTGACATCATTCTTGCCATCACCACCAGACAATGCCCTCCACTCCTCTTCTTCCTTCGTCACCTTCCCCAGCTTCTCTGGATCCAAGATTCTCTTTCATCCCCAGCACTGAGGACTGATCTAGAATGTTCACTGGCATCCCTGGCCCCACCTCACTGACACCAGTAGCTGTTCCCTCCACAGTCAGGACAATCAAACATGTCAACATTGTCACCCTTGACAAACGTCCCCTCGGGGCGGAGGTGGGAGTGGGGCCGGGTCTGGTTGAGAACCAGTGCTCTGGCTCAGTCTACCCAGAGAATACTGTCTGAAGAAAGAGGAGATAAATTAAGTGCTCAGCCGGTGAGAGTGAGAACGGCTGGTTACAAAATAGTTATTTTAATCAGAAAGTATATAGTTAGAACTGAAAATATGAGAAGAGAAAAGAGAAGGAATCGAAGGACTGAGAGAGAACTTGGTAGCAGCCCATCATTTGACAGAGGAGGGCCCCCCTGGTTGCAGCTGGAAGGTGTGGAAGGTGAGCTAACTGGCCCAAGGCGTGCGTGTGTGTGGGTGCGTGTGCATGTGCGTGTGTGTGTGTGTCTATGTTTAAAGTAGTGGTGGGCATCTTAGAGTAGACTGAAAACTGTGCGTCTCAGAGTCCTTTTTTGTTTGTCTCAGAGTATTTTTCCTTCTGACCTTGAAGTAGCATTTACTTATTTAATTTGAAACGGATAAAAACAAGCGTGTCCTGCAATAATAAAAAATATATATTTTTATAAGATACTTTTAAGGTACTAAATTAAAAATTATTGTAATGACTGTGAATAAATATGGTTATAAAAAGTCTAAACCTTTTTTTGATGTATAAGATATGTCTTTGTTCCTTTAGCATGTGCAGTTCACATGAAATATTTTATTAAATATCTAAAAAAAAAAAGGAGCAATCCCCAGAACCACATAATTCAAGCCCTATAATCAGAAAGATAATAAAATGACCAGTGTGTGATATTTTTCTTTTAAAGAAGTAACTTTTCAATTATGAAATGTCTAGAGTGCTAGCACAAGTGGACAGACTAGCATAACCAGCATTCCTGTGCTCACTGCTGGGCTTTACTGCCTCTCCCATCTCAGGGCTTTTCAGTTCTTTTGTCTGGAACCTTCTTTTCTCTTACGTCTGCATGACCCCTTCCTTCCCTCCCTCATCAGGGCCACCACTGAGACGGTCCCTTGTCCAACAGCCTCCTGCTTACCCGCTGCAGTAAATGCAGCTGCAAACTGTATTCTGTATAATAAACAAAGAGCACCTTCCGTCTCCCCCGGCCATCCTTCACTGCACTTATTATACATTTCTGTACGACATATTTTATATATTCGCTTTACTGATTTCTTATTTATCTCCTCTAACTAGAATCTTGGCTGTGACTGCCTGAAGGCTTTGTTTTATCTACCAGTACCCAGAAACGATGCCTGGTATACTGTAGGCGATCAATAAATATCTGTTGAACGAAAATGTTATTGTCAGGGCAGACTGTGGGCAAGAGCGGGCTGGTAACAGTTTGGTGTGGGTTGATGCATTCTTGCACTCTTGTAAATGACCTTTGTCTTTTAAAGTATAATAATATTATGTTTACTGTTTAATTGGTTTAGCATGACAAATTAAATATTTGACAGTTAATCATTTATTCATTTTTAAATAACAGGTTTTGTTTTTAGTAAAGTCTAACAAAGAGAATAAAAAATGGCTTCTCAGCCTGCTGACCAGAGAAAGCCTATGACATTTAAACAAATAATAAAAACACAAGTTTATAGTTAGAAGCTACAAATTTCATAGAAAGCTATAGAATAAAAAAGTAGAAGAAATTCTCCTATCTACTTTCCTAGTTCCTATCACAAAAAAGAAACTCCTGTAACCAATTTCTCATGGATTGTTCCAGAAAAATTTTCTATGCCTATAGGCATAAATGGATCAGCAAATACACATTCTCTTAAATTGCTTTGAACACACACACACACACACACACACACACGCCCTGGGGGAGTTTCTTCCAGTGCCCTTGCACAGTTCGTACTCAGGTGTTTATTTGCACAACCACATGTTGAACATCCACCTCTCCTCCACCTGCCTCTGTCGGCAGGTGCCCCTTTCGATCCCCAGGGCCTGGCACACAGCAAGTCATGACCCATTCGTTGAGTGAATAATTAAACCGGCACACACTCATCTAACAGGAGACACTATGCTTTCATTAATGCACCTTGGCAGAAACAGAATTCTTACATCATTAGTGGAGTTATTCAAGATTCGTATTCAATAAATACTTATAGATTTTTTAAAAAAAAATATTGATTGTATTCTAGGTGCTCTCACATGAATTATCTCCTGGGACCCTCAGGTTAACCTCTTGGTTATTTTAATCCTTGTTTTTCAAGGATTAAAAAATAAGGAAATAGAGACTCAGAGAGTTAAAGCCAAACTCTACAATCAACCAGATTTTAGCATTAGGGAAAAAGTTCTAGGTCTCTGTGCCTTATTTACAAGTCTCTTCCTTTCTACCAGTTTCAAAAGCCAGAATGCTATGAGCATGTACGCTTAGCTCAGAACACCAAATATTTCTGTACCGTTTATCATGCCAAGAAAGTACATTGCAAGTTCCTCTAATTAGCCCAGCAGATAAAGCAAGGAGCTGTGTTGACTCCAAATAAACACTAACAAACAAAAAACACCTCTAACACAGGAGAAATCTCTGGATGGTGTACAAATTAAGCAACACAGGTTCTAAGAAGCAGACTCAGAACAGGTCGAATCAAAACACAGGAAGTAAGTTGTAAACGGCACAAGGCAATGGATAAAAAAACTATGTTGGAGGGTGAAAGAGAATCTGCTCTCTGGTGTTTACAGGTCCACATCCCTTTTCAAAGTGAGGAGAGAGGGGTTGGATCAAAGTGTAAATCATATCACAGTTAAGCTGTTTCAAAAAAAAAAAAAAAAGAACCAAAGAAAAAAAAGGCCAGTTTAAGTGCTGTTTTATTTTGCCAGCATTCAGCCAGTACAGATTTGGGGTGGTGTGTGTGTGTGTGTTTGAAAAATGTGGTCTGTGAGTCCAGAACATACCAGGATGTGGGAGATGCAAAGGTTACCGTTTAATATTGCATAGAAAACACGTGTGCAGAGCCCAGGAGGCGAAAACAGTTCTTTAATAAAAAGACCACGGGACAGGGGTCTCAGGAGAAGTAAAAATAGATGAAAAAGGAGGTGGACCTTTTGCTCTGTGGTGTTGCCACATCTTCCTACTAGGGTGAAGCGGTAGAGTGGAGGGCTCACCTCCCTCTTGTAACTTGCCTGTTAATTTCATTCACTTATAAGAGCAGCCTTGCTCCATCTGGAGGGATTCAGAGATTTATGGAGGCAGAGAGCAAGGGGAATTATTTCCAAAAGAAATAATCACAGGAACAGTGAGAAGGAGGGAGGAAGGGAGGGAGGGAGAGAGAGAGAGAGGGAAAATTAATTTTCAGGACAGAATTAAGTTTCTCTGTATTTTC